>NC_058086.1:76973165-77333911 GCF_014858855.1 Bufo gargarizans | reverse complement strand
ACGGAGCTGTGTGAGGGCTTATTTTTTGTGGGATGGGCTAAAGTTTTTATTGGTACCATTTGGGGATACATATGACTTTTTTATTTCATTTTTATTGAGGTAAAGTGTGCAAAGATTGCAATTCTGTCAGTTTTTTTTTTTTTTTCGGAGTGTTCCTCATACGGTATATATGATATAATTTTCTTCTATGGGTTGATACGGTTATGTTTATACCAAATTTATATAGTTTTTTATGTTTTAGTACTTTTTCAGCATAAATTAAATTTTGTGTTAAAAATAAATTAAATTTTGCATCACCATATACTAACATCCATAACATTTTTCTTTTTTCACCAATGTAGCTGTATGAGGGCTTGTTTTTTTGGACACACTGTCGTTTTTATTGGTATCAATTTTATTTCATTTTTTGGGAGGTGAAATGTGAAAAAATTGCAATTATGTCAGTGTTTTTAATTTTTAATGGGGTCCTACATATGGTATATTTGATATGATAATTGTAATCTGTGGGTCAATATGATTATGGTGATACCAAATTTGTATAGGTTTTTTCATTTTTTACCACTTAAATATCATAAAATTACTTTTTATTAAAAATCTTTTTTTTGCCATCGCCATACTGTATCTAAGACCCATAACTTTTTCATTTTTTCATCAATATATATGTATGAGGGCTTTTTTTCTTTTCATGTCTGGTCCTCCCTCGATTAGGCCATGTGTAGCCACCTCCCCTCTTGGTCACACCTGATTGAACACTGAGTGGTATAAATCAAAGTTCCTAGGTCTTCCAGACCTTGGTCTTTCCAAATGCAGCATGTTTCAATTGCACATACTGAATTATACCAGAATTGAACCAGAAGTGACCCATAGGTTATTACAGAAATAGTTAATGCAAACAATGTTTCATTTTTTCATCTTACTCTTCCCTCTTTTCCAAAACCTCATGAAATAGCCCCACATCCATTCACCCAGCAAGGAACTATTCATCTCTCCCTCCATCTTACCCTCTTATCTGACAACTTGCACAAACCTGTTTGGCAACGTAAAACACTTCCTTCCCAAACACACACAGATACCTCATGCCCTCTCTTTTTCTCACCTACTAATACTTTCTGTGCTTCTCCTTATTGCTGGTGATATCTCTCCAAATCCAGGTCCCCCTCAGCAAATCCCCACTATCACCTCTACGTCCCAGTACAAATCTCCTTCTACAAATATCTGCAACTCTTTAAGCCTAATAACCATTCCTCTGACCCCTGCTCCTTTGGTTCCTCTTGCAGGAGCATTATGGAATGCACGCTCTGTCTGTAACAAACTGTCCTACATTCATGATCTTTTCATCTCTCAAAAACTTTTCTTTCTGGGTCTCACAGAACATGGCTGACACCCTCTGACACCTCCTCCCCTACTGCACTCTCTTATAGTGGATTTCATTTCACTCACACCCCACTCCTCTGGCTGAAAACATGGTGGAAGAGTTGGTCTTCTTTTATCAGACACCTGCTCCTACAGCCCAACTCCACTGCCACCATCCATTATGCTCACTTCATTTGAAGTACACTCTGTTCGCATCTACTGTCCCTCCAACCTTCAACTAGCTGTCATTTGCCGCCCCCCAGGCCCAGCCAACATCTTTCTTGACCACTTTAGCACCTGGCTACTACACTTTCTTTCTGCCAACATCCCCACTATCATTATGGGTGACTTCAACATCCCTATTGACACCTGCCACTCAGCTGCCTCTAAACTCCTATCACTCTCTTCCTCCTTCGGCCTCTCACACTGGTCTTCCGCTCCCACCCACAGAGATGGCCACACTCTGGATCTTATCTTTACCCGCCTCTGCTCCCTATCTAACCTTTTTAATTTGCCTCTCCCCCTATTCAACCACAACCTACTCACCTTCTCTTCATTGGTCTCTTCCGCTGCTTCCCCAGTCCACACACTAGCACACCCCCTCAGGAACCTTAAACATCTCGACTTTCGCTTGCTTTCTGACTCTCTTCTCCCACTCTCTACCATATGTTCCCTCCAAGACCCAGATGCTGCCACCACCTTATATAACACCACAATAAGTACAGCTCTGGACACTGTTGTCCCCCTCACACACAACAAAACCCAAAAAATCAACAGACAACCCTGGCACACCACCCTGACCAAAAAACTCAGACAAGCTTCCAGGGCTGAAATCCCATTCTAAATATCAATTCACTGCATACAAGCAATCCCTCCTCATATTCAAATACTCACTCGCTGATGCACAACAGGCCTACTTTTCATCTCTCATATCTTCCCTGGCCCACAGCCCTAAACAACTTTTTAACACTTTTAACTCCCTCCATGTCAGCTGAGGACTTTGCTGCATACTTCAAACAGAAGATAGTCAACATCAGAGAAAGCTTCAGTACTCAGTCCCCACAGACCCTCTGCACATCTTCTTGGTCCTCTTCTCCCAAAACATGTTTCTCCACCATTACAGAAGAAAAACTCTCCACTCTACTCTCCAGATCACATCTCACCACTTGTGCACTTGACCCAATCCCATCCCACCTCATCCCTAACCTCACCACAGTGTTTATCCCAGCCCTAACTCATCTCTTCAACCTATCACTAACCTCTGCTGTCTTCCCCTCTGCTTTTAAACATGCTACCATTACACCCATTCTCAAAAAACCTTCGCTTGATCAGTCTTCTTTGTCCAGTTAACGCCCCATATCACTACTTCTGTATGCCTCAAAGCTACTTGAACAACATGTCCATTCGGAACTGTCCTCTCACCTCTCCTCCTGATCCCTCTTTGACCGGCTACAATCTGGCTTCCGACCCCACCACTCGACTGAGACTGCCCTTACCAAAGTCACTAATGACCTACTTGTCACGGATGATCCGCGAGAATATTGAACCGTCCTCCCAATATTATCAATATTACTATCCCTTATTGAGCAATGAGTCTATTAAACAGTATTTAATTCCATAGGCCCCAGAACATACAATCTGATTACTCAGAGCGTCTCCTTCTGTGTACCCAGAGAACAAAATGGTCCTTTTGTTCAAGTCAGTCAATAGACTCCCAGCAGATAACGCAATTACAGCTGGTTTCCTTAGGTTGACCCTACACAAAAGAACTTCCCTTTCTGCAGAGATATCACAGCTAGGTGTGAAGACTACACCTGGGGGGAGCCATTTGGTGTCGCTGCCATAATTGGCTTGTAGTCAGACAGGCCGGCACCAAGGTTCCCAGATTGAAACATGAATCTGGGATATGATTTTTACCCTTTTTAAGAGAGACCAGGCATGTTACGGACGTAAAAATGACGTCATCGTGTCACTCAGAATTCACTGGACATTTACATATGACAAACATAACTCTAGGAGATGCCCAGTTAAAGTTATGGTGTTACCCCATCCAGTGGTGTATCTTGGTTTTGTGCTGCCCTAGGCGAGACTAAATTCAGGACACCCCCCTAATATAAATTTGACCCACCCCTTCCTGTCAAGGCCAAACCCCTTCCTCTGTAACCCCACCCCTTCCTCTTTAGGCTCCACCCTTTCCTGTTAGAGCTTCACATCTTCCTTTCTGTATTTAAAAGTGAATAACAGAGGCCAATATTTTGTGTTTTCTGTACCAAATGTTGCATCTATTATTTTAAGAGAATCTTTACATATAATAATATAAAGTGTAAATTCAACCACTTTACAAAGGTCAGTCATCCAGGTCAACTATACTATATTGATCACAGACACTCAAATTGTTTGAATTAGCATGTGGTCAGTCCACATGATACAAATATATTAAATAAAATGGCTGTATCTGTCACGAGGGTGTCAAGAGCCACGTCTGACTCCGTTATACCCGGGGTCAGGAAGTCGCAGCGGGTGGCTGCGCGCTCTATGTCTAAAGATCACGGTGTTTCTTAGTGTTTGTTTTCTGTGTTTGCCTTGCTATCCTTTTTGTCTCACTCAGGGATCCGTAGCTTCTCCTCCTCAGCTGTTTCTTGTCTGCCACTCCCAAACTCCTTATATTCTCCTCTCACACTTCTCTTGTTGCCAGTTATAGAGCTTCCTGCCTGGACATCTATGCTGACCCACTGGAGCTGAGAATCTGGTTGTTGTTCCAGAGTGCTACCCTCCGGATCCCTGTTGGGCTTTTGTTGTCTCCTGTTGTTGCCCTCCTGGGATTATATGTTTAGTTTGTATTGTCTGTCCTCCCCTTGGTGTTTTCCTTTAGAGCTAGTGGTGCGGACTAGTGTTCCCACCGCCCTGTTCACTATCTAGGGCTCATCCTAGGGAAAGCCAGGGTTTTAGGCACGTGATCGGCGTACGGGTGAGGAACCCGTCTAGGGACGACAGGGCAGCCAGGCGCCAGTCACAAGGTGAGTCAGGGGTCACCACCTTCCCTCTCACTAGGGCAGGGCCTCCCTCTTTTCCTCCCTCCGTGTCACGTATGTGACAGTTACGCCGATCGTGATATTATAACTGGCCCTTATTTTTTTTTGAGAAAAAAAAAAATATAAAAAAAAAAAAAAAAAATATATATATATATATAATTTTTTTTTTTCTCTACTTAGAATCCAATATGGATCCTATTGCTGCTTTGGCAAAACAGCTTCAAGGCCTGTCTTTGGAGGTGGCAGGATTGAAGGCGTCTGTCCTCCAACAGCAGCAGCAAATGCAGCAGACCGTAAGCCCAGTGGTTGCTATGGGTAACCAGGTTGTTACAGAACCCAAGGTTGTTCTTTCAAAGAGGGGGGGTCTTCTGGGGTTCCCGAAGAGGAACGGTTTTCTTCATCTCTTTCATCGGTATGGCAGAAGGTGCAAGCTAACTTGAAAAATATGAGTGGTAAATACAAATGCATGGCCGATAAGAAACGGTCGCCAGGTCCGGACCTAGGAGTGAATGACTATGTGTGGTTGTCTACTAGGAATATTAAGTTGAAGGTTCCCTCTTGGAAACTGGGCCCTAGGTTCATTGGTCCTTATAAAATTGTAGCCGTCATTAACCCTGTGGCTTTTCGCCTGGAGCTACCTCAGACTTTTAAGATCCATAACGTCTTCCATAAGTCGCTGCTCAAGAAGTATGTTCCACCTCTAGAACCATCACCGCTGCCACCTCCTCCTGTTGTTGTGGATGGTAATCTGGAGTTTCAAATATCCAGAATTGTTGATTCTCGTCGGGTCCGCCGCTCTCTTCAGTATCTGGTGCATTGGAGGGGTTACGGTCCCGAGGAAAGAATGTGGGTTTCAGCGTCAGAGGTAAACGCCAACAGGTTGATTCAGGCTTTCCATGTCTCTCATCCGGAGAGACCTGGTCCTGAGTGTCCGGAGGCCCCTTGTGAAAGGGGGGGTACTGTCACGAGGGTGTCAAGAGCCACGTCTGACTCCGTTATACCCGGGGTCAGGAAGTCGCAGCGGGTGGCTGCGCGCTCTATGTCTAAAGATCACGGTGTTTCTTAGTGTTTGTTTTCTGTGTTTGCCTTGCTATCCTTTTTGTCTCACTCAGGGATCCGTAGCTTCTCCTCCTCAGCTGTTTCTTGTCTGCCACTCCCAAACTCCTTATATTCTCCTCTCACACTTCTCTTGTTGCCAGTTATAGAGCTTCCTGCCTGGACATCTATGCTGACCCACTGGAGCTGAGAATCTGGTTGTTGTTCCAGAGTGCTACCCTCCGGATCCCTGTTGGGCTTTTGTTGTCTCCTGTTGTTGCCCTCCTGGGATTATATGTTTAGTTTGTATTGTCTGTCCTCCCCTTGGTGTTTTCCTTTAGAGCTAGTGGTGCGGACTAGTGTTCCCACCGCCCTGTTCACTATCTAGGGCTCATACTAGGGAAAGCCAGGGTTTTAGGCACGTGATCGGCGTACGGGTGAGGAACCCGTCTAGGGACGACAGGGCAGCCAGGCGCCAGTCGCAAGGTGAGTCAGGGGTCACCACCTTCCCTCTCACTAGGGCAGGGCCTCCCTCTTTTCCTCCCTCCGTGTCACGTATGTGACAGTTACGCCGATCGTGATAGTATCATTATTCTAAAAATTAAAAAAGCACAACTTCTAACACAAATGTATTTTACAGATTTTTATTATTTTTTTAAACAATGTGCAGCTAGAGATAGTACAGTATTAACCCCTCCCTAATTCTCCCCCCACTAACCACCCAACAAGTCCCAACCCCCTTACCCTATAAAACAACTAAGTAATAGATTTTTTGTGAATTACTGTAATTTAAGTCGTTTTTGAAGACAGCAGGCTCAGGAATAAGTGCATTGGTGGCCTGGGCCTGGCCTCAGTGTTCACGGTGACCGTGTGCAGGATCCGTTCTGCACTTGAAGGTGATAAGGCTCACCCTAGCGTTGCCAGCCCATGACTCCACCTCCGTGTGACGTCACGACAGCAACGCGGGGACGCAAAAGGCAGGGGGCGGTCGGGAGGAAGTTAGGAGGAGGAGGAAGTAAGTCTTTCAACTCCTTCACTATGAGTCGCCGGCGATGCCGCTCGCATAGTGAAGGATTGGATCGGACAAGGGCCAAACAAAATATTTAGCATATTGTGTAACTATCACTAAGCAAACAAGGCATTTTGCTGCCCCATTGGCAAGTGCCTTGTTTGCCTTGTGATAGATACACCCCTGACCCCATCATAGAACCAGTTATAATAGTCATAGTTGGTATCCCTGAACTCCATATTTTGTGGGGAATGTGAATATGTGCTTGTTACTTGTGTATAGCAGAGACATCCTGAGATATGGCACATACCATATTTCAGAACTGGCATTCACCTCAGGAATACAGCCTGCCCCAGCAGGTGGACTCTCAATTCCCCGCCTTGATCCTGGGACCCTTATAACAAAGACCTAGAATCTGCTAAAATAGTTCTCTACTTTTAACAACACCTGAAGAGGGCCTCAGTCAGAGAACCCGTGGGCTGTAGGAATATTTGGATGATTACATTCTGGACAAAGGTTTCTTGGACTTTATCCCTGCAACTGACTATTTCACCAACAGACATCTCTTCTGCGGAAAAAAGTATTTTTTTCCTTTTCTCCCTTTTTTTTTATTTGACTATACTTTCCTTGATTATTGTTGTAATAATTACTGTACATCTGTATAATTTTTATAGTGTGTATATATATATATATATATATATATATATATATATATAATAAATGACCTCCAAGTCATTTCTCTAGCCATATGCCTGTTTTCAAACACTGCAAAAACTTACCCTAGCCTCTCCGAAGAGAAAGCTACTCGGTTCTGTTATCCAGATAGTGGGTTCCTTGCTCCCATAAATTGCAAGGTGGTGGCAGTTAAACTACCCTGTGTGTGGTTCCGGTCCAGTCGCTCACATGCTTACTTGTGGTCAACCTGCGGTCCAATCCCTGCGCTTTCAGCCTATCCACTGTTAGACTGTCGGTGTGCTGAAAGTGGCTGGGAGGCCTGTTTGCGGATGGACCACTAGGGGCGCTGTGATGGTTTCGTGGCGTATTGTGGCCGCGGCGGTCGCAGTTCGTCACATATTGGGATTTTTTTTTGCATGTGTTTGGAACATCTGAACAGAAATGAACTAATTTACCTCTGTCAGAACGAAACCAATTTGGTGGTGTACAGAGAGATTGTGCAGTCCAGTACCCTCCCCGAAATCTTGTTTTCTTTATCTATCTTTTATTTGGCGTGAAAATGTCCGGGGAATACAAGAAAATGGCTTTGGCAGATCTGGAAAATTTGTGCCAAGAACGGGGCATTGAAGTCGGTCGCAAGACGAAGACCGATAAAAGATTTGTTCCGATGGGATAGCCAACAACTGCGGCTGTTGGATGTGTCTACTGCGGGAGACACCGGCCCATCTGACTCGAGGTCTGAGAAACTGGAGACTGAGAATCCTGTTTACCCGGAGGTGGAACAACCTGAGGGACCTGTTGGCCCCCGGCGCAGAATTTCAGTACAGATCCTAATTTTTCTTCAAGTACTCGCCTGGAACCGGCCAGTACCGGACTATCTATTTGTACGGATCCTATGATGCAGCAGGCCCTCCAAAAGTTAATGGACACTGACCCGGTAAAGTACCTGCAGTACATGGCGGAGCGTGAAGAAAGCCAACGTCGGCATGAACTGAGCATGGCCAGAATACACCAATCCAGCCGAAACTCATCACCCAACTTTTCTGCAGAAGGTGCGGCATCACAAGTGAGTGCAAAATTTTAATTTGCTCCCATTGAAAAGGACACTGACATAGACTTGTTTTTGCAATCCTTTGAGAAAGCCTGCCGTCAGTATCGTCTGCCCCAAGAGCAGTGGGCCAGACACCTGACACCCTTGTTGCGCTACAAGGCGCTGGACACATTTGCAGAGTTAGCCATGGAACAGGATGATAATTATTCCGCCATAAAAGACACTATCATTGCTAAATACCAGCTGACCCCTGAAGTCTATCGGAAGTGGTTTAGGTCCTTACAAAAGGAGGGTACGGACTCTTATCCGGATGTGGTCAGCAGCTTATGCACTACATTCCGCCAGTGGAGTTTAGGCCTAACAAAAGGGTCTTATGACGTCCTAGAGGACTTGATGGTTCTAGACCAGCTTCTTTGTATTTGCTCTGCTGATGTGAGACAATTTGTGCTGGAACGGAAGCCTGCGTCAGCAACTGCTGCTGCAGAGCTAGCTGAGACTTTTGTAACAACCCGGGTGCCCGATCTGCGCAAATCTGCACCATCTATTTGGAGAGGAGGTCCTCCCAATGGCCGGGCAGACCCCCCTGCCTCTGTGGGCCGTCCACCACAGAGACCACCAAGTGCAGTTACTGCTTCCAGACCTGGGGCGCCTGTCACTACTGCCGCAAGCCAGGACATATGAACCATCGTCCTCAACTGTTTTGTTCACTGGTGGAGGGGAGATTCACCCCATCACCAGCAATCACGAGCTTGTTACGGTGAATGACCAGCTCGTCACCGGTTTCCTAGACTTTATCCCTGCAACGGACTTTTTCACCAACAGACATCTCTTCTGCGGAAAATAAGTATTTTCTTCCTTTTCTCCCTTTTCTCCCTTTTTGTTTATTGGACTATACTTTCCTTGATTATTGTTTTAATAATTACTGTACATCTTAATAATTTGTATTGTGTGTATATATATATATATATATATATATATATAATAAATGACCTCCAAGTCATTTCTCTAGCCATATGCCTGCTTTCAAACACTGCAAAACTTACCCTAGCCTCTCTGAAGAGAAGGCTACTCGGTTCTGTTATCCAGATAGTGGGTTCCTTGCTCCCATAAATTGCAAGGTGGTGGCACCTGTGTGTGGTTCCGGTACGGTCGCTCACACGCTTACTTGTGGTCAACCTGCGGTCCAATCCCCGCGCTTTCAGCCTATCGACTGTACGGACTCAAGTTAGACTGTCGATGTGCTGAAAGTAGATGGGAGGCCTGTTTGCGGATTGACCACTAGGGGCGCTGTGATGGTTTCGTGACATATTGTGGCCGCGGCGGTCGCAGTTCGTTACACTACTAACAGCCAAAACCAAAAAAGATTACTCTGTCCTCCTTTTCCTTGACGTGTCATCTGCCTTCGACACTTTCGACCACTTCCTTCTGCTACAAACTCTCTCATCTGTTGGCATCACTGACCTGGCCCTCTCCTGGATCACATCATACCTCATAGACCGGACGTTGCATCTCCCACTCTTGCACTACCTCCTCGTCTCATTCCCATTCTGTTGGTGTCCCGCAAGGCTCTTGTAAGGGACTCTGCGGTTTTGGTTCCCTTGCGGGCAGATACAGTGGGGCGTCCACATGGGCGCCGGAGGGGAGGGCCGCGGGGACCTTTGAGGCAGAATTGCCGGGCTGATGGGAATACGTCGCGACCGGTCCTGCCTCCGGCGTCTCCTGCGGGTTCCGTTCCGGCGTCCATGCTGGCACAATCCAGTGCCCATGCCGAGTCTGTTGGGCGTCCGCGTGCACGCCCGAGGGGTTATTCGCAAAGGAATGAGTAGGATCATCGCATGACCTATGAGGTTCTGACAACTCTGTGATTGGCCAGCAGGTGTTTAAAAGGTGATCTCCCTGGCTGACCAGTGCTCACTGTTGTCTCTACAACCTGGGAGTATGCTGGTTCAGATTCACTAAGTTTGTTACATGCATGAACTCTGTGTGTCTCCATTTAGTGAATGCCTCTGGAAACCTCGTCTCTGCTCTACAGTTGCACCGTGTGTGGCCTCGGATTGGACCTTGGATACTTTAGTCTCATCCTTAGGTATTTGGTTTCACAGACTATTTTGAATGAACTTTAGCCTGGTCTGGCTTTTCTCCGACATTTTCCCACAGAGGTTATTATTTGGACTACGTTATTTCTGTATAATTTCTGGCTTGGACTTTACTGCTGTGTTTTCAATAAATCCACATTTGTTCAGATCTTTGCCTGGTTGCTTGGGGTTCTGCAGCATTACAGCTCTGTCCTAAGACCCCTTCTCTTCTCTATCTACACTTTTAGCCTGGGACAACTCATAGAGTCCCATGGCTTTCAGTATCACTCTTATGCTGACGACACACAAATCTACCTCTCTGGTCCAGACATCACCACCTTACTATCCACAATCCCACAATGTCTATCTTCTATATCATTCTTCTTCTCCTTTCTTTTTCTAAAACTTAACATGGATAAAACAGAATTCATCATCTTTCCCCCAAAAGACCTACAGTTGCAAGAAAAAAATATGTGAACCCTTTGGAATGATATGGATTTCTGCACAAATTGGTCATAAAATGTGATCTGATCACAACAATAGACAATCACAGTCTGCTTAAACTAATAACACACAAATAATTAAATGTTACCATGTTTTTATTGAAGACACTATGTAAACATTCACAGTGCAGGTGGAAAAAGTATGTGAACCCCTAGACTAATGACATCTCCAAGGGCTAATTGGAGTGAGGTGTCAGCCAACTGGAGTCCAATCAATGAGATTAGATTGGAGGTGTTGGTTACAGCTGCCCTGCCCTATAAAAAACACACACCAGTTCTGGGTTTGCTTTTCACAAGAAGTATTGCCTGATGTGAATGATGCCTCACACAAAAGAGCTCTCAGAAGAATTGCGATTAAGAATTGTTGACCTGCATAAAGCTGGAAAGGGTTATAAAAGTATCTCCAAAAGCCTTGCTGTTCATCAGTCCACGGTAAGACAAATTGTCTATAAATGGAGAAAGTTCATCACTGCTGCTACTCTCCCAAGGAGTGGCCGCTCTGTAGAGATGACTACAAGGGCACAGTGCAGACTGCTCAATGAGGTGAAGAAGAATTCTAGAGTGTCAGCTAAAGACTTACAAAAGTATCTAGCATATGCTAACATCCCTGTTAGCGAATCTACGATATGTAAAACACTAGAATGGAACAAGAATGGATTTCATGAGAGGATACCACAGAGGAAGCAACTGCTGTCCAAAAAAACCATTGCTGAACGTTTACAGTTTGCACAAGAGTACTTGGATGTTCCACAACAGTACTGTCAAAATATTCTGTGGACAGTTGAAACCAAAGTGGAGTTGTTTTGAAGAAACACAAAACACTGTGTGTGGATAAAAAGAGGCACAGCACACTAACATCAAAACCTCATCCCATCTGTGAAGTATGGCAGTAGGGGCATCATGGTTTGGGGCTGCTTTGCTGCGTCAGAGCCTGGACGGATTGCTATCATCAAAGGAAAAATGAATTCCCAAATTTATCAAGACATTAGGAGAACTGTACACCAGCTGTAGCTCAACAGAAGATGGGTGTTGCAATGGGACAAAAGCATATAACAGGACTACCCAAAGCATAGAAGTAAATCAACAACAGAATGGCTTAAACAGAAGACAATACGCCTTCTGGAGTGGCCCAGTCAGAGTCCTGACCTCAACCCGATTGAGATGCTGTGGCATGACGTCAAGCAAGTGATTCACACAAGACATCCCAAGAATATTGCTAAACTAAAACAGTTCTGTAAAGAGGAATGGTCAAGAATTACTCCTGACTGTTGTGCACGTCTGATCTGCAACTACAGGAAACGTTTGGTTAAAGTTACTGCCAAAGGAGGTTCAACCATTTATTAAATCCAAGGGTTCACATACTTTTTCCACCTGCCCTGTGAATGTTTACATGGTGTGTTCAATAAAAACATGGTAACATTTAATTCTTTGTGTGTTATTAGTTTAAGCAGACTGTGATTGTCTATTGTTGTGACTTAGATGAAGATCAGATCACATTTTATGACCAATTTGTGCAGAAATCCATATCATTCCAAAGGATTCACATACTTTTTATTGCAACTGTATCTATCATGATCAATGGCTGCACACTCTCCCTGGTCAACCTAGTCCGCTGCCTTGGAGTGACCTTGGATTCTGCCCTATCCTTCCGACCGCACATCCAAGCCCTTTCCATCACCTGCCGCCTCCAACTCAAAAACATCTCCTGTATCCGTGCTTTTCTTAACTTTGAATCTGCAAAAATGCTTGTACATTCCCTCATCATCTCCCGCCTAGACCACAGCAACATTCTCCTCTGTGTCCCTCCATTAGCACTCTCGCACCCCTCCAATCTATCCTCAACTCTGCTGCCCGACTAATCCACCTGTCACCCTGTTACTCCTCTGCCTCTCCCCTCTGCCAATCCCTTCACTGGCTCCCCATTGCCCAGCGAATTCAGTTAAAAATTGTCACGGATGGTGTAACAGAAAACAAGAAGTTACAAATTAGGATCCGACTGGCTTGATCCGAAACTAAGGAACAAAAGGGTGACCCCTATTTAAGCCCTGAAACTCTCCCTGTCTTCTCAGCCCATGCAAAGATCTCTATGATAGAAAATTGCATGCCCTCATGCCTCGACTGTATGACACCTGAGCACCCTATAATAGTGAGGGGACACGACCACCGGCTCACTACATTTAATACGGAGGGAGTCAGGGTCACCTAGGATCAAGCAAACAGGAAAACACAAATAAATGAACAGACTTATCTGTAGAAGCATTAGTTGTAGCATCCAGCATGTACACACTCCAGGAAGTTGTATAAACCGCAAAGTGATGCAGTATGGGAGGGGATTTAAAGGGATGCAATCAGTGCAACTAGATGACAGCTGAGAGAGGGAAACGAGAGAGCAAAACAAAAGAACCTAAAGCAGTTTCTGAAGAACGTCTGTCAGAGCTTCTCAGATGTCTGGCGGTGACAAAAATACTAACAAATACATACAAGGCCATCCACAACCTGTCCCCTCCGTACATCTCTGAGCTACTTTCCAGATACATCTCCGATCCTCACAAGACCTTCTTCTCTCCTCTTCTCTTATCACCTCTTCCCACACTCTGAAACTCGCTACCCGAACATATCAGACTCTCACCTACAGTGGAATCCTTCAAAAGAAACCTGAAAACCCACCTCTTCAGACAAGCCTACAATCAGTGACCCTGCTGCCTCTATACTGCCATGACCAACTTCACCCTCACCTACTGTGTCCTTCTCCCATACCATGTAGATTGTAAGCCCTTATGGGCAGGGCCCTCTCTCCTTCTGTACCAGTTTGTAACTCATCTTGTTTATGCTTCGTGCAATTGTCTGTATTATGTACGGTATGTATATGCCTTTTCATATGTACAGCGCTATGGAATGAATGGCGCTTTAATAATAAATAATAATATGACTTTTTTTTTTTTTTTATCAATTTTAGCAAGTACCACTTGGATCTTGAAGATCCAGTGGGCCTGATGGCTATACAGTACATTGCAATAGTCACCTATTGCAATGCACTGTATTGTTCATTTTACACTGACACTAAGCCTGATCAGACCCTCAGGGTGCCCAGGTGCGCAAAGGGGTTAATGGGATATAGCTATTAAGTGTTTTTACAATACTAATAAAAGTGAAGGTTTAAGCAGTTAAAATGACAAATTTAAAGTTAAGTAATTAGTAGCTAATGGCTAATAGTAAATAAACTAAGTGTCTAACCCTTTCGCTACCAGGGCTGTACATGTATGGTGCCTGAGCGATAGGTAAACAGCAGAGACCTGAGGCTAATGACCGAGATCAGCAATAACTCTGCTTCGGTTCCGAGGTACTATTTGGAACCAAAGCAGAGTTCGGTTTTAAATTTTAAAGTGGTTTTCCACTTTAAAAATCAACTACCAAAGTTATTCAATGAAGTCATGCGCAACTTCATGAATAACTAACTTTGGCTCATCGGAGCCCATACATTCTAATACTGTACGGAGACAAATCTCTGTACAGTATTATTCTAAAGTTTTGAACAAAACAACATCGGATTAAGCATCCAAAGCTCGCTTCGCTCAACTCTAGTCATCATCGACGCTGTGTTCTGGCACAATATAATAGAGTTTACAAAGTCTGACACCTCCTTGGCTGATGCAATTGGTACCAGAAATAAAACCTTCTAAGATACAAACCTCAGTGGTGCCTCTGTAAGAAATGGAGATTCAACCTGGGTCTTGAGGAGAACAGCAAGACCCCAGGCTGGAATAGGAGACTTAACCAATTTAAATTGAATAAAGAACGTAAAAAAATGGGAAGGGGCCCATCCAGGAGTAGGACTATAAGATTTTATTGTCAGGGCCACCTCAAGAGTAATATACAGTGACATGACATATAGTATATATGTGTAGGAGGCAGAGCGGCTGCTGGGCCTGGTCTAAGATTGCAATATTGACAAGCCACAGGAGTGAGGGTTGCAAATAAGTTTCTGGGGGGAGCCCTGTTCAAATATTTGCTGTGGGGCCCAGTTATGCCACTGCATCCTGACTGGCACTTGGTGATGGGACATTAGACCTCACATCCACCTTGATTTCTGGATCCGCTCCTGTGAGAGCTTAAGCAACCAATTTCTGGAGTCTAACTGGAAGCTAAGGGCTGCAGTTAGTGCCACAACTAACTTAGTAAAAACTCCAGGCGATGATGATAAACCAAAGGCAAATTAATTGAAGATGAGATACCCTGGTGAGTGATGGCCAACCTGAGAAACTGCGATAGGTTGGCAGTAACTTGCATATATGAGATCTTGGCCATAAAATCATCCTGCTGGTGAATGTTGATGACAGAACGGACGTTCACCATCATTAATTTCTTCAGAGAAGGTATTTGTTTAGACACGTCAGATCTAGCCTCCATCTTACCTGTGGCTTTGACACTGCATACACTCTTGAAAAGACCCCTGAAATTTCTTTGAAAAGAGGTCAAGATTTTTCTGTGGTCCTTAAACCACCATATGAGGCTTTGTGAAGGATTGAGTTTTATTTGCCTTGTGGGGAATTTCTATAACCTGAGGGAAATAACCTGAGTACAAGATTCCATCCAGTGTCTGTAATCTTGCTCCCATCGGAAGTCTGGCATCCTAGATTTGATGTTACAATTTCTACTTTCTTTTTTTTATAATTTTTTTTTTCTTGTATTAGTACAAAATGTTAATATTTTCAATAATACAAAAAAAAGAACAAAGAATCCACAATGTCCTCCAAGCGAAAGAGACCCAGCGACAACCAGACCTGGACTATTGGGGAGCTTAAGCTGGAGTAAATAGCTGGGTTGTAGAGGAAAGAGATCACGGGGGAGTGTCGCGAGACTAAGGCAAATCATTTATGACAAGTATCCCATATGTGTTTTCTAAAAGCCATTGGTCCCAGTAGGGGGGTGTGAGGGGGCATGGAAGTCTGCTGCCACAACAGGGTATTTGGTTGGACTCGGGCAAACCAGAGCTTTTTGATTTCTACCCATTTGGTAAATGCCATCTGGGATGCCCAGTAATAATGCATAAAATTAGGGACCGAGAGGCCATCTCTATCCGTGGCCGCAAGCATGACTTTGCGGGAAATGTGATGACGTTTACCTTGCCACACAAAATCCAGAATAGCCTGTTGGAGGAGGCGCAATTCCGATATGGTAACACGTACTGGAAGGGTCTCAAAATAGTAAAGCAGTTTAGGGAGAAGGGACATCATTACTGCTGCAATTATGCCTAGCAGTGATATGTACAAAGGTTTACACTTAATGAGGTACTTGAGCTCACGATAGAGGGGAGGGAAATTGTTAGAGTATAGGGAGGCATATGTAGGGGTAATGGAAACCCCTAGGTATTTCAGAGTACTGTCAGACCAACAATAAGGGAAGTTACTTTGGAGTAGTGCAAGGTCATAAGCGGTATTAGGACATTAGGGCCTCTGTTTTGGGCATGTTGATTTTATATCCCGAAAGCGCGTCATACTGCAATAAGGCTGTCTGTAGATTGGGCAGTGTGATGTGGGGTTGGTCAGTGTAAGAAGGACGTCATCCGCATAGAGGGAGATCTTAAATTCCTTATCCCGTACTTTGAGTCCCTGGATGTCGGAGTTCAGCCGGACATGTAGTGCAAGGGGTTCTATACATAGTACAAAGATGAGTGGCGAGAGACATCCCTGAAGTGTGCCATTGGAGATATTGAATGGTGTAGAGGAGCAGTAGGGGAGTTTGACGAGCGCGGAAGGGGCAGAGTAAAGACTGGCTTGCAGGTAGGGTCCTGAGATGCTGGAGGTCCGAAGGGTTTCAAATAAAAAAGACCAGTCAAGCCGTTCAAAGGCCTTCTCTGCATCGAAGCGCAATATCAGTGCGGGAGCCGCGGTGCGAGTCGCCACGTCAATCAAGTTGAGAATCCTGTCGATAAGGAATAAATCCTACTTGATCTTTATGGATCAGAGTAGGGAGAAACATATTCAGACATGCTGCAAGGATGCAGGTGAAGATTTTTAAGTCTGCATTGCGCAGTCCTGGGGGTCCTTGCCTGCTTTATGGATAACTACAATGTGGGAGGACAGCATGGATGATGGGATTGGGGAACCTAGAAGGAACAAATTAAATAGGGCCAGGAGATGAGGGGAGAGCTCAGATCGGAATGTCTTATAGTACTAGTCGGTGAACCCATCAGCCCCTGGGGATTTGCCCAAGGGGAGGGTCTTGATCACATCCGTTAGTTCTTCTGTAGTGTTGGGGCTGTTTAACCACCTCCCGTCACACTAATGCCGATAGGGGTCTGGACGGTGATGCTCTCAGGTCTCGATGACGCCAATAGGCGTCATCTCGTGAGACCCGAGATTTCCTGTGAACGCGCATGCATAATGAGCGCGCGTTACGTCAGAGCCATGAGAACAATTTAAACTAGAGCCTGCCAGCACTGATCATTGGCTGGCAGGCTGTAGATTTTTAAAAGAACCAATGAAATTAGTATATCAGACGCTATTTTGTAAATAGGGTCTGATATACCTGCTACCTGTTCCTCTGGTGGTCCCTTTTGCTTGGATCGACCACCAGAGGACAGAGGCAGCTCTGTAAGTAGCACCAATCACCACACATACACTACACCCCCGCTGTCACTTATTAACCCCTTATTAACCCCTGATCACCCCATATAGACTCCCTGATCACCCCCCTGTCATTAATCACCCCCATGTAAGGGTCCCTCATCACCACCAGGTAGCTACTTGTTAGGTAGTTAGTGCCCACCGCACCACAGTCACTAATTAGTCGCTGATTAGCGTCATCGCTGTTGCTAATCAGCATTAGTACTATATAGTATCTGTAAGTGATCAAGAATGATCACAATCAGATCTCTATCAGTACATTAGGGTCACCTTAGGCTCTACAAAAAACGCAGTGTTCGCCCGATCAGGCCTGATCTTTAGTCCGCCCCACCGCAGTGACAGATTTTTTTTTTCTGATCACTGCAAAAACACTGTATTAGCGATCGCAGCTTTACTTTGCAAGCACTCCTTTTTACTAGGCAGTTTTGCTCTTTTTCCTGGGTAGTCTCAGAGGAATACCCCCTAAATTTAGTTAGTCCAAAATGGCAAAAAAGGGGTATTCCACTGAAGAGGCCTACAGGATTCTGGCCCTGATGGATGAAAGGGATGGGGACGTCTCACCCGCTGAATCCAGTTGTTCAGAATATGAACCTGTAGACAGCAGTAGCACTCTAACCGCTAGTGAAGATGACGAGGTTGAGGTCCCTGCTACGGTCAGGCGTACCCGACCCCATGTCAGTGTTCTACCTACCCCGCATGCTGAGCCTCATTTGCAGCAGAGTGTTGCTAGCGTTGATCTTTACTATGGTGCGGCATACACCAGCAGCGCAGCACATCCTGGACCTTCTACCAGCACTGCCGTATTCCCTGGTGAAGTGGCGAGTACCAGAAGGGCAGTTCAAGCTGGTACGGTGGCTTGTGCATTAACTCCCCCATTGCAGCCACCACGTTCACAGGCCCGTAGAGCCCTTAGTATCCCAGAGGTGCTGGCAAACCCTAATTGGCAATTCCCTGCTTCCGCCGCACCCGTATTGCCCCCTTTCGCCGCCCAGTCTGGAGTTCGCATGTAGACAGCTCATTTAGGATCGGCCCTTGAGTTTTTTTTAGCTGTTCTTCACCGCGGATCTCTATGACTTAGTTGTGGCAGAAACCAACCGCTACTCCACAGACTATATAACCGCCAATCCGGAAAGCTTCTATGCCCAGCCTTTCTGGTGGAAACCAGTCACAGTTTCCGAATTAAAAATATTTTCGGCCTTATCCTCAGCATGGGTCTAACTAAAAAAAATGTATTGCGGTCCTATTGGTCTAAATACCCAATACATTACATGCCCATGTTCTCTGCTGCAATGTCCAGGGCATGTTTTGAGGTCATCATGCGCTTTATGCATTTCGCTGACAATAAAACCTGTCATCCAAGAGGCCATCCTGCTTATGACCGGCTTATGGACTTCAATGACCAGATGTAGGCTCCCTATTTAGTGTCCCGCCGCACCAGACGCTGGTATTTGAAGGTGTCTGTTTATTTAATTCAATTGGCCGTATATATAATAATTTTGTTCTCTACCGTAAGGCTGGGAGAACGGAATCCTTCCTAAAATTCCAGGAAGAGATCATTTCGGAACTCCTGTATCCAGGAGGGTCCATGCCCCAAGTCCCTGATGTAGTGAGCCGGCTACATGCCAGACACTTCCCAAGTGTCTATCCTGGTACCCCAACTCACCGTTCCCCAAAAAAGAGATGTCATGTCTGTAGCAGGGCTGGAATAAGGCGTGACACCACCGTTTTTTGTCCTGACTGTCCTGACCTACTTGCTGAAACACTAGGGGAGTGTTTCCGCAAGTACCACACACAGGTACACTATTAGTGTAGGGATTGCGTGACACAGGACAGGCACACAGGGGTCTTAGGGCTCTTTCAAACAGAGCTGCCTCAAACCTCTCCTTTCACCTGGGACAAAGTGCATAATGTACTTTGCCACATCTGTGGTCGATTTGCACTTTGCACATTGTCCTATGGGGAAGGAGAGGTTTATCCTCTAAAGGTAAAAAAAAAAAAAAAAAAAAAAAAAAAAGCTAATGTTCTGTTTCAAATGTTCAATAAAGTTTATAAAAGTTAATGTTCTGTTTTAAATGTTATATAAATTTAATGTTAATAAATTTATTGCGTTGCTGCCTGTTTTTTTTTTACCTTCTAAGTGGACCAAGCGATCAACCAGCTGCAGCACTGATGTGCATTCTGACAGAAGCATTGCGCTGCTGTCAGATTACATAAAAGTCGGTGTATGCGGCGCTGCAAGACGAGATTTCTCCTCTGCAGTAAAAAAGATACGTTTGCTGAGGCTTATGAGCTGAGGGGCAGTGTTCATATGCTTTGGCAAACACTTTGTATAAAAAAATAAAAATTCTGGCAATGATTTATTCATCCACATCGATTGATGTGAATGGAGAAATCGGGTTTGCCAGGGCATACGAGCTGAGTTGGTTTGGATGTGGGCGGAGCTCCTATGTCCTGGCAGACGCCTTTCCCCTCTTTT
This sequence comes from Bufo gargarizans, assembly GCF_014858855.1. Lineage (NCBI taxonomy): Eukaryota > Metazoa > Chordata > Amphibia > Anura > Bufonidae > Bufo > Bufo gargarizans. The sequence goes on along the minus strand of NC_058086.1, from coordinate 77,314,076 downwards.
TTTTTTTTTTGCACAGAGATTTTTTCATCCACATTGATCGATATGAATGAAGAAATCTGTGCCGTTCATTTTTTCTTTCAGCCCAGAGGCTTAACGAAAAAAAAAATCTCATTACCCGTATGCTCAATATAAGGAGAATAGCAGAAACTCCTAATGCTGGCCATACATGAAATGATTGTGGAGACCCTCAAATGTCAAGGCAGTACAAACACCCCACAAATGCCCCCATTTTGTCAAGAAGACACCCCAAGGTATTCACTGAGGAGCATATTGAGTCCATGAAAGATTTAACTTTGTGTCCCAAGTTAGCGGAAAGGGAGACTTTGTGAGAAAAAAAAAAGAAATCAATTTCCACTAACTTGTGCCCAAAAAAAATCTTCTATAAACTCGCCATGCCCCTCACGGAATACCTTGGGGTGTCTTCTTTCCAAAATTGGGTCACATGTGGGGTATTTATACTGCCCTGGCATTTTAGAGGCCCTAAAGCGTCAGAAGAAGTCTGGAATCCAAATGTCTAAAAATGCCCTCCTAAAAGGTACTCATTGGAATTTGTGCCACTTTGCGCACCTAGGCTGCAAAAAAGTGTCACACATGTGGTATCGCCGTACTCAGGAGAAGTAGGGCAATATGTTTTGGGGTGTCTTTTTACACATACCCATTCTGTGTGTGAGAAATATCTCTGTAAATTATTTTATTTTATACAAAGTTGTCAATTTACAGAGACATTTCTCTCACCCAGCATGGGTATATGTAAAAATACACCCCAAAACACATTGCCCTACTTCTTCTGAGTACGGCGATACCACATGTGTGACACTTTTTTGCAGCCTCGGTGCGCAAAGGGGCCCAAATTCCAATGAGTACCTTTAGGATTTCACAGGGCATTTTTTACGCATTTGGACCTCACAAAAAACAAAGACAAATATTCAATGCAGTATCAAGAGAAAACAGACTATGAAAGTCTGTGGAGGGACCGACTCTGCTGAAACAAAGCAGCAACCACGCCACTAAAGAACTTCGTAGGTGACTTCCGGTTCCGGCGCCAGCGTGTGAGCAGCATGAGCTGAGAGCTCCGGCGCTTGGGAGCACATCGGACACAAAATCATTGCGTTACTGGCTGCTGATTAGACTCAGGCGGCCAGGACTATCACCCAGAAAGAGAGGAGTCCTCGTTTATGGACCGCTTTCTCATTCACATGGGGAATAAATCAAAGAAGACCCCAGCTAAGTCTAGCGCGGCACCTATGGAGGAGAAAATGGCGCCGGTGACTGCGGATATGCAGGAATCTCAGTCCTCTTCTTGTGAGGATCGGTCGGAATCTTGCAGTGCTCAGGATTTGGAAGCACCAGAGCTGGACTACAAACATCTGGCGATTGAGGTAGCATCCCGCATTCTTCCAGATCTGCAAGAAGCTCTATCAACTACCATCGGGCAATCGTTTGCAGCATTGCAGACGGAGGTATCATTACATTCGACCAAGTTAGATGACTTAGAGCTTAAAGTACAAGAGGTGGAAGCTCGTACTGTATCTTTGCAAGCACAACTACAAAAATCCCAAGCAGAGAATAATAGGCTCTGGGACAAGCTAGACGATCTCGAGAACCGATCGAGACGTAGCAATTTAAGAATTGTGGGATTGCCTGACTCCATCCCGGCTAAGGAACTGATCGAGATATGCGAGTCAGAAATACCTGAAGCGCTGGGTATAACTTACCGCTGCAAAGTGGAGAGAGCTCACAGGGTGGGCCCGAACTCGTCCCTTAAGCCGGAGTCCAAAAGATCATACAGTGCCGTACTACAAGCATCCAAAAAAAGCAGACCGAGACAGGTCATCGTCAAGTTTTTGGACTATACAGACAAGGCGGCCATACTGAGAGCCTACAAACAAAATGGCGGCCAGGCAACTGTAAGAAATCAATGCATCTTAATTTTTGGGGACTACTCTGCGGAAGTTGCTCGTCGCAGAAGAGCTTTTGTGCCTATCTGTTCAGCCCTGATCAAGCAGGGGACTCGTTTTGCTCTCCTGTTCCCAGCTATTCTGAAGATTTTCAACCATGACGGGTCCACCGCGACTTACCTGGATCCAGATTCAGCGTCTAAAGAGTTAAAGATCTTCTATCAACCAGTACCGAGTCTACCGGCGATCACCTTCATGGACGTTCCGGAAGCGTCGAGAGAAGCCCTACCACAGCGGAGAGGTCCAGATCTACGCCCGCGCCCACCTAGGTCACCTCGCCCTGCGGACAAACCCAACGCGACTACTCTGGACCTTGAAGTGGGATGAGATACTCATGGAATGACACCGCTGTGTCAGATAAGTTCTCAGCTACTTAGGCTGCCATTTGGGAGATGTGGAGGGTGATCCCCTTTGCTCGCGGCGTCTCCCTTATAGTTTTACAAAGTTAACTGCCATGGAGGATTATTGTTTTATGTTCTGTTATTTTACTTTTTCTCTCCATGTTTAGTTCAGTACGGCTAGACGTCTTACTGTGAATTTAAAGACTCGCAATGTTTAGTCACATGTAGGTGATGAGGGGGAAAAGGGGGGGCAATTTGGCGCCGGCGGGAATTTAAGATCGCTCTCATGCTTCTCGCCTCACCCTCTTACTAAAAATCCTGCGCTTTCAGGGCCAAACTTCATATCTTATGCTGATATTATGTACAGGGTCTGCTGATTTGACACTGATATGTGGAGACTGAGCGGGTTTAAGGATTTGCATTGATCACTTGCTTTGCCAATTGCTGATTGTTGCGGGGGTTCTGAGACATGCCGTCACGCCTAGTCTGCACTCCTTTTACTTTAAAACGGGTGAGATATGCGTGTCCCGGATCCCCCGGAAGAAGTTAAGCGTGAAGGGGAGAGGGGGAAAAAAAAAAAAAAAAAAGGGGGGACTCCCTCATCTGGCGTTATGACATGAAAATTGATGTCCGATGCCCCTTGGGGAATCCATACTTTTGAATAACTTATGTGCTCAACGATGGAAAAAAGTGAAGCGCGAATTCATGGTATGTTTTCTGTGTTCTTGTATACGAAGGCAGGGGAACTGATATCCTTTACCTTCGCACAGTTGTTTTCAGAGATTTATGTTCAGGGGTTTATGTTCAGGGGAAGGGGGGGGGGGGGGGAGGGGGGGGGGTGGAATTCCCTTCAGTATACCGGATGGTTATATTACTTAACCTTGTGTAATACAAATGGCTGATCATATCAAAGTTGTTTCGTGGAACGTTAAGGGCCTTAGATCTCCATGCAAAAGAATGATGATTCTGAAGCATCTGAAACGCCTTCATACGGATATAGCCTTACTGCAGGAGACGCATCTGACTTTTGATGACTTTCCTCGTATGAAGCGCTTGTGGGTAGGAGAGGTGCTAGGTTCCCCTGCAGAGGGTAAGAAAGCAGGGGTACTCGTTTTACTGAAAAAAGGTCTCCCTTACAAAGTGGTGAGTCATGATAATGATGAGAAGGGTAGAGTATTGCATGTTCATCTGTCATCTCCGGCCTATACAATATATATGGTCCTAATACCACTGATGCTACCTTCTTTAAGTCTCTAACACACCAAATTTTGCAGGATCCGGTTAGTGTTAAGGTCATTGGTGGCGATATGAATACGGTCCTCAATAACCTGGAAGATAGACAGCGTGGAACCGCGACTCGAGGTGGATCGCCTCAAGGGGATGACAGATTGAATGCCTTATTAAGGGATGCTGGGTTGAAGGATTTGTGGAGGTCTTTTAATCCTGAAGGTAGGGAATATACCCACTATTCCCATGCGCATGGGTCTTGGTCGCGCATCGATTATATTTTAACCAATAGGGACAACATTAGCCTTTGCTCCAAACCCACCATAGAGGAGATGGTAATCTCCGACCATGCACCAGTCTCACTTTTATTACACCGGAAATCTCCGAAGGGTTCTGATTTTCTGTGGAGATTCCCCTCTGCCTTAATCAAAGATGAGAATTTTAGGGACTTACTCAGGGGTTGGTGGCTTGAATATAAGTCTGATAATGAGTCCTCCACTAGTCATCAGTTATTATGGGACGCGGGAAAAGCAGTTGTCAGGGGTCGTATCATGGCTTATGTATTCAGTAAGAAAGCTGCACTAAAAAAACTGATTAGTCAACTAAGTGACAACCTTGGTGCCATGTATACACTTTTTAAGAATACTCCCTCACAGTCTCTATTACATAAATGGCAAACAGCCAAATGAGAATATGAAAGCGCTCTTAGAGGTTGGGAACACATGGCTCAGTCCAAATGGGAGGCACATCTCTTTAGACATGGCAATAAGGCTGGCAAGCTGTTAGCGGCTTTGGCGAAGGGCCATAGATTAGTGTCTAATATCTCCACCCTTAAAGACAGTTCGGGAGCCCTTTGCTCCGATCCCAAAGGAATAAACAACATATTAAAGGGGTTGTCCCACTTTGCTTTTTTAATCTTATCAGCAGTAGATGTCCTGATAACTTCCTGGTTCTCAGGCAGTTGAGTGAAGGCCACGCCTCCTCATGACTCACCCTGCGTGCTCGTTCATGTGTATGAGGTCATCCACATGGAGCCGTATGTGAGGTCCCGCCCCCCCCCCAGTATAATAAACATTGAGTGCGGCCCCCCCCCCCCAGTATAATATACATTTAGTGCGCCCCCCCCCCCAGTATAATATACATTCAGTGCGGCCGCCCCCCCCCCAGTATAATATACATTCAGTGCGGCCACCCCCCCCCCCCAGTATAATATACATTCAGTGCGGCCACCCCCCCCCCAGTATAATATACATTCAGTGCGGCCACCCCCCCCCCCCAGTATAATATACATTCAGTGCGGCCACCCCCCCCAGTATAATATACATTCAGTGCGGCCACCCCCCCCCCAGTATAATATACATTCAGTGCGGACCCCCCCAGTATAATATACATTGGTGGCGCAGTGGGAAGTGCCAATGAGGGTTAAAAAAATAAATAAAAAATTAACTCACCTCCTCCAATTGTTCGCGCAGCTGCCGGTCTCCTGTTCTATCTTTAGGACCTGTGAAAGGACCTTTGGTGACATCACTGTGGTCATCACATGGTACATCATATGATCCATCACCATGGTAATGGACCATGTGATTAGCTCAGTGACGTCACCAAAGGTCCTTTCACAGGTCCTAAAGATAGAACAGGAGACCGGCAGCTGCGCGAACAATTGGAGGAGGTGAGTTAATTTTTTATTTATTTTTTTAACCCTCATTGGCACTTCCCACTGCGCCACCAATGTATATTATACTGGGGGGGTCCGCACTGAATGTATATTATACTGGGGGGGGGGTGGCCGCACTGAATGTATATTATACTGGGGGGGGTGGCCGCACTGAATGTATATTATACTGGGGGGGGGGGGGGGTGGCCGCACTGAATGTATATTATACTGGGGGGGGGGGGGTGGCCGCACTGAATGTATATTATACTGGGGGGGGGGGGGGCGCACTGCGCCACCAATGTTAATACAAATGCAGGAGGTGGGTGCCGGAGTGAAATAGCCGGCACCCGACCTCTATGATAGGGGGCTGCGATCAGCGGCAGTTAACCCCTAAGGTCCCGCTCCCTGTCATAGAGGTCGGGTGCCGGCTATTTGATTCCGGCACCCGCCTGCTGTATTTGCGCATGCGCGGGCGTGCGCGTACTTGTAGGAATGGAGAGGCGGCCCGAGTACTTGTTCAGCCGTTGTGCGCAGGCGCGGCACAGCGATGCGGCCGGACGAAAGAGGCCGTATCCATGGGATACAGAAAACAACAAAGGAATCGCTTTACATGATTTTTTGAATGAAAGGTAGCTTTTGGATAATAACATGGATAGGAAGATATGTTGTGTGGGGGTAAATAGATTAGATAAAACCTATTTTATGAAGTGGGACAACCCCTTTAAAGGACTTTTATGTCACATTATATAAATGTCCAGAGCAGCAAAACTGTAAAAGAGGTGACTGGTTAGAAGGGACCCAACTCCCCAAGCTTTCAGATTCAGATAGAGAAGCACTTAATGCGCCAGTATCAGTGGAGGAAGTCACATATACTATTAACAACCTAGCATTAGGAAAAGCCCCGGGTCCTGATGGGTATACGGGGGAGTTCTTCCGTACTCTAGTACAAGATATTGCACCAACTTTGTCACTGGTTTACACGGGGTATATGCAAGGGTCGGAAATCCCTCCACAGACCAATACCGCCCACATAAAGGTTCTCCCGAAACCAGGAAAAGATCCCCTGTTGGCGACTTCATACCGGCCAATATCGTTAATTAATGTGGACTTAAAAATAATCTCAAAGATTTTAGCTGACAGACTAGCGCGTATATTGCCTTCTTTGATCTCACCATCCCAAGTGGGTTTTGTAAAAGGGAGAGCGGCAGTTACTAACCTACGAAAGGTTCTGACAGTTTTAGATGAAGTGAAAATGCACCCCCTAGCGCACCCTTCTGCGGCCATAATGTCAATAGATGCGGAAAAAGCATTTGACAATGTGAACTGGGGGTGGCTTGAGGCTGTGCTAGACCGTATGGGTTTCAATGGATCTTTTCGTAGGTATATCACAGCTTTATACACTGACCCACAAGCCAGGGTATTCACTCCAGGTTTTCTTTCACCCTCTTTTAGGTTATTTAAAGGAACTAGACAGGGCTGTCCGCTTTCTCCCCTGCTGTTCAATCTTGCAATTGAATCACTGTCGCGGAAGCTCACTGCTAGTCAAGACATAGAGGGCATTAAAATAGGCAAAACCTCCATTAAACATGCGCTTTTTGCTGACGATTTATTAATCTTTCTAGAAAACCCCAAGAGAGATCTAACTAAAGTATTTACCCTATTGGAAGATTTTGGGACAGTATCCGGATACAAAGTCAACGTCACTAAATCTGAAATCCTTTTCTTGAGAAACAACCCTTGCAGAAAAAATCTCCATAATCTTAGTGTCCCTGTTCAGATAGCCCCAGTATCCATCAAGTACTTAGGAATACATGTAGGCAAACAGCCAGTATCACTCTATTACTTGAACTATCCACCACTTTTAAAAAAAATACTTTCGGATATGGAGAGATGGACGAACCTCCCTCTTTCCCTAGGAGGCAGGTGTCAACTTCTGAAAATGATAGCCATCCCAAAACTCCTCTACCCTATGCAGACAATACCACTTCTCCTCAAGCATTCTGACATTAAGATATTAGAAAGAGCTTTCAGCACATTCATTTGGGCAGGGAAAAGGGCAAGGGTGGCGATGTCAAAGTTACAGCTGCCTAAAATTAAGGGAGGTATGGCGTTCCCTAGTCTAAGACTATACAATCTGGCAAGTCTCATGAGACACTGTATTGATTGGGTCTTTAATACCAATTTTTATACTAATAGGTCGCTGGAGGCGCAGCTTGTGCATCCTTGGAGCCTGGGAGCCCTGTTACATACCAAATATTCGGATCAACCCACTCTAATAAGATCAAGTCTACTAATAAGGGATACTATTGCCACTTGGAAGGAGATTCGTAAAAATTTTTAATTGCCCTTTTCTCTTTCCAAATATATGCCGCTATGGGGTCATCCGGAATTCCCAGGGGGCACCCAACTTAAGCACTTTAAGGCCTGGATGGATGCGGGCGTCATGAAGGCTTCGGATTTGTGGCATACAGGAAATCAGCGTTTTTATACATTTGGTGAGCTACGTGAGAAGCTCCCCTTGAGAGGCCCTCAGCATACTTTTGCCTTTCTCCAAGTAAAGAGCTTTCTATACACTAGAATACAAGACCCCAGGGCGCTGTTCGCTATAAGCTATTTTGATCATGTTATTGGGCGGGGAACAACAAAGAAATCGTTATCTGAGCTGTATCAGGGGATCAGCGAAACCAAGCAAAAACCTATTGAAGAGACGCTCTTCTCATCTTGGAATAAAGTTTTCCCTGATATAGGGGCACAGAAAAAAATACTACAGGGGTGGGAAAAAATTAGAAAAGTAGTCTTTAACGAGGGGTGGAGGGAAACACAGTTCCGATTAATTCACAGAGCAATATACGGTTTTCGCTTTTCCGCTCAGTCTCAAAAGCAGGACAGGTAGCTGCCCAAAATGCCACTTAGAGGGGTCAGATATGGTACATGGGATCTGGTCATGCCCCCAGACAGTGGGATTCTGGAAGTCCGTGAAACAGCAAATTAAAAATTACTTGCAAGTAAATATTTCTATTACTCCTGAGTTTGTTCTGTTTCATGCTCTCCCAGAACACAGACACGTACAGCCAATTATACACGTCATTGTTCTAGCAGCCAAGAGATGATATATTAAACAACTGGCTTCGGCCACAAATGCCTACAATGAATGAAGTGCTACAGCATGTCAAAAAATGTTTTGATATGGAGCGATTAGAGGTGAACTCCCTCAGAGGGAAAAGTATTGAGGTTTTTTTCAGAAGATGGGAAAGTTTCATGCTGGTTGTCTATTCCAATTTAGAGCTGAAGGAACTAATGTCACTTTATGTGTCCTCTGAATGGTACCTGAAACGTAAGGTAGCGGAAACCCTGGGGAGGTTGCTAGCTGATTAAAAAGGAAACAAAAAAAAAAAAAGAAAGTTTAATGTAATCCGGTATACTGGGGGGAATCATCCTAGGTGGGCGGGAAGGGAGGGGGGGGGGCATGGAGTTTGTTTTGTCTCAGGGTCTTGAACGTCACAATTCAAATGCACTGAGCATCTTATTGGTATGCAATTGTTACTATTGCTTTGTAATTACATGCACATTTATGCTTATGTCTGTCTGATCTCAGCTGTAATGTACCGCATGTATTGACACCTGTCAATTTGCCATGATATTGTGACATGTTATTATTGTTACGGGGAAGAAAATTATTAAAATCTAATAAAGATTATATAAAAAAAAAAAAAAAAAAAGAACTTCGTAGGCCCCGAGCGGGCGTCGAACGTAAAGTACCCAAGTCAAGGGAGGATTATAAAGCACTCTGACAAGTCTATCAGTGATAAGGGGGGAGGGGGTCAACCTTCTAGGGTGGTCGTACACCAATCTTGTTGAAGAGGCTGGACCCCAGGATCAGCAGACAGCACTCTGGGCGACATTAGGCAACATCCTTTAGAACCTCCTGTCGCCTGCCAGGTGAGTGGAGTGGGCAGGGATGCCATAGGAATCTCCCAGTCAGAGAGGTCAGGTACAGGCAAGTCCAGCATGGCACAGAAGAGTTCAAGGTCAGCGTGGGAGCGTAAGATCACGGAGCAGCCATCCAGCTGAGCTATCAGGGCGAAGGGGAACCACCAGCGGTAGGGGATCCGATGATCTCTCAGAGCCTCCAGCAGGGGGCGGAGATGGCGACGTTTCTGTTGTGTGATCAATTATAAGTCCTAGAAGAGTTGTATGCAGGCCCCCTGGAAGAAACTGGGAGTCTCTGACTTTCAGCATAATAGCTTCTTTCCGGGTGAAGTCATGGACGCAGCATATAACGTCCCTGGGTTGGGGAGATGATCCCTTGGGCTGAAGGGCTCTGTGGACCCTGTCCTATAATTAAGTTGAAGAGAGTGTCCAGGGTGCCTTGTAGATCCTCCTCTCTCCGGGAGGCCGCAGATTCTGATGTTATTCCTCCTCCCACGGTTGTTTAAGTCTTTCAGGTGACGCTGGGAGGACACCATGGCGTAGAGTTGAGAGACACCGAACCGGGTGGGGTCATTTTCTTTCTCCAGGGTCTCCATGCGGGTAGCAATAGAGTGTAAGTCATGCCGTCCCGCAGAGATGGCCGCAAATGTGGGTCCCCGACCGCATGGAGGGGGGCCCGAGGAGAAGATAGCAGAGGGGGATCTGGAACACTGACCAGGGGGGTGCCTCCTCCACTGACTGTGCTCTAGCATGTGGAGGCGCCATCTTGGGGGCAGCCCCATCTTGCAGGGCTACAGTCAGAGCTGCTGCAGTGGGGTCAGAGAGTGGCTGAAAGCAGGAGCCTGCTTGCATGGAGTGGAGGGCTCCTGAGTGGCGGAGGGGTGGGGGCATTGTCCATTGTCCTCAGTATCTAAGGAAAGGGATTTAGGGGTCATTATTTCAGAAGACTTAAAGGTAGGCATACAATGTCATAGAGCAGCAGGAAATGCTAGCAGAATGCTTGGGTGTATAGGGAGAGGCATTACATCTACAGAGCACTAGTAAGACCTCATTTGGAGTATTGTGCGCAGTACTGGAGACCATATCTCCAGAAGGATATTGATACTTTGGAGAGAGTTCAGAGAAGAGCTACTAAACTAGTACATGGATTACAGGATAAAACTTACCAGGAAAGATTAAAGGACATGTATAGCTTGGAAGAAAGACAAGACAGAGGGGATATGATAGAAACTTTTAAATACATAAAGGGAATCCACAATTTAAAAGAGGAGAGAATATTTAAAAGAAGAAAAACTGCTACAAGTGGACATAGTTTTAAATTAGAGGGGCAAAGGTTTAAAAGTAATATCAGGAAGTATTACTTTACTGAGAGAGTAGTGGATGCGTGGAATAGCCTTCCTGCAGAAGTGGTGGCTGCAAATACAGTGAAGGAGTGTAAGCATGCATAAGATAGGCATAAGGCCATACTTCATATTAGATAGGGCCAGGGACTATTCATAGTATTCAGTATATTGGGCAGACTAGATGGACCCAATGGTTCTTATCTGCCGACATAGTCTATGTTTCTATGGTCCCATCTCTCTCTGTAATGCTGCGGGAGCGTGTCCTCCGGGACCAGGGTGGGCGGAAAAGATGGCGGTGAGCTCTGAAAGGGCCGCAGGACGAAGTCCTGGATCGTGCCATGTTGTGAGAGGTCTGCGGCAGGTAGGGTACCCTGTGGGGGCTTCTTGAGGAGTTGTTTTGCCCATGGTGGGGCAACGTAGAGGGCTCAGAGTACTGAGGACAGTGTCGTGGTGGCGGATCTCAGCTCTCACGCGTCCTCCTTCATCGACCACCAGGCCACACCCCTCAATTTCTACTTTATAGTGCTTAGAGAGACTGAACACTTAGAACTTACTCTTCTCTATCTGCCCCTTCTGAACCCCTCTTAAGTGATTGTAGAGGGAAGGGTGAGATTTGAATATATATATATATATATATATATATAGAGACGAAAAAAGTCGGACTGCACTCCAAAATGATGGTGAAATAAAAGTGTTTTAATCACCCATAATATGGCAACTTGCGACGTTTCGGCTCACAAGAGCCTTCCTCAAGCAAAGAGACAGTGAAAATGGAAGCATATATAGGTATAACAAAGGTATAGGACCAATCCCATTGAAGATACAATCAAGGTGCAATTGCATACATCTGCTGTGAAAAACAAAGTGCATGTGCATAAAGTGACATGTGCCATGTGATCTACATTCACAGGGACAAATCCCTTAACGTAGAAAAATATAAATAATATACAAGTATTGACAATAAGAGACAAGTTTAAAACTGTGTCATAATAGTGAATAATAAATAAATAATAAATACGGATCGCAGAAATCAGGCCTTCAGAAGTTGTAGCGTCCACATAGACCATCGTGTTAGTTGAGCGTCTCTATCTCTGTCGTGCGCATGTCCAGATCTACGTCATCATGTGAGTCATGGTGCAAAGGGTATGGCGCATGCGTTCTATGGTATCTAACGAACGTCGCCATATTGCTTAAGGGAAAATTGCCCTATAGTTCTATGTATATACATAGTCCACAGATGGGGGCTGTAAAGATGTAAAAGTATAAACAAATATACGGCCGCAGTAGGGATCTCCTACATGTATCAGCGGACGGATCGGGATCCCGCCCCTCCGGGAGGGACACCGAACCTGAAGAGCCGCAGGTGTCGAAGCGAGACACTTCCATGAATCACATCGACATCAGCAGCCAAACCGCTTATATAAAAGCAGCCATAGAGGGAACATTCCTCCACATTATCTAACAGCATCACATCCAAAAAAGAATGAAAGACATATTAATCCACAACTAGATTACAGATCTGGACTTGCGCAGAGAGGAGAGAAGAATGATGTCAGCACTGGTCTATGTAGCTTCCAGAAGGACATAATTCTCGGACCCGTATCCAATATTATGTGTGTTAAAACCATCTAAAAGGCAAAGAGAAAATACATATATTAATGTTATATTATTTTTTCATTATTTTTTCACAATTCTCTTGCACTATATACATTAATGAGGAGGTATCACACACAAGAAGGGAAGGGAAGTGGGCCACCAATCAGCAGGCTCTCACCTAAACTCAACATTAAGACCTCTAGGGTACAAGCTATCAAGTTCATAGATCCAGCGCAATTCTTTTTTCTTAAGGATTGCTGAACGATCGCCCCCTCTCCTGGGGAGTGAAATTTGATCAACAATCCAACACCTGAGATCACGCTCAGTATGTTGAAGGGATCCAAAGTGTCTCGCAACTGGCAAGTCGGTGCGTTTCTTCCTTATGGAATTTCTGTGATTGTTTAATCTCAGTTTCAATTCTGTTGATGTTTCACCAACATAAATTAAATTGCAGGGACAGGACAGAACATAAATTACATATGAGGAGGTACAGGTCAGATGGAATTTGATAGGATATTCTTTATTGGTGAATGGATGCACAAAAGATCTAGACTTACAAATATAGCGGCAATTGACACAACTGAGGCAGGGATAACATCCCAGTCCCAGCGGTGCCAATGTCCGCTGTATACTGACCTTCTTGGGGCCGACATCTGCCCTCACTAAGCAATCTTTAATATTTTTGTTTTTCCGATAGGATAGAAGAGGAGGGAATTTAAATTCAGGTACATCCTTAATTGATCTACTCAAAATGCTCCAGTTATCCCTCAGGACACGTCCCACAGTCACACTAAGATCAGAGTACGTGGACTTAAAGGGTATCCTTCGTGTCTTCTGGGAGGCAACTGGAGCAATCCCAGTGTCAGCATGTAGAATCTTCTTTTTCTGTTCATTCAACAATTTACGGGGATATCCTCGTTCCTTAAATTTATTTGCCATCTGGTCCAATGTAGTTGTTAACTCAGTCTGATCTGATACAATACGCTTAGTGCGTAGAAATTGTGAGTAGGGTAGCTGTTTAACCAGACTTCGCGGGTGATTACTCTCATACCGTAAAAGTGTATTTCTGTCAGTAGATTTAACAAACAGACCAGTATGGATAGAACCACCAATCAAACGAACATTGGTATCTAGGAATGACAATTGTGTCTTTGAAAAAGATACTGTATATTGGAGATCAGCATCAATATCGTTTAAGTATACATGAAAATCATTCAATTGTTGTTCCGTACCCGTCCACAGGAGGAAGACGTCATCTATGTATCGCCACCACCTCAGGACATGACTGAAGTGGTGGGACACATAGACGAAGTCCTCCTCCATGTGTCGCATATATATGTTCGCGTACGTTGGGGCCACATTGGACCCCATCGCCACGCCACGCTTTTGGTTATAAAAGGTGTCTTGAAACAGAAAGTAATTTTTCTCTAAAATGAGTCTCAACATGATATTAATAAAATGCTTGGTATTTTGTGTTAAAGGCGACTCATCTAAATATTTGTTCACCGCAGCAATGCCTTTTTCATGTCCTATTGACGTGTACAAAGATACTACGTCAAAGGACACAAGGGTTAAATTCTGCACATCACTTACATCCGTAGCCCTAAGCTGTTGTAAAAAATCATTTGTGTCCTGAATATATGATTTGCCTGCTGTCGAAAAGTCTCTTAGTAATTTGTCCAAAAAGATCGCTATTCTACTGAAAACTGAGTCAGAGCCAGATACGATGGGGCGGCCGGGGGGGTCCACAAGGGTTTTGTGGACCTTAGGTAATATATATATGACCGGAGTGATGGGGAAAGGTACCATCAAATATTCCCTTAGACCTTCATCAATAATGCCCCCGGCTACCGCATCGGATAGGCTCTGACGTACAATGTTCATGATATTAAATTTTGGATCACCTTGTAATATGTCATACACATTGGTGTCACTCAATTGGCGTAAAATTTCCTTAACATATTTGGACGTGTCGAGTACAACCACCCCTCCGCCCTTATCGGCTGGTTTGATCGTCAACTGCGAATTATTTTTAAGTTGAGACAAAGCCTCAATTTCTGCAGTGGTCAGATTTGGATTAATTAATCTATCTGTATCCCCAAAAAGGGATTTAAGATCTCTGATGTCTCTTTTGACTGCAGAAATGTAGGCTTCTATCGCAGGTTCATCTACTACAGGATAAAAAGTACTTTTGTTAATCAAACCCACTTCTTTGAGTGAGAGTTCACTGGAGCGTGTTTGTGTGTTAGTAATGTGACCCTTGAAAAACATTTTTAACTTTATCGAACGAAAAAAATCATTTAAGTCCATTTCAAGATTAAACCAATTTACCTTGGAACTAGGGCAAAAGGTGAGTCCCTTGGATAAGACACTGTGTTGGGCTTCGGTCAACATTACTGAGGACAAATTGAAGACTATGGTCTCTTTCTCTGGGATGATGTTTTCATTGATTGTAGTCTGGTTCTGTTGTACCGCTGTTTTCCCTTTTCTTCTGTACCTTTTGCCTCCTCTTCTAATTCTTGTTCTTTTCTTTTCTTTAAATCCAAGTTGTTCACTAAAAAAGCTCCATCTTCATCTGTAGATGACTGTATATTTTTTCTTTTCATCTTATTATTATGACTGAAGGACTTGTATGGCGTGTCTGTCTGCCACGTGTAAATATCCCCTCTCTTATAGTCGTCCGCATCACGGATCCATTTGTTCCTTTTGCCCTCCTCCAAATCCATTTGTAGTTTGGATAACTGATTTTGTGTATCATCTTTGTAGTGTGAATATTCATCAGTAGATAACTGTGTCTGTAGTATACGTTCTACTTCATTTAGTTCATCAGTAAGTGAAGTTACCTCCAATTGCAAAAAATCTATGTTGAGTAAAATATAGTCCAATGAATAACGGTTGGATAAAATTTCAAAACGCTTGCAGAATAAATCATTATTGGGAAACAAATTTGGACGTAAATTAGAGCGCATGCCTCTCGGGATCCTCTTCTCTTTATAATATTGTCCTAGTGTGGCCATATGTAATTTCATCGCGATAAGACGTCTAGATATAGTTGCATACTTGTGTTTGAGTTCCTTGGCGGTAGGAGCCTGAAGAAAGGAGGCATCACTCCCAATCCCTTGCATTATGCGGTCGACCTCCTCATCAGTATACGTGCCGCCATAGGGTGTATCAGCATAGGACATAATGAAAAACTTCAGGTGTGCTCACTCACGGTGCCGATGTATAAGAGAAGGAAAATTCCAGCGGGAGCACCAACCGGGTTACGGGTGCAAAGTCCAGCAGAGGGCAACGGCTATACCCAGGATTTGTAGAGACGAAAAAAGTCGGACTGCACTCCAAAATGATGGTGAAATAAAAGTGTTTTAATCACCCATAATATGGCAACTTGCGACGTTTCGGCTCACAAGAGCCTTCCTCAAGCAAAGAGACAGTGAAAATGGAAGCATATATAGGTATAACAAAGGTATAGGACCAATCCCATTGAAGATACAATCAAGGTGCAATTGCATACATCTGCTGTGAAAAACAAAGTGCATGTGCATAAAGTGACATGTGCCATGTGATCTACATTCACAGGGACAAATCCCTTAACGTAGAAAAATATAAATAATATACAAGTATTGACAATAAGAGACAAGTTTAAAACTGTGTCATAATAGTGAATAATAAATAAATAATAAATACGGATCGCAGAAATCAGGCCTTCAGAAGTTGTAGCGTCCACATAGACCATCGTGTTAGTTGAGCGTCTCTATCTCTGTCGTGCGCATGTCCAGATCTACGTCATCATGTGAGTCATGGTGCAAAGGGTATGGCGCATGCGTTCTATGGTATCTAACGAACGTCGCCATATTGCTTAAGGGAAAATTGCCCTATAGTTCTATGTATATACATAGTCCACAGATGGGGGCTGTAAAGATGTAAAAGTATAAACAAATATACGGCCGCAGTAGGGATCTCCTACATGTATCAGCGGACGGATCGGGATCCCGCCCCTCCGGGAGGGACACCGAACCTGAAGAGCCGCAGGTGTCGAAGCGAGACACTTCCATGAATCACATCGACATCAGCAGCCAAACCGCTTATATAAAAGCAGCCATAGAGGGAACATTCCTCCACATTATCTAACAGCATCACATCCAAAAAAGAATGAAAGACATATTAATCCACAACTAGATTACAGATCTGGACTTGCGCAGAGAGGAGAGAAGAATGATGTCAGCACTGGTCTATGTAGCTTCCAGAAGGACATAATTCTCGGACCCGTATCCAATATTATGTGTGTTAAAACCATCTAAAAGGCAAAGAGAAAATACATATATTAATGTTATATTATTTTTTCATTATTTTTTCACAATTCTCTTGCACTATATACATTAATGAGGAGGTATCACACACAAGAAGGGAAGGGAAGTGGGCCACCAATCAGCAGGCTCTCACCTAAACTCAACATTAAGACCTCTAGGGTACAAGCTATCAAGTTCATAGATCCAGCGCAATTCTTTTTTCTTAAGGATTGCTGAACGATCGCCCCCTCTCCTGGGGAGTGAAATTTGATCAACAATCCAACACCTGAGATCACGCTCAGTATGTTGAAGGGATCCAAAGTGTCTCGCAACTGGCAAGTCGGTGCGTTTCTTCCTTATGGAATTTCTGTGATTGTTTAATCTCAGTTTCAATTCTGTTGATGTTTCACCAACATAAATTAAATTGCAGGGACAGGACAGAACATAAATTACATATGAGGAGGTACAGGTCAGATGGAATTTGATAGGATATTCTTTATTGGTGAATGGATGCACAAAAGATCTAGACTTACAAATATAGCGGCAATTGACACAACTGAGGCAGGGATAACATCCCAGTCCCAGCGGTGCCAATGTCCGCTGTATACTGACCTTCTTGGGGCCGACATCTGCCCTCACTAAGCAATCTTTAATATTTTTGTTTTTCCGATAGGATAGAAGAGGAGGGAATTTAAATTCAGGTACATCCTTAATTGATCTACTCAAAATGCTCCAGTTATCCCTCAGGACACGTCCCACAGTCACACTAAGATCAGAGTACGTGGACTTAAAGGGTATCCTTCGTGTCTTCTGGGAGGCAACTGGAGCAATCCCAGTGTCAGCATGTAGAATCTTCTTTTTCTGTTCATTCAACAATTTACGGGGATATCCTCGTTCCTTAAATTTATTTGCCATCTGGTCCAATGTAGTTGTTAACTCAGTCTGATCTGATACAATACGCTTAGTGCGTAGAAATTGTGAGTAGGGTAGCTGTTTAACCAGACTTCGCGGGTGATTACTCTCATACCGTAAAAGTGTATTTCTGTCAGTAGATTTAACAAACAGACCAGTATGGATAGAACCACCAATCAAACGAACATTGGTATCTAGGAATGACAATTGTGTCTTTGAAAAAGATACTGTATATTGGAGATCAGCATCAATATCGTTTAAGTATACATGAAAATCATTCAATTGTTGTTCCGTACCCGTCCACAGGAGGAAGACGTCATCTATGTATCGCCACCACCTCAGGACATGACTGAAGTGGTGGGACACATAGACGAAGTCCTCCTCCATGTGTCGCATATATATGTTCGCGTACGTTGGGGCCACATTGGACCCCATCGCCACGCCACGCTTTTGGTTATAAAAGGTGTCTTGAAACAGAAAGTAATTTTTCTCTAAAATGAGTCTCAACATGATATTAATAAAATGCTTGGTATTTTGTGTTAAAGGCGACTCATCTAAATATTTGTTCACCGCAGCAATGCCTTTTTCATGTCCTATTGACGTGTACAAAGATACTACGTCAAAGGACACAAGGGTTAAATTCTGCACATCACTTACATCCGTAGCCCTAAGCTGTTGTAAAAAATCATTTGTGTCCTGAATATATGATTTGCCTGCTGTCGAAAAGTCTCTTAGTAATTTGTCCAAAAAGATCGCTATTCTACTGAAAACTGAGTCAGAGCCAGATACGATGGGGCGGCCGGGGGGGTCCACAAGGGTTTTGTGGACCTTAGGTAATATATATATGACCGGAGTGATGGGGAAAGGTACCATCAAATATTCCCTTAGACCTTCATCAATAATGCCCCCGGCTACCGCATCGGATAGGCTCTGACGTACAATGTTCATGATATTAAATTTTGGATCACCTTGTAATATGTCATACACATTGGTGTCACTCAATTGGCGTAAAATTTCCTTAACATATTTGGACGTGTCGAGTACAACCACCCCTCCGCCCTTATCGGCTGGTTTGATCGTCAACTGCGAATTATTTTTAAGTTGAGACAAAGCCTCAATTTCTGCAGTGGTCAGATTTGGATTAATTAATCTATCTGTATCCCCAAAAAGGGATTTAAGATCTCTGATGTCTCTTTTGACTGCAGAAATGTAGGCTTCTATCGCAGGTTCATCTACTACAGGATAAAAAGTACTTTTGTTAATCAAACCCACTTCTTTGAGTGAGAGTTCACTGGAGCGTGTTTGTGTGTTAGTAATGTGACCCTTGAAAAACATTTTTAACTTTATCGAACGAAAAAAATCATTTAAGTCCATTTCAAGATTAAACCAATTTACCTTGGAACTAGGGCAAAAGGTGAGTCCCTTGGATAAGACACTGTGTTGGGCTTCGGTCAACATTACTGAGGACAAATTGAAGACTATGGTCTCTTTCTCTGGGATGATGTTTTCATTGATTGTAGTCTGGTTCTGTTGTACCGCTGTTTTCCCTTTTCTTCTGTACCTTTTGCCTCCTCTTCTAATTCTTGTTCTTTTCTTTTCTTTAAATCCAAGTTGTTCACTAAAAAAGCTCCATCTTCATCTGTAGATGACTGTATATTTTTTCTTTTCATCTTATTATTATGACTGAAGGACTTGTATGGCGTGTCTGTCTGCCACGTGTAAATATCCCCTCTCTTATAGTCGTCCGCATCACGGATCCATTTGTTCCTTTTGCCCTCCTCCAAATCCATTTGTAGTTTGGATAACTGATTTTGTGTATCATCTTTGTAGTGTGAATATTCATCAGTAGATAACTGTGTCTGTAGTATACGTTCTACTTCATTTAGTTCATCAGTAAGTGAAGTTACCTCCAATTGCAAAAAATCTATGTTGAGTAAAATATAGTCCAATGAATAACGGTTGGATAAAATTTCAAAACGCTTGCAGAATAAATCATTATTGGGAAACAAATTTGGACGTAAATTAGAGCGCATGCCTCTCGGGATCCTCTTCTCTTTATAATATTGTCCTAGTGTGGCCATATGTAATTTCATCGCGATAAGACGTCTAGATATAGTTGCATACTTGTGTTTGAGTTCCTTGGCGGTAGGAGCCTGAAGAAAGGAGGCATCACTCCCAATCCCTTGCATTATGCGGTCGACCTCCTCATCAGTATACGTGCCGCCATAGGGTGTATCAGCATAGGACATAATGAAAAACTTCAGGTGTGCTCACTCACGGTGCCGATGTATAAGAGAAGGAAAATTCCAGCGGGAGCACCAACCGGGTTACGGGTGCAAAGTCCAGCAGAGGGCAACGGCTATACCCAGGATTTGTAGAGACGAAAAAAGTCGGACTGCACTCCAAAATGATGGTGAAATAAAAGTGTTTTAATCACCCATAATATGGCAACTTGCGACGTTTCGGCTCACAAGAGCCTTCCTCAAGCAAAGAGACAGTGAAAATGGAAGCATATATAGGTATAACAAAGGTATAGGACCAATCCCATTGAAGATACAATCAAGGTGCAATTGCATACATCTGCTGTGAAAAACAAAGTGCATGTGCATAAAGTGACATGTGCCATGTGATCTACATTCACAGGGACAAATCCCTTAACGTAGAAAAATATAAATAATATACAAGTATTGACAATAAGAGACAAGTTTAAAACTGTGTCATAATAGTGAATAATAAATAAATAATAAATACGGATCGCAGAAATCAGGCCTTCAGAAGTTGTAGCGTCCACATAGACCATCGTGTTAGTTGAGCGTCTCTATCTCTGTCGTGCGCATGTCCAGATCTACGTCATCATGTGAGTCATGGTGCAAAGGGTATGGCGCATGCGTTCTATGGTATCTAACGAACGTCGCCATATTGCTTAAGGGAAAATTGCCCTATAGTTCTATGTATATACATAGTCCACAGATGGGGGCTGTAAAGATGTAAAAGTATAAACAAATATACGGCCGCAGTAGGGATCTCCTACATGTATCAGCGGACGGATCGGGATCCCGCCCCTCCGGGAGGGACACCGAACCTGAAGAGCCGCAGGTGTCGAAGCGAGACACTTCCATGAATCACATCGACATCAGCAGCCAAACCGCTTATATAAAAGCAGCCATAGAGGGAACATTCCTCCACATTATCTAACAGCATCACATCCAAAAAAGAATGAAAGACATATTAATCCACAACTAGATTACAGATCTGGACTTGCGCAGAGAGGAGAGAAGAATGATGTCAGCACTGGTCTATGTAGCTTCCAGAAGGACATAATTCTCGGACCCGTATCCAATATTATGTGTGTTAAAACCATCTAAAAGGCAAAGAGAAAATACATATATTAATGTTATATTATTTTTTCATTATTTTTTCACAATTCTCTTGCACTATATACATTAATGAGGAGGTATCACACACAAGAAGGGAAGGGAAGTGGGCCACCAATCAGCAGGCTCTCACCTAAACTCAACATTAAGACCTCTAGGGTACAAGCTATCAAGTTCATAGATCCAGCGCAATTCTTTTTTCTTAAGGATTGCTGAACGATCGCCCCCTCTCCTGGGGAGTGAAATTTGATCAACAATCCAACACCTGAGATCACGCTCAGTATGTTGAAGGGATCCAAAGTGTCTCGCAACTGGCAAGTCGGTGCGTTTCTTCCTTATGGAATTTCTGTGATTGTTTAATCTCAGTTTCAATTCTGTTGATGTTTCACCAACATAAATTAAATTGCAGGGACAGGACAGAACATAAATTACATATGAGGAGGTACAGGTCAGATGGAATTTGATAGGATATTCTTTATTGGTGAATGGATGCACAAAAGATCTAGACTTACAAATATAGCGGCAATTGACACAACTGAGGCAGGGATAACATCCCAGTCCCAGCGGTGCCAATGTCCGCTGTATACTGACCTTCTTGGGGCCGACATCTGCCCTCACTAAGCAATCTTTAATATTTTTGTTTTTCCGATAGGATAGAAGAGGAGGGAATTTAAATTCAGGTACATCCTTAATTGATCTACTCAAAATGCTCCAGTTATCCCTCAGGACACGTCCCACAGTCACACTAAGATCAGAGTACGTGGACTTAAAGGGTATCCTTCGTGTCTTCTGGGAGGCAACTGGAGCAATCCCAGTGTCAGCATGTAGAATCTTCTTTTTCTGTTCATTCAACAATTTACGGGGATATCCTCGTTCCTTAAATTTATTTGCCATCTGGTCCAATGTAGTTGTTAACTCAGTCTGATCTGATACAATACGCTTAGTGCGTAGAAATTGTGAGTAGGGTAGCTGTTTAACCAGACTTCGCGGGTGATTACTCTCATACCGTAAAAGTGTATTTCTGTCAGTAGATTTAACAAAC
Source organism: Bufo gargarizans (assembly GCF_014858855.1). Lineage (NCBI taxonomy): Eukaryota > Metazoa > Chordata > Amphibia > Anura > Bufonidae > Bufo > Bufo gargarizans. The sequence continues at coordinate 77,292,410 of NC_058086.1, read as the reverse complement.
AGACCAGTATGGATAGAACCACCAATCAAACGAACATTGGTATCTAGGAATGACAATTGTGTCTTTGAAAAAGATACTGTATATTGGAGATCAGCATCAATATCGTTTAAGTATACATGAAAATCATTCAATTGTTGTTCCGTACCCGTCCACAGGAGGAAGACGTCATCTATGTATCGCCACCACCTCAGGACATGACTGAAGTGGTGGGACACATAGACGAAGTCCTCCTCCATGTGTCGCATATATATGTTCGCGTACGTTGGGGCCACATTGGACCCCATCGCCACGCCACGCTTTTGGTTATAAAAGGTGTCTTGAAACAGAAAGTAATTTTTCTCTAAAATGAGTCTCAACATGATATTAATAAAATGCTTGGTATTTTGTGTTAAAGGCGACTCATCTAAATATTTGTTCACCGCAGCAATGCCTTTTTCATGTCCTATTGACGTGTACAAAGATACTACGTCAAAGGACACAAGGGTTAAATTCTGCACATCACTTACATCCGTAGCCCTAAGCTGTTGTAAAAAATCATTTGTGTCCTGAATATATGATTTGCCTGCTGTCGAAAAGTCTCTTAGTAATTTGTCCAAAAAGATCGCTATTCTACTGAAAACTGAGTCAGAGCCAGATACGATGGGGCGGCCGGGGGGGTCCACAAGGGTTTTGTGGACCTTAGGTAATATATATATGACCGGAGTGATGGGGAAAGGTACCATCAAATATTCCCTTAGACCTTCATCAATAATGCCCCCGGCTACCGCATCGGATAGGCTCTGACGTACAATGTTCATGATATTAAATTTTGGATCACCTTGTAATATGTCATACACATTGGTGTCACTCAATTGGCGTAAAATTTCCTTAACATATTTGGACGTGTCGAGTACAACCACCCCTCCGCCCTTATCGGCTGGTTTGATCGTCAACTGCGAATTATTTTTAAGTTGAGACAAAGCCTCAATTTCTGCAGTGGTCAGATTTGGATTAATTAATCTATCTGTATCCCCAAAAAGGGATTTAAGATCTCTGATGTCTCTTTTGACTGCAGAAATGTAGGCTTCTATCGCAGGTTCATCTACTACAGGATAAAAAGTACTTTTGTTAATCAAACCCACTTCTTTGAGTGAGAGTTCACTGGAGCGTGTTTGTGTGTTAGTAATGTGACCCTTGAAAAACATTTTTAACTTTATCGAACGAAAAAAATCATTTAAGTCCATTTCAAGATTAAACCAATTTACCTTGGAACTAGGGCAAAAGGTGAGTCCCTTGGATAAGACACTGTGTTGGGCTTCGGTCAACATTACTGAGGACAAATTGAAGACTATGGTCTCTTTCTCTGGGATGATGTTTTCATTGATTGTAGTCTGGTTCTGTTGTACCGCTGTTTTCCCTTTTCTTCTGTACCTTTTGCCTCCTCTTCTAATTCTTGTTCTTTTCTTTTCTTTAAATCCAAGTTGTTCACTAAAAAAGCTCCATCTTCATCTGTAGATGACTGTATATTTTTTCTTTTCATCTTATTATTATGACTGAAGGACTTGTATGGCGTGTCTGTCTGCCACGTGTAAATATCCCCTCTCTTATAGTCGTCCGCATCACGGATCCATTTGTTCCTTTTGCCCTCCTCCAAATCCATTTGTAGTTTGGATAACTGATTTTGTGTATCATCTTTGTAGTGTGAATATTCATCAGTAGATAACTGTGTCTGTAGTATACGTTCTACTTCATTTAGTTCATCAGTAAGTGAAGTTACCTCCAATTGCAAAAAATCTATGTTGAGTAAAATATAGTCCAATGAATAACGGTTGGATAAAATTTCAAAACGCTTGCAGAATAAATCATTATTGGGAAACAAATTTGGACGTAAATTAGAGCGCATGCCTCTCGGGATCCTCTTCTCTTTATAATATTGTCCTAGTGTGGCCATATGTAATTTCATCGCGATAAGACGTCTAGATATAGTTGCATACTTGTGTTTGAGTTCCTTGGCGGTAGGAGCCTGAAGAAAGGAGGCATCACTCCCAATCCCTTGCATTATGCGGTCGACCTCCTCATCAGTATACGTGCCGCCATAGGGTGTATCAGCATAGGACATAATGAAAAACTTCAGGTGTGCTCACTCACGGTGCCGATGTATAAGAGAAGGAAAATTCCAGCGGGAGCACCAACCGGGTTACGGGTGCAAAGTCCAGCAGAGGGCAACGGCTATACCCAGGATTTGTAGAGACGAAAAAAGTCGGACTGCACTCCAAAATGATGGTGAAATAAAAGTGTTTTAATCACCCATAATATGGCAACTTGCGACGTTTCGGCTCACAAGAGCCTTCCTCAAGCAAAGAGACAGTGAAAATGGAAGCATATATAGGTATAACAAAGGTATAGGACCAATCCCATTGAAGATACAATCAAGGTGCAATTGCATACATCTGCTGTGAAAAACAAAGTGCATGTGCATAAAGTGACATGTGCCATGTGATCTACATGTTTCCATATTATGGGTGATTAAAACACTTTTATTTCACCATCATTTTGGAGTGCAGTCCGACTTTTTTCGTCTCTACAAATCCTGGGTATAGCCGTTGCCCTCTGCTGGACTTTGCACCCGTAACCCGGTTGGTGCTCCCGCTGGAATTTTCCTTCTCTTATACATCGGCACCGTGAGTGAGCACACCTGAAGTTTTTCATTATGTCCTATGCTGATACACCCTATGGCGGCACGTATACTGATGAGGAGGTCGACCGCATAATGCAAGGGATTGGGAGTGATGCCTCCTTTCTTCAGGCTCCTACCGCCAAGGAACTCAAACACAAGTATGCAACTATATCTAGACGTCTTATCGCGATGAAATTACATATGGCCACACTAGGACAATATTATAAAGAGAAGAGGATCCCGAGAGGCATGCGCTCTAATTTACGTCCAAATTTGTTTCCCAATAATGATTTATTCTGCAAGCGTTTTGAAATTTTATCCAACCGTTATTCATTGGACTATATTTTACTCAACATAGATTTTTTGCAATTGGAGGTAACTTCACTTACTGATGAACTAAATGAAGTAGAACGTATACTACAGACACAGTTATCTACTGATGAATATTCACACTACAAAGATGATACACAAAATCAGTTATCCAAACTACAAATGGATTTGGAGGAGGGCAAAAGGAACAAATGGATCCGTGATGCGGACGACTATAAGAGAGGGGATATTTACACGTGGCAGACAGACACGCCATACAAGTCCTTCAGTCATAATAATAAGATGAAAAGAAAAAATATACAGTCATCTACAGATGAAGATGGAGCTTTTTTAGTGAACAACTTGGATTTAAAGAAAAGAAAAGAACAAGAATTAGAAGAGGAGGCAAAAGGTACAGAAGAAAAGGGAAAACAGCGGTACAACAGAACCAGACTACAATCAATGAAAACATCATCCCAGAGAAAGAGACCATAGTCTTCAATTTGTCCTCAGTAATGTTGACCGAAGCCCAACACAGTGTCTTATCCAAGGGACTCACCTTTTGCCCTAGTTCCAAGGTAAATTGGTTTAATCTTGAAATGGACTTAAATGATTTTTTTCGTTCGATAAAGTTAAAAATGTTTTTCAAGGGTCACATTACTAACACACAAACACGCTCCAGTGAACTCTCACTCAAAGAAGTGGGTTTGATTAACAAAAGTACTTTTTATCCTGTAGTAGATGAACCTGCGATAGAAGCCTACATTTCTGCAGTCAAAAGAGACATCAGAGATCTTAAATCCCTTTTTGGGGATACAGATAGATTAATTAATCCAAATCTGACCACTGCAGAAATTGAGGCTTTGTCTCAACTTAAAAATAATTCGCAGTTGACGATCAAACCAGCCGATAAGGGCGGAGGGGTGGTTGTACTCGACACGTCCAAATATGTTAAGGAAATTTTACGCCAATTGAGTGACACCAATGTGTATGACATATTACAAGGTGATCCAAAATTTAATATCATGAACATTGTACGTCAGAGCCTATCCGATGCGGTAGCCGGGGGCATTATTGATGAAGGTCTAAGGGAATATTTGATGGTACCTTTCCCCATCACTCCGGTCATATATATATTACCTAAGGTCCACAAAACCCTTGTGGACCCCCCCGGCCGCCCCATCGTATCTGGCTCTGACTCAGTTTTCAGTAGAATAGCGATCTTTTTGGACAAATTACTAAGAGACTTTTCGACAGCAGGCAAATCATATATTCAGGACACAAATGATTTTTTACAACAGCTTAGGGCTACGGATGTAAGTGATGTGCAGAATTTAACCCTTGTGTCCTTTGACGTAGTATCTTTGTACACGTCAATAGGACATGAAAAAGGCATTGCTGCGGTGAACAAATATTTAGATGAGTCGCCTTTAACACAAAATACCAAGCATTTTATTAATATCATGTTGAGACTCATTTTAGAGAAAAATTACTTTCTGTTTCAAGACACCTTTTATAACCAAAAGCGTGGCGTGGCGATGGGGTCCAATGTGGCCCCAACGTACGCGAACATATATATGCGACACATGGAGGAGGACTTCGTCTATGTGTCCCACCACTTCAGTCATGTCCTGAGGTGGTGGCGATACATAGATGACGTCTTCCTCCTGTGGACGGGTACGGAACAACAATTGAATGATTTTCATGTATACTTAAACGATATTGATGCTGATCTCCAATATACAGTATCTTTTTCAAAGACACAATTGTCATTCCTAGATACCAATGTTCGTTTGATTGGTGGTTCTATCCATACTGGTCTGTTTGTTAAATCTACTGACAGAAATACACTTTTACGGTATGAGAGTAATCACCCGCGAAGTCTGGTTAAACAGCTACCCTACTCACAATTTCTACGCACTAAGCGTATTGTATCAGATCAGACTGAGTTAACAACTACATTGGACCAGATGGCAAATAAATTTAAGGAACGAGGATATCCCCGTAAATTGTTGAATGAACAGAAAAAGAAGATTCTACATGCTGACACTGGGATTGCTCCAGTTGCCTCCCAGAAGACACGAAGGATACCCTTTAAGTCCACGTACTCTGATCTTAGTGTGACTGTGGGACGTGTCCTGAGGGATAACTGGAGCATTTTGAGTAGATCAATTAAGGATGTACCTGAATTTAAATTCCCTCCTCTTCTATCCTATCGGAAAAACAAAAATATTAAAGATTGCTTAGTGAGGGCAGATGTCGGCCCCAAGAAGGTCAGTATACAGCGGACATTGGCACCGCTGGGACTGGGATGTTATCCCTGCCTCAGTTGTGTCAATTGCCGCTATATTTGTAAGTCTAGATCTTTTGTGCATCCATTCACCAATAAAGAATATCCTATCAAATTCCATCTGACCTGTACCTCCTCATATGTAATTTATGTTCTGTCCTGTCCCTGCAATTTAATTTATGTTGGTGAAACATCAACAGAATTGAAACTGAGATTAAACAATCACAGAAATTCCATAAGGAAGAAACGCACCGACTTGCCAGTTGCGAGACACTTTGGATCCCTTCAACATACTGAGCGTGATCTCAGGTGTTGGATTGTTGATCAAATTTCACTCCCCAGGAGAGGGGGCGATCGTTCAGCAATCCTTAAGAAAAAAGAATTGCGCTGGATCTATGAACTTGATAGCTTGTACCCTAGAGGTCTTAATGTTGAGTTTAGGTGAGAGCCTGCTGATTGGTGGCCCACTTCCCTTCCCTTCTTGTGTGTGATACCTCCTCATTAATGTATATAGTGCAAGAGAATTGTGAAAAAATAATGAAAAAATAATATAACATTAATATATGTATTTTCTCTTTGCCTTTTAGATGGTTTTAACACACATAATATTGGATACGGGTCCGAGAATTATGTCCTTCTGGAAGCTACATAGACCAGTGCTGACATCATTCTTCTCTCCTCTCTGCGCAAGTCCAGATCTGTAATCTAGTTGTGGATTAATATGTCTTTCATTCTTTTTTGGATGTGATGCTGTTAGATAATGTGGAGGAATGTTCCCTCTATGGCTGCTTTTATATAAGCGGTTTGGCTGCTGATGTCGATGTGATTCATGGAAGTGTCTCGCTTCGACACCTGCGGCTCTTCAGGTTCGGTGTCCCTCCCGGAGGGGCGGGATCCCGATCCGTCCGCTGATACATGTAGGAGATCCCTACTGCGGCCGTATATTTGTTTATACTTTTACATCTTTACAGCCCCCATCTGTGGACTATGTATATACATAGAACTATAGGGCAATTTTCCCTTAAGCAATATGGCGACGTTCGTTAGATACCATAGAACGCATGCGCCATACCCTTTGCACCATGACTCACATGATGACGTAGATCTGGACATGCGCACGACAGAGATAGAGACGCTCAACTAACACGATGGTCTATGTGGACGCTACAACTTCTGAAGGCCTGATTTCTGCGATCCGTATTTATTATTTATTTATTATTCACTATTATGACACAGTTTTAAACTTGTCTCTTATTGTCAATACTTGTATATTATTTATATTTTTCTACGTTAAGGGATTTGTCCCTGTGAATGTAGATCACATGGCACATGTCACTTTATGCACATGCACTTTGTTTTTCACAGCAGATGTATGCAATTGCACCTTGATTGTATCTTCAATGGGATTGGTCCTATACCTTTGTTATACCTATATATGCTTCCATTTTCACTGTCTCTTTGCTTGAGGAAGGCTCTTGTGAGCCGAAACGTCGCAAGTTGCCATATTATGGGTGATTAAAACACTTTTATTTCACCATCATTTTGGAGTGCAGTCCGACTTTTTTCGTCTCTACAAATCCTGGGTATAGCCGTTGCCCTCTGCTGGACTTTGCACCCGTAACCCGGTTGGTGCTCCCGCTGGAATTTTCCTTCTCTTATATATATATATATATATATATGTATATATTTCTAATATATACATATATATGTTGGCCCTGTGTGGCCAGTATGGGCCCAGTGTATATGTGGGGATAGATTTGTATCCCCCAGGAGTATATATATATAGATGTGTGTATGCCCCAGTAATTACATACATCTATATATATACTTATATAATATTCCCCAGGTTTTATTATAATTAGCTATATGTGTGTGTGTGTGTACATATATATATATATATATATATATATATATACTGTGTATATATATATATATATGGGATATATACTTGTGTCACATATAGATTTGCACATGTATCACATTGGTTTTTGGATCATGTTTATCTGACTTTACACATGAATTTATAAAATGTATCATGCTTTATACCTAATTATATTCACTGATTAATTGAGATGTAACATGCTATATATACACTATATGCACCTCCCCTTTTTGTATCACTGCTTGAGAAAGGTTCCAGTGTGCGAACCGAAATGTTGCTGTTTGGGTGTCATGGTCTTACCTTCTTGCTGTTCTCCTTCGTTTGACATGTGCTGGCGGCCATCTTGGTTTCTGGGTTTCTTGTAGCCTCCCACCCTGCGGCTTCTCCTTCCCATTGGGAGGAGCTGGATGCCTAGCTCATATATATAGGAGGTCTGTGGCTTCAGTTCCTTGCTTGGTCCTCCTGTGTTCACATGCTTCTAAGACTGCTGCTGCTTCTGGTTCCTGATCCTGGCTTCGTCTGACTACCCTGCTGGTTCCTGATCCTGGCTTCGTCTGACTACCCTGCTGGTTCCTGATCCAGGCTTCGTCTGACTACCCTGCTGGTTCCTGATCCAGGCTTCGTCAGACTACCCTTCTGGTTCCTGACCTCTGGCTTCGCAAGACCCTGCTTCCATGACATTAGGACCAAGCCATGAATTCTGACGGTACAGGGCCATCCTCGCTACCTACGCTGGTTGCCAGACTTGATCAGCAGGATCACCTGTTGGGTCGGTTCGCTGTGGCGTTGCAAACCCTGCTTGAACGCACGGCTCATTTAGCTTCCGTTGCCGATGGGTCGGTTGCCGCTCCTACTGCCGCTCCGGTCGTTGCGCCAGAGTCTACCCCGACACCTGTTGCTGCGCCTGCGGTGTTTTGGGGTATGACCGGTTCTGCCCCCCTTCCACAGCGCTTTGGGGGAGAGCCAACTCAGTGCCGAGGTTTCCTTAACCAGGTGGGCATTTATTTCGAGTTGCTGCCACATGCCTTTCCTACTGAGAGATCAAAGGTGGGCTTCTTGATCTCGCTGCTCTCGGACAAGGCCTTGGCCTGGGCCAGCCCTTTATGGGAGAACAACAATCCGGTGGTTGCCGAGTTTTCCGGTTTTGTTGCTTCTCTTCGGAAGGTATTCGATGTGCCGGCTCGTGCTGCCTCTGCTGCGAAGCTCCTTATGTCCATCAGACAGGGTTCACGATCCGTAGCTGAATACGCCATTGAGTTTCGTACCCTGGCAGCAGAGGTGGGCTGGAATAATGAGGCTCTGGTCGCTGCTTTCTCTCATGGTCTCTCGGATGCCTTGAAGGATGAGGTTGCAGCTAAGGACCTACAAGTGGAGCTCGAGTCTCTTATTTCTTTCCTGATTTTGATTGACACCAGACTCAGGGAGAGACCTTCCTTTAAGGAGAGCCTGCGGAGGCCTTCTAACAGATTGGCGCCTACGTTTGCTGTCCCACCCGTGCCTCCCTCTCCTCCCACGCCTCCTGGGGATGACTTGTCTGGGGGTGAACCCATGCAGCTGGGGTTTGCTCGCCTGTCCGAGGGGGAGAGGGCACTCCGGAGACGCGAGGGCCGATGCATGTACTGTGGTCTCGGTGGGCATTTTCGGTTGGCATGCCCGAACCGTCCGGGAAACGCTCGCACCTGAGATCCTGTCGGGGGCAGATCTTGGGTGGAGTCTCCTCGTCCCCGGTTTCCCGTGTTGACAAACCACTGATTACTGTTGTCCTCTCCTGGGTCGGGGGCTCGGTGACGACCCAGGCGTTGGTGGACTCTGGTGCTGGTGGTTTGTTCATTGATAGTGTGTTCGCTGCCGCCAATTCCATTCCTCTGCAGCCTCGAGGTTCCCCACTGGCTCTTGAGGCGATAGACGGCAGACCCCTTCTGCCGCCACACGTGACTCATGAGACCCTTCCAGTGGGGATGGCCATTGGTGCCGTTCACAGAGAGTCGGTCTGTTTCCAGGTTATTTCGTCTCCACACTACTCGGTGGTCTTGGGGTACCCCTGGCTCCAGAAGCATAATCCGACTTTCGATTGGAGATCGGCCGAGATCTTCTCGTGGTCACCGCAGTGTGGGGCTAGTTGTATCCATGGGTCTGTCAAGTTGCTGTGTACTTCCTCGGACTCTCTGTTGCCTCCTGAATACGAGGAGTACCGGGATGTATTCGATAAGGTGCGTGCGGTTGCCCTACCTCCGCACCGCCCATACGATTGTGCCATAGAGTTACAATCTGGTGCCGTTCCTCCTCGTGGCAAAGTCTATCCACTGTCGGTAGCGGAGAATGAGGCCATGGAGGAGTACGTGAGGGAGGCGCTTTCACACGGACACATTCGCAAATCCTCGTCCCCGGCAGGGGCTGGATTTTTCTTTGTGAAAAAGAAGGGCGGTGAGTTGAGGCCTTGCATCGATTACAGGGGTCTCAATCGCATCACGATCAAGAACGCTTACCCGATACCCTTGATTTCCGAGCTGTTCGATCGCCTCAAAGGGGCCACGGTCTTTACCAAACTTGACCTGAGGGCGGCATATAACCTGGTAAGGATCAAGGCGGGCGATGAGTGGAAGACCGCGTTTAACACCAGGACCGGTCATTATGAATCCTTGGTTATGCCCTTTGGGTTGTGCAATGCGCCCGCAGTCTTCCAGGAATTCATCAACGATGTTTTCCGTGACCTGTTACAGCAGTGTGTGGTGGTCTATTTGGATGACATCTTGGTATATTCTGAATCCATGGAGGCCCACATTCTGGATGTCAGACGAGTGTTGCAACGGTTACGAGAGAACAAGCTCTTCGGTAAGCTTGAGAAATGTGAATTTCACCGATCCCAGGTAACCTTCTTAGGTTACATCATTTCCGCTGAGAGGTTCTCCATGGATCCTGAGAAGGTTTCGGCTGTCTTACAGTGACCCCAGCCCAGTGGTCTTCGTGCCCTGCAGCGCTTTTTGGGCTTCGCCAATTATTATCGGAAGTTCATCAGGGACTTTTCCATGCTAGCCAAGCCTCTCACGGATCTGACCAGGAAGGGCAGTAATCCCCAGGTCTGGCCGCTCGAGGCCATCCGAGCTTTTGAGGCTCTAAAGTCCGCCTTTGTGTCGGCTCCGATTCTGTCGCATCCCAACCCTGGGTTGCCTTTTGTCCTCGAGGTGGACGCGTCTGAGACGGGAGTAGGCGCCCTTCTGTCTCAGCGTAGAACACCAGAGGGTCCTCTGCTTCCTTGTGGGTTTTACTCCCGGAAACTGTCTTCCGCGGAGTGCAACTATCAGATTGGTGACAGGGAATTATTGGCCATCGTGCAGGCCCTTAAAGAATGGAGGCACTTGCTCGAGGGCTCGGTGGTTCCGGTTCTCATCCTGACGGACCACAAGAATCTGACCTACCTCTCTGAGGCCAAGAGATTGACACCACGTCAGGCCAGATGGGCTCTGTTCTTGTCACGTTTTAATTACGTGGTCTCCTACCTACCCGGTTCCAAGAACATCAGAGCGGATGCCTTATCACGGCAGTACTCCGAGCTGTCCGGGGAGGAGTCAATTCCGACTTCGGTCATACCTCCGAATCAGATCCTGGCCGCCATTCACACCAGCCTGACCTCTCCCCTGGGTGAGCAGATTTTGGCGGCTCAATCTGGTGCTCCCTCTGGGAGACCCAACGGCAGATGTTTTGTGCCTGAGGAGTTGCGCACTCGGTTGTTGCGAACCTACCATAACTCCAAGGCCGCGGGGCATCCTGGAAAGAATCAGCTGTCCTGGGCTGTTTCACGTATGTTCTGGTGGCCTTCTCTACGTTCCGACATCGCTGCATATGTAGCGGCATGCTCCGTTTGTGCCCAGACTAAGTCCCCTCGGCACCGTCCGTTGGGCCTTTTGCAACCTATAGCCACCGGGGAGCGTCCATGGTCACACCTGGGGATGGATTTCATTGTGGACCTCCCTGCATCCCGAGGCCATACGGTCATTCTCATGATTGTGGATCGGTTTTCCAAAATGTGCCACTGTGTTCCTCTCAAGAAGTTACCCTCTGCACAAGAGTTGGCCACGATTTTTGCCAGGGAGGTCTTCCGGTTGCACGGTTTGCCCAAGGAGATTGTGTCGGATCGGGGGAGTCAGTTTGTGTCCAGGTTCTGGCGCTCCTTTTGCTCCCAGTTGGGGATTCATCTCTCTTTCTCCTCGGCCTACCACCCTCAGTCCAATGGGGCCGCAGAACGATCCAATCAGGCCTTGGAGCAATTCCTTCGTTGCTATGTCTCCGATCACCAAGACAATTGGGTTGACCTCCTGCCTTGGGCTGAGTTTGCCAGGAACACAGCGGTGAACTCTTCCTCTGGGACGTCTCCCTTCATGGCCAATTATGGGTTCCAACCTGCCGTGTTACCGGAGGTATTCTCTCCCCAGGATATTCCGGCTGTGGAGGATCACCTTTCCGTCCAACGTGCTTCTTGGGTACAGATCCAGAGGTCCCTTGAGGTCTCTGCGCAGCGCCAGAGACTCCAGGCTGATCGCAGACGAGCGCCCGCTCCTTCCTACCAGGTCGGAGACCGTGTATGGTTGTCCACCCGCAACCTCAACCTTCGAGTGCCCACTCCCAAGCTGGCGCCTCGCTTTGTTGGTCCCTTCCGAGTGCTTCACAGGGTAAACCCGGTAGCCTATGCCCTTGCGCTTCCTCCTGGCATGCGGATCTCCAACGTGTTTCATGTCTCCCTGTTGAAGCCACTGGTGTGTAATCGTTTCACTTCCTCAGTTCCTCGGCCTCGTCCGGTCCAAGTGGGCAATCGTGAGGAGTATGAGGTGAGCAATATCCTGGACTCACGCCTGGTCCGCGGTCGGGTGCAGTTTTTGGTCCATTGGCGTGGTTATGGTCCAGAGGAGCGTTCCTGGGTTCCCTCCGCAGATGTCCATGCTCCTGCCTTGCTCCGAGCCTTCCATGCACGCTTCCCTCAGAAACCGTTCTTTACTCCGCGGAGGAGGGGCCCTTGAGGGGGAGGTACTGTCATGGTCTTACCTTCTTGCTGTTCTCCTTCGTTTGACATGTGCTGGCGGCCATCTTGGTTTCTGGGTTTCTTGTAGCCTCCCACCCTGCGGCTTCTCCTTCCCACTGGGAGGAGCTGGATGCCTAGCTCATATATATAGGAGGTCTGTGGCTTCAGTTCCTTGCTTGGTCCTCCTGTGTTCACATGCTTCTAAGACTTCTGCTGCTTCTGGTTCCTGATCCTGGCTTCGTCTGACTACCCTGCTGGTTCCTGATCCTGGCTTCGTCTGACTACCCTGCTGGTTCCTGATCCAGGCTTCGTCTGACTACCCTGCTGGTTCCTGATCCAGGCTTCGTCAGACTACCCTTCTGGTTCCTGACCTCTGGCTTCGCAAGACCCTGCTTCGGTTTAGCCATCCGTTTGGACTTTTGCCTTACAGCTTTATTTTCAATAAAGCCTTCTTATTTCCACTTATCTCTTGGTGTATGTCTGGTTCATGGTTCCATGACATTGGGGAATAAATTACTTATTTTACGTAAGGAAGTGTCGTGGATTCTCTTTGGATCGCTTCATCAGCCGCTGGCACCCGCTATCGAATGGACACCATTAATCTGATGGAATGGACATTAATCTGATGGACACCATTAAACAGAGGGACACAGCAGAAACCCTCTTGAAATCACTGTTGCCTGGTGAGGATTTTGATGCTTATTTATCTAAATTCACTTGTGATTTGGAGAAGTTATATAAGGAAACTCAGGACCAGGGGCGTACAAAGAATTCATTGGGCCCCATAGCAAGAATCTGAATTGGGCCCCTAACTCTGCCCACTACCCACTACCCACCCCTGACCCATCCCACTACCTACCCTGGCTCCTCCCCTGCCACACCCCCATTGTATTCCTACTGACCCAGAGAATAAAAGGCACAGGTCAGTTTCGCCGCAAAGGGAACGCTGTAGGAACAAAACCCGTAAAATGGTGGAGGAATTGCATTTTTTTTTTCCAATTCCACCCGCTTCCCAATAAATTGTATGCCATATGAAATGGTGGCATTAGAAAGTACAACTTGTCCCGCAAAAATAATCCCTCATATGGATATGTGACCGGAAAAATAAAAAAAGTTATGGCTCAAGTAAGATAGGGAAGAAAAATGAAAATGCAAAAATGAAAAAGAAACTCTGGTATCCTGTTAAAGGGGTTATCCAACCCCTATTATTCCCCCCAAAATGCTTGGCCACCGCATACAGATAATACTTATGCTCGGCGAGGTGCAGCCAATAGCAGGCCGTGAAGGAAATGAGCCTTCCTAGCATCACCCGTGATGCTAAGGAGGCTCGTTCCTATTGTGGCCTGCTATTGACTGCCCCCCAGATCTCTGGATGTTTTTATTCATGTGATGGGGGGGATGCAGTGGTGGCCATGTGGGCATCAGTGACGCGGATACCGGGAGCGGGTTAAGTATTACCTGTATGAGGTGCCCTGGCATTTTGGGGAGCATTATAGGGTTTGGATAACCTCTTTAACTCCTTGCTGCTGATGCTTAGTTTACCATGAGAGAAAATAGCCATTTATCATGAATATTGACTTGAGTATAAGTTGATATTGCTGTCATAACGTGCAAGAAATAAAAGCGTGAACATCATACGTTATACACTAAAAATATGATCTATTACACGTTACACACCAATAATGTTGTTAAACCTTGCACGCAAAATTAACTCCACCATATAATGCCTCTCCCATACACTATGCACAAATAATAACATAATATGCTATACAGATAAATAATCCTGCTAAGGGTCCATTCAGACGTCCATAGTGTTTTGCGGTCTGCAAATTGCGGACCGCAAAACACTGACGCGCACATCACCGGCACTTAATATATCATTCCTATTCTTGTCCGCAGCTGCGGACAAGAATAGGACATGCTCTATTTTGTTCCGGAGCCGTGGACCGGAAGTTTGGGGCAGTGGACAGGAAATGCGGATGCGGACAGCACACTGCGTACTGTTCGCATCTTTTCCAACCCCATTGAAAATGAATGGGTTTGCACCCGTTCCACATAATTGCGAAACGGATCCGGACCCATTCAACAGACGTCTGAATGGACTCTTATACAATGTGCACAGATAAAGCCACCATATCCTGCACACAGTGGGATAGGGCAGCTATTAGCAATTTTTTGTCCCATAATTGCCTCAGAGTCAGTGCCACTAGGCACTGTTAGAGGTGGCAGATGTCAGGGACACTGCAGTGGGTGAGAGATTAGAAGCTTCTAGAGGCTCTATGAGTGGAGTGTGTTCTGTCAGAATACTATACCTTATCAGGTACCACTTAATGCGCATGCGCGAAACCGCCCAGGACACACTGCGCCTGCGCTCGGAGCCACGGCTGGGTAGGAGAGGGTGTGCACATGCGGCTATATACTCCCGTCGGCCACACACATCAGGATTACAGCACGCGTGCGCACTCAGTGTGCACTCAGCTTCTTTGGGGAAAGACGCAGGTGGCATGATAGATCAGGGGGCAGAAGTTGACAAGGGCTTTGTGCTAAGGGATTGGGCACATCAAGTCCAATAGGTGATAGGGGCTCAGTTACTGATGGGTGGACAGAAAGAGATTGGAGAAGGCCAGAGGGTTCCATGGGCTTTGTGAGTGGGTGGTGGTGACAAGGAATACAAAAAGTGGCAAGGGCTCTGTTATGAGAAGGGGGCACAGAAGCTTGTACAGGTTCTTTTGGCAAAGAGTCTCTGGGGACTTCAGGGAACATAAGAGATGATAGTGGCTGGAGGCCACAGATGGATGCACCTATTCTGTGGGGACAGTAGTAGAGGGGCATACAAGAGAGGTTCTGTGGGGGTCAGGAGGGAGATAATAGGTAACAGCAGCAGGATATAGGGAGGTGGCAGACAGCTAGTGTCCTACCTGAGATTCTTTCCTGCTGCAGTATTTTTTCACGACTGGTGTTGGGGGCGTGGCTTCGTGGGATGGGGCGTGGCTTCATGGATGTGGGCGGTGAAGTTCTGTCAGCTTGAGCCTGACACAGAGGGTCGGGACATAAGCAGAGTGTGTTCTATTGTGTACAGTACAGAGTGGGGGGGACGGGGGAGGTTCGGAGGGGGCAAGCAGGGCCCGGCCAGGACTGAACGGGGGACAAGTGGGCGTTCTTCCTCAATGCCCGGTAAACTGTCTGCAGATGTAGGGGGCGGGGCCTTCCATGCGCTCCGGGCCCCCCATGCCATGGGCCCCATAGCAGCTGCGTGGTTTGCCTATATGGTAGGGACGCCACTGCTCAGGACACTAAACGCAAGTGGCAAAGGTATATGAGAGATTACAGCGCTGGTGCGGTATACAACTAGACTGGGTTAAGAAACCTTCCACAATATAACAACAATATGGAGAGAAGAATCCAAAAGAAAACGTATGCCAAAGAAAGGAAAGACACACCTCTACGACTACTTTTTTAGGGGTGACTACAACTCCGGATTTAGAAAACCAACTAGGAGAGGTGGGAGAAGGAGACACAGAAAATGGAAAAACCAGAAGCCAGAAACAAATAAAGAAGAAGATTGTCAACAGCACACAGTGGTAAATATCTCTTCACATGTCTTATCAGATGTACAATTACAAAGGTTATCTAAAGGTCTTAGCTTCTGTCCCAATCAAAGGATGGACTGGATGAAATTAGAAATCGATTTGCACCAGTTCTTCAGGAGACTGAAGCTTAAGACCTGGTTTATTACACATAAGAAAAATGTGGACTACACTGTAAGAGCTGAATTACAATTATCTGATTTCGACATATTTACCAAAAGTGATTTTTCTCCTCCCACTCCTGCTGGCGCTATTGATGTATTTATGGAATCGGTTATGAATGATATTGATATTTTAAAAAAAGCAGATACTGAGCATTTAAAACACCCTAATGTCACTGTTGCTGAGAGAGAGGTGGTGGTTGCCCTCACCCGTGACCATGACCTCACCATCAAGTCAGCTGACAAGGGTGGTGCGGTTGTGGTCATGGGCACGAGGAAATATATTGAGGAAGCTATGAGATAGCTTCTGTGTATAATAAACTATCTCAAGATCCAAAATGGGATATAGAGAGGAATATTAAAGGATTACTAGATGCAGGCCTACAAGGTGGCCTAATAGACGAGAAATTGAAGACTTTTTTGACTGTACTGTATCCTAGGACACCAATTCTGTACTTATTGCCTAAGATACATAAGGATCTTTTGAATCCCACCGGGAGACCAATTGTCTCGGCTAGGGATTCCCTCTTCAGTAATATATTGATTTTTCTGGACAAAGTGTTGCGGATACATGCAATTTCTACCAAGTCATACATTAGGGACACTTCAGATTTTTTACTTAAAATGAGAGAGGTAACTATACCCAGTGGTGCATTGTTGGTGTCCTTGCATATAGTCAGTCTCTATACCAGCATAAGACATGAACTAGGTTTGGAGGCTACTAGAGTTGCACTTAAAAACTCAGAATACACATCTGAATGTCAGGAGTTCCTTTTAGGATTACTCCATGACGTATTAACTAACAACTATTTTCTTTTTGGTGATGACTTCTACCTGCAATTGGGGGGTACGGCAATGGGGTCTAATGTGGCGCCCACTTACGTCAATATCACTGTGGCCTATTTGAAGGAGGCGTTCGTTTATGTGTCCCACCACTTCACTTTTGTTTTGGGGTGGTGGAGATACATAGACGACGTCTTCTTCATCTGGACGGGTACGGAGACACAGCTGGCTGAGTTTTTTACATATCTGAACTCAGTAGATTGGGATGTCAAGTTCACCATTACTCATTCTAGTGAGAAAATGGTGTTCCTTGAGACTCTGATCACGATCCATGAGGAAGGCATAGACTGTAATATACACATCAAACCTACGGATAGGAACACACTGCTACACTATACTAGTGCACATCCTAGATCTATGGTGAAAACTTTACCGAGTAGTCAATTTCTAAGGGCCAAGAGAATAGTGAGCAACCCAGTACATCTGAAACAAACCTTGATTAACATGAAAGACGCCTTCAAACAATGTGGGTACCCAGTAAGGAGTCTTGATATGCAGATGAAAAAAGTAGAGGAAGTAAGTAGGGAGCAATTACTTACCACTAACAAGATAAAGGCACATAGAATTAATAGAATTCCTCTTGTTACTACGTATACAGAACACAGCTATCAGATTAGAAACATCATCAATAAATACTGGCCCCTTCTTAAATATGTTTTTGATGAGGTGGATGAGTTCAAAAATGCACCTTTGATGTCCTATAGGCGACCTAGGAATCTGAAGGACAGACTAGCCCATGTGGATGTGGGCGCAATCAAAAAAGTGGGACAGACCTTCTTAAAAACACCTAAGAAGGGATGTTTCCCATGTTTGAATTGCATCAATTGCAAACAGATTCAAAAGGGAGGCTGCTTTACACATCCAACAACTAAAGTCACATACAAAATTAACTTTTACCTGACGTGATTCATCATTTGTGATATATGTGTTGTGGTGCCCCTGTTTATTATTATACGTAGGAGAAACAACATTGGAGTTTAAAACACGTTTCAATTATCACCGCTACATTATCCGTAAAAAACTGATGGATTTACCAGTATCAAAACACTGTACAGAAATGGGTCATAGTGAGAGAGATATAAAATGGATGCTTATTGATCCTGTTCCAATGCTGAGAAGAAGTGGAAACAGAGACTTACTACTTAAAAAGAGAGAAATCCTCTGGATTATGAAATTAAATACAATGGGCCAGATTTATCATTAGCTCAGGTCAGAATAAAGAGTGAAAAAGCCCCCCAAAAAGTCCCAAACGCTAAAACTGCGCACAAAATTGCGACTTTTTTCTGCTCTGCACTATGCTCTCCAGTTTTCTGAAAGTGGGCGTGTTTTCTTATGTAAATGAATCTCTAGACAGATTTACTATTGGGACTATTTAAAAAGTCGCAAAAAAGTCGCAATTTCACTCCAGTGAGGACCATGCTTATCTTATGAGACTTTTTAATAGAGCATGCAACTTTTTCATAAAAACGTGCGACTTTTTCGTAAAGATGTGCGACTTTTGTAAAGCTACTCCTACACGTTGTTGCCTGCACGCCATCCCCTGAAGAAGCCGTTTGTACGGCGAAACATGTAGGGATGCAGGAGTAACACAGATTTTAGTTCAGAATTGGAGAGAAGGGAACCCCAACAGGGAGATAGTACATACAGCAAAATAACAGCTGAGATACAAAATAGTCTGACAGAAAGGAATAGGACATATGAAAAGAAGGGGGACAGTCCTGAGGAGATATCAGGCACCCCAGTAGGGAATAAGTACATATGTCAGCATTATACACAATTCCCATCTCTCCAACTCTTGAGGAATTTTAAATTTAGAGTGGAAATAAATATTTTAAAATTAACCATTAAAATGTATGTTTTATATCACGATCGGCGTGACTATCACATACGTGACACAGAGGGAGGGAAAGAGGAAGGCCCTGCTCAAGTGAGAGGGAAGGTGGTGACCCCTGACTCACCTTGCGGCTGGCACCTGGCTGCCCTGACGTCCCTAGATGGGTTCCTCACCCGTACGCCGATCACGTGCCTAAAACCCTGGCTTTCCCTAAGATGAGCCCTAGATAGTGAACAGGGCGGTGGGAACACTAGTCCGCACCACTAGCTCTAAAGGAAAACACCAAGGGGAGGACAGACAATACAGACTCAACATATAATCCCAGGTGGGCGACAACAGGAGACAACAAAAAGCCCAACAGGGATCCGGAGGGTAGCACTCTGGAACAACAACCAGGATTCACAGCTCCAGTGGGTCAGTATAGAAGTCCAGGCAGGAAGCTCTATAACTGGCAACTAGAGAAGTGTGAGAGGAGAATATAAGGAGGTTGGGAGTGGCAGACAAGAAACAGCTGAAGAGGAGAAGCTACGGATCCCTGAGTGAGACAAAAAGGATTGCAAGGCAAACACAGAAAACAATCACTAAGAAACAACGTGATCTTTAGACATAGAGCGCGCAGCCACCCGCTGCGACTTCCTGACCCCGGGTATAACGGAGTCAGACGTGGCTCTTGACACTCTCGTGACAGTACCCCCCCTTTCACGAGGGGCCTCTGGACACTAAGGACCAGGTCTCTCAGGATGAGAGGCATGGAAAGCCTGAATTAACCTGTTGGCGTTTACCTCTGACGCTGGAACCCACATTCTTTCCTCGGGACCGTAACCCCTCCAATGCACCAGATACTGAAGAGAGCGGCGGACCCGACGAGAATGAACAATTCTGGATATTTGAAACTCCAGATTACCATCCACAATAACAGGAGGAGGTGGCAGCGGTGATGGTTCTAGAGGTGGAACATACTTCTTGAGTAACGACTTATGGAAGACGTTATGGATCTTAAAAGTCTGAGGTAGCTCCAGGCGAAAAGCCACAGGGTTAATGACGGCTACTATTTTATAAGGACCAATGAACCTAGGGCCCAGTTTCCAAGAGGGAACCTTCAACTTAATATTCCTAGTAGACAACCACACATAGTCATTCACTCCTAGGTCCGGACCTGGCGACCGTTTCTTATCAGCCATGCATTTATATTTACCACTCATATTTTTCAAGTTAGCTTGCACCTTCTGCCATACCGATGAAAGAGATGAAGAAAACTGTTCCTCTTCGGGAACCCCAGAAGACCCCCCCTCTTTGAAAGTACAAAATTGGGGATGAAAACCGTATGCACCAAGAAATGGTGACTTGCCAGTGGATTCCTGACAGCGATTATTTATGGCAAACTCGGCTATCGGTAAATATGATGATCACACCTCTTGGTTTTCAGACACAAAACACCTTAAATATGTTTCTAGGTTTTGGTTGGTACGCTCAGTCTGTCCATTCGACTGAGGATGGAAAGCTGAGGAAAAGGACAAGTGTACCCCCAAACGGGAACAAAAAGCTTTCCAAAACTTAGAAATAAACTGGGTTCCCCGATCCGAAACCACATCGAAAGGGACCCCGTGAAGCTTCACGATTTCACTGATAAACACCTGAGCAAGAGTCTTAGCATTAGGAAGTGCGGGTAGCGCAATAAAGTGTACCA
This sequence comes from Bufo gargarizans, assembly GCF_014858855.1. Lineage (NCBI taxonomy): Eukaryota > Metazoa > Chordata > Amphibia > Anura > Bufonidae > Bufo > Bufo gargarizans. The sequence goes on along the minus strand of NC_058086.1, from coordinate 77,272,147 downwards.
TTTTGCTAAACCTGTCTATTACTACCAAGATAACAGTTTTACCCGCAGACAACGGTAAGTCAGTGATGAAATCCATTGACAGATGTGTCCATGGCCTATTGGGGATGAAAAGTGGCAATAAAGACCCTGCTGGACGTGTATGAGAGACTTTCGCGCGTGCACAAGTAGAACAAGTAGACACGAAATCCATTACATCCTGACGCAACCTTGGCCACCAAAAACGATGAGACAATAGCTCCAAGGTTGCTTTACTACCCGGGTGCCCAGCAAGTGCCGAATTATGATGTTCCTTTAATAATTCAAGACGCAGGTTTAACGGTACAAACAATTTCTCTGAGGGGCAAGAGGCCGGGGCGTCCCCTGGGCCTCTAACACCTTTCCCTCTAGAACAGAGTGTACAGCAGAGACAACCACTCCTCTTTGTAAAATAGGTACCGGATCACTAACATTACCCCCTCCAGGGAAACTACGAGATAATGCGTCTGCCTTGGTATTTTTTGCCCCAAAGGACGATAGGTGATTACAAAGTTAAATCTGGTAAAGAATAGCGACCACCTAGCTTGTCTAGGGGTGAGACGCTTAGCCGATTCTAGGTACAGAAGGTTTTTGTGATCCGTAATCACCGTGACGGGGTGGATTGCTCCCTCTAAGAAGTGACGCCACTCTTCAAACGCCAGTTTAATCGCCAACAGTTCCCTATTTCCAATATCATAGTTCTTTTCTGCAGTAGATAACTTTTTGGAAAATAAAGCGCAAGGACGCCATTTGCCAGGAGACGGACCCTGAGACAATACAGCCCCCACTCCCACCTCTGACGCATCTACTTCAACAATAAAAGGCTGGGAGACATCAGGTTGAATTAGAACAGGTGCCGAGGTAAATCTCTCTTTTAGAGAGGAAAATGCAATTTTAGCGGCGTCAGACCATTTAGAAAAATCAGTCCCCTTCCTAGTCATGTCAGTAAGGGGTTTAACGATCACTGAATAATTTTTAATGAACTTTCTATAGAAATTTGCAAAACCCAAAAACCGTTGTAGAGCTTTAAGGTTCTCAGGAAGATCCCAATCTAAAATTGCCTGGACCTTCCTAGGATCCATACGGAAACCTGAAGCAGATAATAGATATCCCAGGAACTGTATTTCCTGAACGGCGAAGACACATTTTTCAATTTTCACATATAATTTATTCGTCCGTAGGACCTGCAGTACTTGCCTGACATGTACTTCATGTGTTTTCAGATCAGCCGAATAAATTAAGATATCATCTAGGTATATGACTACAAACCTGCCGATGAAATGACTAAAAATATCATTAACGAAATGTTGGAAGACACGCAGGGGCATTGGTCAGACCGAAAGGCATCACCAAATTTTCATAATGCCCCTCAGGGGTGTTAAAAGCTGTCTTCCACTCATCCCCTTCCTTGATACGAATCAGATTGTAGGCCCCCCTAAGATCAAGTTTGGAGAACCACCTAGCACCCGCAATCTGATTAAAAAGGTCAGGAATGAGAGGAAGAGGGTATGGGTCTCGGATGGTTATCCGGTTTAACTCACGGAAATCTAGGCAAGGACGCAGGCCCCCATCTTTCTTTTCAACAAAGAAAAACCCTGCAGCCACGGGTGAAGAAGAGGGTCTGATGTGTCCCTTAGCCAGACTCTTGGAGATATAATCTTTCATGGCTTGTCTCTCGGGACCCAAAAGATTATACAACCTGGACTTGGGTAATTTTGCACCGGGAATCAGGTTAACCGGGCAATCATAAGGACGATGAGGTGGTAGCTTCTGACAACCCTTTTCAGAAAAAACGTCCTCAAAGTCCGAAATAAATGTAGGTAGGGAAGCTATGGAGGCGATTAAGCAATTGTTATTTAAGCAATTCTCTCTGCAATGCTCACTCCACTCCAATATCTCCCTGGCCTGCCAATCCACCACTGGATTGTGCGCTACCAACCAGGGAAGACCCAATACCACAGGAGAGGGAAGGCCCTCCAGAACGTAACATGAAAGACACTCATTATGGTGGTCCCCTACCCGAAGGTGTAAGTCATGGACAATGTGAGTGAGGTTTCTCTGAGACAGAGGAGCAGAATCAATAGCGAATATGGGAATAGGTCTCTGCAGCGTACAGAGAGACAAACCCATAGTGCGGGCAAAATGGGCATCTATCAAATTTACCCCTGCTCCACTGTCTAGAAAAAAAGAAATAGACTCCGTCTTAACACCAAAAACAATAACCGCTGGCAACACAAATTGAGATGTTCGTATGGAGGAAACGTATACCCCCCGGCTGACATCCTCCGCACAGCCTGGGGTTAGTAGTTTTCCGACGGTCTTTTGTTTTTGAGAAAGGAGGGACAGACATTAATGAAATGACCCCTCCCCCCACAGAAAAAACAAGCCCCCCACCTACGGCGAACCTCAGGAGGACGGACCTGACAAGAAGTTCCTCCTAGCTGCATAGGCTCATCTAAGTCAGTACAGACTAACTGCTGCTTGGGAGAGGTTACCAATTGCTCAGGAATTTTCGATCTCTCCCTAAGACGTCTATCTATTCTGATAGAGAGGGACATAACAGCATCAAGGGAAAGGGGGGTCTCATACAGCGCCAGCGCATCCTTAACCCTTTCAGATAACCCAGAGCAGAACTGACTCCTGAGAGCCGGGTCGTTCCACTGAGTATCCGTAGCCCACCTACGGAACTCTGAGCAATATTCCTCTGCTGGCCGATCTCCCTGTAGGAGTCTCCGTAACTTCGACTCAGCTAGGGCGACTCGGTCAGGGTCATCATATATGAGACCCAAAGCCCCCAAAAATCCCTCCACTGACCGGAGAGCCTGGGAACCAGGGGGTAACGAGAACGCCCAGGATTGCGGGTCCCCCTGAAGCAGGGAAATAACAATCCCCACCCGCTGTTCTTCATTACCTGAGGAGTAAGGGCGCAGCTTAAAATATAATTTGCAGGCCTCACGGAAATTCACAAATTTGTCCCTTCCCCCAGAAAATCTGTCAGGAAGAACAACCTTGGGTTCTGTAACAACCTGGTTACCCATAGCAACCGCTGGGCTTGCGGTCTGCTGCATTTGCTGCTGTTGTTGGAGGACAGACGCCTTCAATCCTGCCACCTCCAAAGACAGGCCTTGAAGCTGTTTTGCCAAAGCAGCAATAGGATCCATATTGGATTCTAAGTAGAGAGAAAAAAAAAGATTTAATTTTTTTTATTTTTTATTTTTCTCCCAAAAAATAAGGGCCAGTTATAATATCACGATCGGCGTGACTATCACATACGTGACACAGAGGGAGGGAAAGAGGAAGGCCCTGCCCAAGTGAGAGGGAAGGTGGTGACCCCTGACTCACCTTGTGGCAGGCACTTGGCTGCCCTGACGTCCCTAGACGGGTTCCTCACCCGTACGCTGATCACGTGCCTAAAACCCTGGCTTTCCCTAAGATGATCCCTAGATAGTGAACAGGGCGGTGGGAACACTAGTCCGCACCACTAGCTCTAAAGGAAAACACCAAGGGGAGGACAGACAATACAGACTCAACATATAATCCCAGGTGGGCGACAACAGGAGACAACAAATAGCCCAACAGGGATCCGGAGGGTAGCACTCTGGAACAACAACCAGGATTCACAGCTCCAGTGGGTCAGTATAGAAGTCCAGGCAGGAAGCTCTATAACTGGCAACTAGAGAAGTGTGAGAGGAGAATATAAGGAGGTCGGGAGTGGCAGACAAGAAACAGCTGAGGAGGAGAAGCTACGGATCCCTGAGTGAGACAAAAAGGATTGCAAGGCAAACACAGAAAACAATCACTAAGAAACAACGTGATCTTTAGACATAGAGCGCGCAGCCACCCGCTGCGACTTCCTGACCCCGGGTATAACGGAGTCAGACGTGGCTCTTGACACCCTCGTGACATTTTATGAAAATAATTAGTCAGTGAGGTGATAAAAAGTCACACTTTGGTCCCAGTGACCACTGAATTGCATACTTTTGTAAAGCTGCTTACTGACGGATAAACTGCTACCGTCAAACCACATTTATTACAGTCTTAAAAGGCCGATCATAAATCTGACTTGGCTAAAATTGACTTTAGCCATATGTTAAAGTAGAGTGAGCTGTCAGAGTCATGATAAACCTGGCCCATTGAGACCAGAAGGGTTGAATGTTGAGTTCAGACCTTGGATATGTACATAGTTGGCTGCTGCCCTCTGGGTGTTACCCTTTACCCTGCTATGTCTACCTGCTAACTATATGTGGGGTGCTATTTATATTTTCTAAATAGTTTCCTTTGTTTTACATACAGATGATGTACAGTTGGGCGTTTGGATGATAAGAAATAGTGATTGGGATCCCTGCAACACATCAAGATGCTGGATAACCGCTATATATAAATGTATTGACAACTGTATAGCATTGTCAAGATCATACACATGATAACATTTTTTATATATGGGTGCTCCTCCTTCACTTGGAATCTTGGACTTAATTCTGTACGGTTTGTACCTAGTTATGACTGGGATGAGTGGCAGACAATTACCATAGCAATAAGTGGATGTAAATTAAGTTGGCAGGAGCTCCTAGCATCGGGAGCCTTGCGCACTCAAATTAATCCCGTTTAGACAGTTTGGGATAAGGCCGCCTGATAATCACGCTGAACTTAGTTCAGAGGGATAGATCTGGTGGCAAATCTGCTCTGTTCTTACAGTTTGACCCAGCTCTTTTATAGGGGGTTGGCTGGCACGACGATACCCGCGCTTGGGGACAAGTCCGGTATGGCCTGAGCCGCCTACTGATACAACTGATGATGTCTAGCGATGTCTTCAGATGTTGAAGACCCCTTTAGTGCAAATATGTGATCTGCCACTCACACTCTGTCAGTAGACATTACTTTAAATTTATATTCATTTTTGGGGTCCGAGACTCTGGTGTAGGATAGAGAGCACGAACTTGGGGTGATGGAAGCAAGCTCCATCTTGTATTAAGCTGGCCTCATCATCTTAAGAAGTAGCTAATGATAGAGATCCTGTAAAAAGTTCTACCTAAAACCACAGGACCTGAGACATGTAATCATCTCCATAGCAACACTTACAAATAGTCCACATGTGACTACAATATTCCTGTCACATGACTTTGCGATCAGCTGACCTGCTGATCAGGTGATACGAATGTCCGTAGAAGATGACTCATACTACTGACGAATGCGCAACAGCGACGCGCAGGCGCAGTTATCGAGGCACCACTCCAGATCCCCATGTGTTGCTCGGATCCCCATCAGGTCATAAACGCTCAACTATTGTTTTTAATTATGTATGTATATTGATCACCTGGGTATTGTTGAATACTTCAATTAGAATGAAATATGATTTAGAGCTGTATTTTTGTCTGTATATGTATCACATTGGTTTTTGAATCATGTTTATCTGACTTTACACATGAATTTATGAAATGTATCATGCTTTATACCTAATTATGTTCACTGATTGAGATGTAACATGCTATATATACACTATATGCACCTCCCCTTTTTGTATCACTGCTTGAGAAAGGTTCCAGTGTGCGAACCGAAACGTTGCTGTTTGGTGAATAAATTATTTATTTTACGTAAGGAAGTGCCGTGGATTCTCTTGGATTTTTATATATGTATATAGATATGCCCAATTGTCTGTATACATACAGTACAGACCAAAAGTTTGGACACACCTTCTCATTCAAAGAGTTTTCTTTATTTTCATGACTATGAAAATTGTAGATTCACACTGATGGCATCAAAACTATGAATTAACACATGTGGAATTATATACATAGCAAAAAAGTGTGAAACAACTGAAAATATGCCATATTCTAGGTTCTTCAAAGTAGCCACCTTTTGCTTTGATTACTGCTTTGCACACTCTTGGCATTCTCTTGATGAGCTTCAAAAGGTAGTCACCTGAAATGGTCTTCCAACAGTCTTGAAGGAGTTCCCAGAGATGCTTAGCACTTGTTGGCCCTTTTGCCTTCACTCTGCGATCCAGCTCACCCCAAACCATCTCGATTGGGTTCAGGTCCGGTGATTGTGGAGGCTAGGTCATCTGGCGCAGCACCCCATCACTCTCCTTCATGGTCAAATAGCCCTTACACAGCCTGGAGGTGTGTTTGGGGTCATTGTCCTGTTGAAAAATAAACAATGGTCTAACTAAATGCAAACCGGATGGAATAGCATGCCGCTGCAAGATGATGTGGTAGCCATGCTGGTTCAGTATGCCTTCAATTTTGAATAAATCCCCAACAGTGTCACCAGCAAAGCACCCCCACACCATCACACCTCCTCCTCCATGCTTCATGGTGAGAACCAGGCATGTAGAGTCCATCTGTTCACCTTTTCTGCGTCGCACAAAGACACGGTGGTTGGAACCAAAGATCTCAAATTTGGACTCATCAGACCAAAGCAAAGATTTCCACTGGTCTAATGTCCATTCCTTGTGTTCTTCAGCCCAAACAAGTCTCTTCTGCTTGTTGCCTGTCCTTAGCAGTGGTTTTCTAGCAGATATTCTACCATGAAGGCCTGATTCACACAGTCTCCTCTTAACAGTTGTTCTAGAGATCTGTCTGCTGCTAGAACTCTGTGTGGCATTGACCTGGTCTCTAATCTGAGCTGCTGTTAACCTGCGATTTCTGAGGCTGGTGACTCGGATGAACTTATCCTCCGCAGCAGAGATGACTCTTGGTCTTCCTTTCCTGGTGCGGTCCGCATGTGAGCCAGTTTGGGACACTTTCAAAGTTTTCTCAATTTTTCGGACTGACTGACCTTCATTTCTTATAGTAATGATGGCCACTCGTTTTTCTTTACTTAGCTGCTTTTTTCTTGCCATAATACACATTCTAACAGTCTATTCAGTAGGACTGTGTATCCACCTGACTTCTCCACAACGCAACTGATGGTCCCAACCCTATTTATAAGGCAAGAAATCACACTTATTAAACCTGACAGGGCACACCTGTGAAGTGAAAACCATTTCAGGTGACTACCTCTTGAAGCTCATCAAGAGAATGCCAAGAGTGTGCAAAGCAGTAATCAAAGCAAAAGGTGGCTACTTTGAAGAACCTAAAATATGACATATTTTCTGTTGTTTCACACTTTTTTGTTATGTACATAATTCCACATGTGTTAATTCATAGTTTTGATGCCTAAAATGTGAATCTACAATTTTCATATTCGTGAAAATAAAGAAAACTCTTTGAATGAGAAGGTGTGTCCAAACTTTTAGTCTGTACTGTATGTATATACTTATATAGCCAAATCATGGCCCCAGTCATGGGTGCCCCCTCCCTAGCCTAATCCCCCTGCAGGTGCATACCAGTGCGCCTGCAGAAGGGTGATGCCGCCATGATAGCCGGACAATTATGTCCAGGTGTGGCTACTTCAAAAGACAGGGGATCAATAATGATTCCCTGCCTTTTGATAACATCTCCAGAGGTACGTGTACATATGCGCAGTCACAGAAGATGCGGACGGCAGGGACGCACGGGCTGGGGCGGTGATGTCATATTGCTGCGCCAGCCCACGTGTCCTTACCTGCAGGCTGCTCGGGAGCAAGCACTGCCGGATTTAAATAGTCTGGCGGCACTGCGCTCTGCAGTTGAGCCGTGCTGCCTGATCCAAGCAAGAATCATCGCCAGGACAATGAGGAGCATTGCGAGAATGATCCCCTACAACCAGCAATGCAACCCCTGGATGGCTGGATATTATAACCCTATACCAACAACGCTGCATTAACCCCTGCACTCCCTATACCACCAACGCTGAATCCCTGCATTCCTTATCAGTGACCCACTGCCCTCAATTTACTATACCCCTGCATTAAACATTGTTACCCACTGCCGCCAATTCCTATCTACCCCTGCATTAACCCTTGCTCCCCTGCCCTGCATTACCCATTGCCACCAATCCCTATTATTAACCCTTGCTTCCTATACACCCTTGCATTCCAATATCCCATTAACCCCTGCTGCTCTCCTGCCCTGTATTCCAACCCCTACAACCCCTGATCCCCTGCAATAGCCCCGTATTAACTCTTTACTGGGCTAATATCCCCTGCAGTCATTATCTTGTTTTTAAGAACTTTGTCTCCCCATAGGGACAGCGTATAGAGCCAGGAGGGCGGGCTGCTGATATTTATGTGTGTATGCAAAGTGTAATATTTAGATAGATTTGGGGAGGAATATTGTAATGTGTGTAGTGTAGTTTAGGCGTATTAGTGTATTGTGTTATTATATTGCGGTGTGTGTGTGTGTCTACATGTGTATATATATTTATAACCATTGATATATTATGAATAATAAAATATTTATTGCACAATACAAATATACAAGTTTAACAATATTCTATATATATATATATATATATATATATATATATACACTCACCTAAAGAATTATAAGGAACACCATACTAATACAGTGTTGGACCCCCTTTTTCCTTCAGAACTGCCTTAATTCTACGTGGCATTGATTCAACAAGGTGCTGATAGCATTCTTTAGAAATGTTGGCCCATATTGATAGGATAGCATCTTGCAGTTGATGGAGATTTGAGGGATGCGCATCCAGGGCACGAAGCTCCCGTTCCACCACATCCCAAAGATGCTCTATTGGGTTGAGATCTGGTGACTGTGGGGGCCATTTTAGTACAGTGAACTCATTGTCATGTTCAAGAAACCAATTAGAAATTATTCAAGCTTTGTGACATGGTGCATTATCCTGCTGGAAGTAGCCATCAGAGGATGGGTACATGGTGGTCATGAAGGGATGGACATGGTCAGAAACAATGCTCAGGTAGCCTGTGGCATTTAAACAATGGCCAATTGGCACTAAGGGGCCTAAAATGTGCCCAGAAAACATCCCCCACACCAGTACACCACCACCACCAGCCTGCACAGTGGTAACAAGGCATGATGGATACATGTTCTCATTCTGTTTACGCCAAATTCGGACTCTACCATTTGAATGTCTCAACAGAAATCAAGCCTCATCAGACCAGGCAACATTTTTCCAGTCTTCAACAGTCCAATTTTGGTGAGCTTGTGCAAATTGTAGCTTCTTTTTCCTATTTGTAGTGGAGATGAGTGGTACCCGGTGGAGTTTTCTGCTGTTGTAGCCCACCTTTCTTTCCCATTCTGACATTCAGTTGGGAGTTCAGGAGATTGTCTTGACCAGGACCACAACCCTACATGCATTGAAGCAACTGCCATGTGATTGGTTGACTAGATAATCGCATTAATGAGAAATAGAACAGGTGTTCCTAATAATTCTTTAGGTAAGTGTATATATATATATATATATATATATATACATATATAGCGTATTGTTAGACTTGTATATTTGTATTGTGTAATAAATATTTTATTCTTCATAATACAGTTGTAACGGCACCGTTTCAGCAGACAAGGGGTTAAAATCCGTTTAGGCGATATGCCCCTTTCCGAGAGACAGGCACAGCTACTGCAGAACACCAACCTCCCGAACTGGATACAAAATAGCACTCCAAACTGGAACCTCGCAAATAGCTGTTAGCAGACGAACAGGAAAAGCATTCAGTCAGCTTACACTCCTGGCAATCAGTCTCCAACAGCATACAGGGAATCCCCCCAATAACGAGACAAGGCTCCATCTTGAGGGTCAAACAGTGGTCTGAAGTGCTGGCACACCCAGCCTGGTTTTTATTAGTTGTTGCAAATACAGGACAGATACAACACATCCCCACAATGCATCATGGTTTCCTCCTCTCTGTCCCGGAGACAACCGAGACCAATCCAATTATCTCTCAGGACAAAGGGGAGGTCGCCAATACACATGTGGAGACAACAGGACAGACATCACCATTTAAACACACAATGGGACAATGGGACAATAGAAACACACCCACACAAAATCCTCCCCTCTGCCGATGATGATTATTTGAACACAAGGGCGAATATAATTATCAAAGGCAGAGAAATACAGTTTTATAAAACATATCACAGGAACCCCAAAACATGCAATAACCCCAAAACCAATATATCCTCAGAACTGGGGGATCTGGGTGAACCACATATCCAAAATTCACCCACATCCGTTCGGTAGTTTGGAAGATACAGTTACACTGAAAATATACAAGTTATACAGAAAATAGTCACTAATAAATGTGTCCCCTGTTTGGTAGTTTCAAACTACTGAATGATGTCTCTGTGCACCAAATACAGGCAAGATAGCACCGTGTTGAAAAGTCAGAACAGTGTCTGTGAGTGAAAATGGCCGCTATCTATTGTTCTCACCATGTGCTCCATCCAAGCAAGTAAGGCAAATGATGCAATCCAGGGACAGAGGGCTCCGTCCCAAGTGCCTTAAGACCCAATAACTTAAGGGACCATAATCCCAGGGCAGGAGGCTGGTAAACAGCCCCCTCCAAAACACCGTGGCGAGGTTGGTTTCGCCACAACAGTGTATAGTGTTTTTGGTTGCCGTCGTAGTATATCGTAGTAGCAGTAGTAATTCGCAACTTAGTTCAGGGAATTAGGTAAGGTATAGTATAAATAGGCAGAGTCATCACTAGACGACTTATGCCTATTTTTGATTATTAATTATTGAGATTAACCAAAATATCAATAATTATAATTCCCTTTTACATTGGCGAACTAGGCCCACTGCTAAAAATTTGTTTCTGCGTTTGGTTTTGGTGAAAAGAATCGCTTACTGAATTAAATCGGGCAAGAGAGATGCGGACAGTGGTTTCTGTGCGTCCAGGGCCCGATAGTTTGGACAGGGGTAACGTGATTTTTCAATCAGAGCTAAGCGCAGAGCAAAATCTACAGCAGAGAACCAAAAATTTGTAGTTTGTAGAGTAATAATTTTCTAGTTGCCTTACACACCCACTCAAAAACCTGCTTAAAGTCATCACATACCGTCATGGAGATAGAACCATCACCGTTGGAGCTGAACAAGAAGTCTGGCTGGTCGGGAGAAGTCTGGCTGGTCTGGCAGCAACCAAGGACAAGAAAGTACAGCACCAAAGAAGATGGCCTCTCAGCAAAAAGTGAGTATGGACTTCTCCATACTGCAACACCTAGACAAACATAGCTCATTCAAGCCTATCCTCCCCACTACATACAAATTGACAGAGCTGCTATGGTCCACTTTGTTAGACCAGGCATATGCTCACGATAAAGTATGTATTAACAAAAGTGTCTTTAATAAAACAAAAGGCTCCAAATGTTAGCTAAATTGGTACACACCTTTGAGGATACCATTTGGAAGCCTGTACACTAAGATAAATCAGTTCAGGAACAATGCGGTATCTATGGATACAACTCTCAACTTCGAGAGGACCTGGCTGCGAAAACGCAAACCATTGCGGCTTTGCAGCAGGTTATCTCGAATCTGACACGGCCTGGTACTAATGGTATGGTGCCCATAAAACAGGTTTGTGTTTTGGGAACGGCACGGGGAGACAACTGTGCCAAGGTCTCCCATGGATCGAACATCCGACACTTTAGACACCAGAGGACAGGTGGAAAGGACGCTAATGTTCTCCCCAACACCCAGAGAGAACAGATAAAGCAATCGCTTCCAGGATCAGGACAACAATTGGGGAGAGGAAAGTGGTTGGCAATATACCACTTCCAATCCACCAACGCGTCCAGAAAGACAGGAGGAGTTTTATCCTAACCATTCCAGTATGGAAAGGATACATTTCCTGTTACAAATCTGCAAGGAGATCTCAAAATATGATCCCTCTGTAGATCCGTTTTTACCGCATGCAATATTTTCGAGGGTCATTGTAATAAATATTCAGTGGCTCCAGAATATCGTAAGGACCTGTTCAAATTGTGGTTACCTACACACCTGAACCGAAAGTATGAGGTAACGAGAGGACGTAACTCAAGAATGGACAGTTTTATGACAAGGAGAAATGTCTCTCCATACTCATGAGACTGGCAATGGGCCATTGGGACGTCACTTCAGATATCCTGTCCAAGATCAAACCCACTATACAAGATGAGCCCTTGTCTCTGTGTTGTCGGTTTGAAACTATATACAGAAGGGTTACAAAAGATCAAGGTATTGGAATTCCACAGGGTATGATACGTATGTTTGTGGCAAAATTCCCATACCTTGACACTGCAATCCGGTGTGGGAGCCAGCCCTCACAGATGCGGCGATGATTATTGAGCAGTGTAGACAGGATACGCTGCACAATAAAAAATCTGTCAAAGTGAGGGAGCGTGTGCCTGTATACATTAGATCTCAAGATGAACGTGTATAGCAAACCAAATCCTACTCAACTGTTCGCCCAACGGCCCTGCCATTGAAAAAGACAGGAAGCGTTCGATGCTTCCTATGTTTACAATACGGGCACATTGGAGAAATTGTCCACAATAGCCATGCAATAACCGGGCAAATCCTGAGAAAACTGGCAATAATAATGGTTTCAAGATGAAACCTAATTATGCCAAAACAGAGGGGGATCATATTGAGAAAAATCTGGGGCATTCACAACGCCAGACACCAAAATGTGTGGCTGTTGTGAATACCCCAGAGCATTCAGTAGGTGGTGTGGAATCAAAGGAATCCACACCAAGTGTCAAAGGTAAAAACCTTTAAGTGGCAGTATGTATCTCACGGGTACCTACTGGGAGTCTGGAAGATATTGATTGAAAATCAGGGGTCCCTAAACATCTGGCACCAGTATGTCCTATCATACTGGATTCTTCAGGGAGACCCCACATAAAACCCAGGACAAAGGCCCAAGATGCTAAAATAATGCTTGACACTGACATTGGTAATGGAGATTTCTACACCAAACATGATTTACACCCCAACAGCCCTCAGTGTGTGGTGGTCAGATTTGATAACCAACAAGAGGGAGGGGGGGGGGGGGTGAAGGCCCACAGAATCGAAGAGGTAATTGTCCAGATTACCAGATACATGACCCTTAGGATCCCAATGTGGTATTACTGTCGTTCTGACAACATAATTGGAACCGACGTAATGACACAAAATGGGTGGATCCTAGATCTGGCAAACGGTGTCTTAAACTTAGGAATTAATTTTTCCTTCGATGATAGTAATCCATCCAGGTCCTGACGCAGCAAAGCAGCCCCAAACCAAGATGCCCCCACCACCATACTTCACAGTTGGGATGAGGTTTTGATGTTGGTGTGCTATGCCTCTTTTTCTCCACACAGTGTTGTGTGTTTCTTCCAAACAACTCAACTTCAGTTTCATCTGTCCACAGAATATTTTGCCAGTACTGCTGTGGAACATCCAGGTGCTCTTGTGCAAACTGTAAACGTGCAGCAATGTTTCTTTTGGACAGCAGTGGCTTCCTCTGTGGTATCCTCCCATGAAATCCATTGTTTAGTGTTTTACGTATCGTAGATTCGCTAACAGGGATGTTAGCATATGCCAGAGACTTTTGTAAGTCTTTAGCTGACACTCTAGGATTCTTCTTCACCTCACTGAGCAGTCTGTGCTGTGCTCTTGCAGTCATCTTTACAGGACAGCCACTCCTAGGGAGAGTAGCAGCAGTGCTGAACTTTCTCCATTTATAGACAATTTGTCTTACCGTGGACAGCAAGGCTTTTGGAGATACTTTTATAACCCTTTCCAGCTTTATGCAAGTCAACAATTCTTAATCGTAGGTATTCTGAGAGTTATTTTGTGTGAGGCATCATTCACATCAGGCAATGCTTCTTGTGGAAAGCAAACCCAGAACTTGTATGTGTTTTTTATAGGGCAGGAAGCTGTAACCAACACCTCCAATCTCATCTCATTGATTGGATTCCAGTTGGCTAACACCTCACTCCAATTAGCTCTTGGAGATGTCATTAGTCTAGGGGTTCACATACTTTTCCCACCTGCACTGTGAATGTTTACATGGTGTGTTTAATAAAAATATGGTAACATTTAATTCTTTGTGTGTTATTAATTTAAGCAGACTGTAATTGTTGTGACTTAGATGAAGATCAGATCACATTTTATGACCAATTTGTGCAGAAATCAATATCATTCCAAAGGGCTCACATCATTCTTCTTGCAACTGTAGATGTCGCCAATGGGTTCTTTTCCATCGAACTCACCGAAAACTGCATGTACAAATTTGCCTTTACGGTGGGGGACAAACAGTACATGTTTGGTGTACCCCCCCAGGGTTTCCACAGCAGTCCCACATATTTTCACCAGGCATTGGCAGACGTACTGAGTGTATTTTCACAGCCGGAATGTCTTCTGCAATACATGGACGACTTGCTCTTGCACACAGAAACCATAGAAGAACACTTGGTTTTGTTGAGAGAGCTATTGGGACTCCTGGTCAGGTCAGGACTCAAGTTGAGTCCCCACAAGGCAAATTTGGCCAAAGCAGAGGTGACCTTCCTTGGGGTCCAAATTTCTTTTGGAGCCCAAGGGGTCGTGGTGCCTGGCACTTTACAGGATTTGAGAAAATTTCTGGCAGTGGCCAATTTCATGAGGGAGTTAATAGAGGATTTTGCTGCCAAAGTGAAACCTCTCTATGAACTCCTCCGAGGAGAAGAGCCGTCACTCAAAGGTTGGTCTGATACTCAGGAGGAGGCCTTTTTTACCTACTTTCGCCCATTGAACGAGGGTTCGATGAGTGTGACAAACAACTGGCAGCCATACACTATGCCGTCAAAACCACCAAGCATATTGTAGGCCTCAGGCCCCTTACCTTGCAGACTCCACACTCTCAGTTGGCCCTCTTGCTACGTGATACACTCCCTGGAGTCTCCCAACAGAGATTCGGGAGGTGGATCATGGATCTCAGTGGCCGGAGTCTGCAAGTGAACCACAAAGCCAAGTATGTCCTGTCCTAGTTACTGAACCTGACTGGAACTGAACATGACTGTGGCCAACCAGTGCAAATCAACGCGACAATAATGTTCAGGAACGACAGACATCCACAAGACAGAGTCATTTTTGTTGATGGCTCTCGATTCTATATGGATGGAACTTATGTGACAGGTTTTGCTGTGCTGGATGAGACCACAGGTACCCAGAGTCTCATCAGGTTACCAGGTCACAAGTCGGCACAGCGAGCAGAACTGGAGGTGGTCAAGGAAGCTCTGCTTCTTCAGCCCCCAGGGAAACGAACTTTAGATAGTGACAGTTCATATGTAGTTCGTTCCCTCACCCTGCACCTGGACACATAGAAAAGACGAGGATTTGTGGACAGACAAAACAAACCTCTGGCTCATCTGTCAGTCCTGAAGGAACTGTGGGAATGGGGCATAGCACACACAGCGGAAGCAGCCATAATTAAAATCCCTGCACATCAGAAAGGGGACGAGCCCTTGATGCTAGGCAACAACAAAGCAGATGAATTGGCCAAACTAGCAGCAGTGTCTGGAATCCTTCGGGAACTCGGGACTGAGCCGCTACCAGCTTACGGCATTGCAGTAAGAGTAACCAAGCTGGAAGAAGGCCCAGTGTCATTTGAAGAGGAACAATCCAAAGATTCTCTTCTAATGACACACATCACCGCACCACAGCATCCCTGGTCAACCTGACAAAGGATCCTGTGTTATGATACCGGTACACAGCAACTTCCTCTTCCAGTGGTCCCGCAGCATCTGCAAACAGAGCTGACTAGACTGAACCACCAACTGTTTGGACACCTCAGCCGGGATAAACTCTTGTCTCTCCTGAGGGACAAATTATACTGGCCAGGGATGTCCAATACAGTGGATGAGGTCACTCAACAGTGCCTGGTATGTGCTCAGGTCAACACAAGGGCGATGGCCCTGAAGCCGGTGTTGCAGCGAGTTCCTCCTGAAGATGGTCCGTGGTCCGCAATCCAAATTGATTTTATTGGACCTTTACCAACAGGAAGTCGTAACTGTCATTACACACTGGTGGTAGTGGATGTCTTCTCTAAATGGGTAGAAGCCATCCCCATGGTCAACGAATCTGCTGCAACCACTGCCCTTGTTCTCTGGGAACAGGTTCTGTCACGATGGGGTATCCCCAGAGTGATAGAGTCAGACAGAGAAACCCATTTAACGGGTAAGGTGATGAAAGTGCTTTGTGGTCTTTTAGACATAAAGCAAAGGTTTAATGTGCCTTATCATCCTCAGTCTGCGGGCATCGTTGAGCGGATGAACCAGACCATCAAGACACAGCTATCCAAAGCACTACTGGAGAAAGGTTCCTCCAGCCGTGTTAATGGGTATTCGAGCTACTGAGGCTACCAGTACTGGTATCACTCCATTTGAGATCATGACCAGACGCAAAATGCCCCAATGCCTGTCCAATGAACCTCTAGTGTCGTAGCCCATGAAGAACGCCATCGCTAGAGTCATGTTCCTACAACAGGTTCAGCAGAACCTGAAGGAGTTATTGCCTCATGCTACCATATGGTTGCACAAACCGTACCTACAGGGGGAGACACTGATGCCCTCTGTAAGAGAGCTAGTGAAGGTGAAAATCTTCCGTAGGGCTGGTCCCTGAGATGCAAACTGGGAAGGACCCTATCAGGTCCTTGAAGTAATGGGTGACACAATGCTAAAGGTACAAAGGCCGATGACAACCAAGAAGAAATCCCGTAGACGACAGGACGTTTTTGGGATTCACATCGACCAGGCCAAGGCCACCCGAGCCTCCCCAACTCAATAACGTATTTTTACTTAGAGTTGGGTGAGGGCGGTATTTGGTGGGTCGATGGTGGATCCATGGTATTTACAACAGCATATTCAACTACTTGACAGACACAGGATGGAGACACGCCATGGAGCAAAATAGCCTGAATAGAGATAGGGATCCTCTGAACAGGGTGTGTCTCCAGCTTGTGACACTGGTGGTAAGCATGATGATGGCGGGCTCAGCCTCTTCGGGGGAGGGCCTGGGAGCTAATAATGGTATGGCGAACATATCACTTAGTAAACCCGGTCTTTTAATGGAGGAATGCTTGGATGGAAAAATTCTGGAACCATACGAGAACTTCTCCTTTACACCGGGACAGTGGGAGGGTTTTGCCAAAGGTGTAATTTAATATTATACCCGTGTAGTGAATGTGTCTGCCATACAACATGACTTACATGTCCTCTGCCTCAAGGAATTTAGACATTTTTAAGACTCAGACCCTACACCTATCAAATCTTTAAGATGGGTGTCTAGGGACCCTCACTTGCACCCTTACAAGTAAGTGGAAGCCAACACTTCCACGGTGTTGTGTACTAAGGAAGGGGTTTTGTGTCCTGAAGATGTCACTGGGGCAGAGTATAGTGGCTGGTATATCCTTAAATCTACCTTCATAAGGAAGGATAGCCATGATGGGTTGAGGGTAAGGACATATTTTGATAGACCCATTCCGGTAAAGGGCACCCTAAAAGCTTATTGCATGTTGAGGGATTCCCATATGATTATCACTAGGGAATCCAGTTATGCTCAGGAACATGTGTCCACAGATTACTTACGAACCAGTGTAATGATGTTAAAGTTAAACTGCAGTAACTATGGTCAGGCCCTATGGAATGACCAGAGGGGTCCGGCAAAACTAGCACAGACTGATGCAAAGGATCTTAGGTATACTCAGTTAAGGGGATCTCCATCCATCCATAGTTACATAGTTAATATGGTTGAAAAAAGACAACTACCATGAGAGACAACTGTGTACAGGACAGTGTTCAACACTAATCCCTGGAGTTGGGAATTAGTGTGTGTGATGAATACCACCCCTCGTGTCCGCTGACGTCAACCACGTCGAGCTCACGAGACCTGGTATGATCACGGGGTTTACCAAAAACGTGAAGTTACGCCCTCCAGAGGAGCACGTAAGGTCAGGCTGGTATAGTTTACACACACACCTCCTGTCCACGCGGGCACAGAGAGGCAACAAGCTGGAAGGGCCTTTTCACTGCCGCAGTGAAAACAGCCCACACTCAGCCCGGGTAACTGCCACCAGTTTCTCGTTTGATATAAGCCCGGTCCGCTAACGGGATTATATAGGGTCAGAAACCAACCCGCGGTAGCTTATAACTAGGCCAAAACACGGACGTGGGGATTCGTGATCGAGATACAAGATAGCACAAGATTAAATTATATATTTAATCGCTATAAGAGCACACTAGATATAACACACTATACACAGACAATATATATACAGTGGTCTGAGGTTAGAGATTACAGGGTATATGGTTACAATAGGATTAAGCAGTGTGAAAGTAAGTTACCAAGTATGATGAAAGTTCCTTGGCGATGTCCTGAACCGGAGGCCACACGAGGGGCTGTGATCTCCTGCTATTTCCTGGGTCCCTCTAAACACATGTGTAGAATGTGACCCCTCTTCAGAGAAAAGACGCCGCCTACTTGCTGGCACCAGGCTTTTAACCTGTAGCTGGTCCATCCCCTCCCTGCCTCAGGGAGGGGTCAACTCCCCCTCTTCTGGGCTGACGGTGAATGACCCACAAAACCCTTTAGGGGTCATAGCTCCAGACCAGAGGATCACAGGGAGATGGTTCTGGGACTAATGGACCTGCCTGGGTTCCGGCTACAATTAGAGCCCAAACCTGGTACCGGTAGGTGGCTTCTATGGGGAGATATGGGTATCTCCCTACCCCGACTGGGTACGAGTAAACAAAGACCATGGGACCGTACCTCGTGGCCACCGGGACACAAATATGTATCCGGTTTGCGTCTGCGGTGGCCAGGTGATTCATAATTCCTTATGAGAGGTAGGTGCCAATATGTCTAGGAAATCTCATTGAACCAGGCAAAAGCAGATACCCCCTGCTGGGGGGGGTTTCCTGCCAGATTCAGCTGGCTCCAAACTGGTGCATGGAGGTGTGAACTTTTCCTTGAAGCAGGGCCCTCCTGTGGAGTTCCTTACCTCTGCAATCTGTCAGCACATGGGGGGTGTAAACTTATTTTGCATGTACCCTGAGTCATGCCAAGAGATGCATAAAATTACAATCAGAGCTGGGGGCTTTGAAGCAGGGAAATCCCTACCTCTGCTGTCTGTCAGCACATGGGGGGTGTGAGGACATGGCTGACAGTAAATATTAATCACTTTTTCTCACACCTCCCCCTTTTAGAGGGCGCCAGGGGGCAGCACATTCCTGTGTTCCCCCGTGCGCCCATCCGCGCCCTCCCTGGTGATTAACGGCAAAGTGGTACGGCCGGAGAGCCAGGCTCCTGCGTACCAACCTCCCATTCGTTCCTGACCCAGGTGGTCACCTGGATTGAGCCTGACCCTGAGGCCACAATGGCTGGCATCAGACGGTACCATAAACGGCCGCGTGCAGTCGACTGCCTGTAGTACCGGGAAGCTAGAAAGGGCATGCTCCAGCGCCTGGAAGGCCGTCTCGCAGTCTATGGTCAAATCGACCTCGGAGGGCAGCTTCTTCCTGGTGCGGTCCGTCAGGGGCCTCGCCAGGCTACTATAGTGGGGTGCGAACTCCCTATAGTACCCGGCGGAGCCCAGGAAGGATATTGCCTGGTGCTTGTCCCGGAGGGTGATCGAGGACGAACTGGCATTCCCTCTCCCAGGTTCCGGTTCCGAGGCTTCCCTGCCTGCCCGGGGCCCCTCACTTATGCCCAGCTGGCACTTTCCTGGCGTAAGGGTCAAGCCTGCCTGGCAGATCTGCCCGAGCATCTGCGCCAGATGCTCTCGGGGATCCTCCCATGTAGGACCGAAGACGGCAATGACCTCCAGGTACGCAGCCGCGTACCCTTCAAGTCCCTTAAGCAGCTTGACCATCCGCTGAGAAGTGGCAGGGGCATACTCCATGCCCAAGAGCATCTTGGTGGACGCAGTCCTTCCATGCTTGTGTGCTAACATTTCCCGGAAGGGGTGGCCTTCTGGGAGGGCACCTGCCTCCCGTGCCTTCTGCCTTCCCCGGGCGTGGTCCAGGGTGACCAGGTACATCCTGGCATTGAGCTGCTGGTGCGCGAGGTACGGTCCCTCCCAGGCCGCCTGAAGCTTAGTCTGAGGTACTGAAACCAGTATCCATGCTTGCGGACCCACGTGATGGGTCCTCTCACAAGCTAACTGGTCGTACCCCTGCTTCTGGACGGTCTGGGCCTGCCCCATACTGTCGTGCACCAACCGCGACAAGGCCGGCGATTTTCCCTGGAAGCGCACGACACACTCGATGACCGATGCCCCAGGGGTGGCTAGGTCTCCACTCCAAGCCTCTGCCTTAGCGGCCCCTGGGTATCTGGTTACCGGAGTCTCATGCACAGACCACAGAAATTCTGCCCTGTACGGATAGGATACCACAAATGGTCGGTCCCTAGGCCACGCCCCTGGTGAGCCCTGTGGGACCGTTTCCTGGCACAACCGACCTTGGTCCCAGACCGCCCTCTGGAGGTCTGAATCCAAGGGAGGCCGTGCCATATGCTCTGTGAGAGCTTTCAAGCTGGCGCTAGCCCCTAACGCCCCCTGAAACCCCTGGTGGGACGTGGTCAGAATGGATGAGACTGCCACGTCCCCTGTCAGTTCTACTAACTGCTGGTCCCTAGGCCACTCCTCCGGTGAGCCCTGCTGGACCGTGACCCGGCACAGCCTTCCTTGGTCCCAGACCACCTGCTTGAGGTCTGAGTCCGAGGGAGGCAGCGCCGCTTGCTCCCTGAGTGCGTTCAGGCTGGCGTCAGCCACTAACGCCACCTGAAACCCCTGACTGGATGTGGTCAGAATAGATGAGACTGCCACGTCCTCTGTCAGGTCCCTGGGACCTGTCTCTGGGCCTCCATCTGACTTGGCAGCCACCTGGTCGGAAGGGGGAAAGCCATCAGACCCCTGAGGGGCCCCTAGGGCCCCAGCACTCCCACTGCGCGTGACAGCCGCTGCCACCGCTGGTAGTGCCTGCTTCCCCTCAACTCCCGACCAAGTCGCCAGTCCAGGCGGACTAACCTGGCCCTCTGACATCCCAGTGGTGGAGGAACACTGCACTGAGGCTTTACCTGGGAGCCCTACTTCTCCTGGGACAGCCCTGACCTCATTTGCATCCTCCCCCGCTGCAGCTGTCTGCCCCCTGCTTGTCCCCCCAGTCACCACACTGGAGGACAACAGGTCCCAGCATGCTTGCTGGCTACGTCCTGGCGCTTCAGCCCAGCTGACAGGAATGACCCCCTCCCCACTGAGGGGAGAGGCACACATTACATCCCCCACATCCCCATCAACATGCATAATAGGTACATTCACAGTATTATCAGGGGGGGGCAATGCATCACATTCTGGGGAATCGGACCCTGGGGCGTCAGTGGCCACATACTTAGACACAAGCCGCCCCAGGTCCGTCCCCAGCAAAACACTTGCAGGGATATTTGCGGATACCCCCACCTCCCTTACTCCTCGACCGGCGCCCCAGTCCAGATAGACCTTGGCGACGGGCAGCGCCGGGTCCACTCCTCCAATCCCGGAGACAGTGAGGGATCTCCCGGGCAGTAAATCATGGGGCGTCACCAGTTCAGGCCGTACCAGTGTCATTTCAGCGCCGGTGTCTCTAAGTCCCATGGCCACGGCCTGGCCCACGGTGACCGGTTGAACATTGTCAAGGGACCTCCCACCACCCCCACCCACACACAACACAGTGGACGGTTGCCGGGTTGATGACTGGGACGGATCCCTCGGGCGCTGGGGACACATGGCTTGGAAGTGTCCTGGCTGCTTACACAGGTGACAAAGTCGGGGTTCCCCCACCGACGTGGAAAGTGCAGCAGGGGCCGGTGCCCACTTGGGCCTAGGGGCAGGGGTAGCAGGTGCAGCGTGCGTCTTACCCCCTCTCCAGCCGACAGGTTTCCGGGCCTCTGAAGTCCTGTTGTTGGTGTATTCATCGGCCAGGGCTGCTGTTGCGGAGGCCCCCTTTGGCTTCCGGTCACGGAGGTACTGCTGGAGATCCTCTGGGCAGTTCCACAAGAACTGTTCTGTGGCGATGAGCTCCTTCAGCTGCTGGACGGTGGAGAGCTCCAATCCTGTGGTCCATTGGTCGACCGCTCTCAGCAAGGCCCGCATGTGATCGGCCCAGCTCTGGGTAGAACCCCGGTGCAAATTCCTGAGCCTTTTCCGGTACGACTCAGGGGTTAAGTTATACTGCCTGACCAGAGCCTGTTTGATGTCCTCATAGCTCAGGATGGTCTCGCTGGGCAGGTACCCGAAGATTTCAAGGGCTTTTCCCCTGAGCCGTGGCGTGAGGAATCTGACCCACTGGTCCTCTGGCAGCTGGTATTGATGGCAGGCTGTCTCAAATGCCAACAAAAAGGTGTCCAGGTCCCCATCTTTGTCCAGTAGGGGAAAGTCCTCCGCCCGCAGTTTGGGAATCCGGACCTCTGGAGACTCACATTGGGCTGGGGAGGGCTGTTGGAATTGAAGCTTCAGCTGGAGCATTTGTAGCTGGTGCTCACGCTCGGCCTGGGCTTGCTCGCGACGCTCTGCAGCCTCTGCTTGCTCACGACGCTCTGCAGCCGCCAGTAGGAGCTCAGAGGCTGCCTGGTCTCCAGCCTGGAGACGGTCCATGGCAGCTTGTAGGAGAGCAGCTGAGCCAGCTTGGCTGGGGGGAGGGGCAGGTGGAGCGAGGCCCGCCGCGGACCTCACCTCTGGCGACTGGCTCCTTGGGGAGCTTTGGTTGTGCTCCCCCTCGCCTTCCACCTCCTCTCCGCCCCCATTTAAAGCATCGGCCATCTCCTTCGATTTGCTCCTTGTGATACTGGCCGTCATTGCAACGGATGGTCACTGACACCACTGCAACCTGATGCACACACACCTTATTGTATCTGCCCTCAGACAGTCTAGTGTTGAACTGATCTTAAGACTCCAGCAGCAAGAGCTACTGCTGGTCGTCTTTAGTGTCTGGAAGTATGGGTCTCACACTCACAAACACTAGTATCTCGATCCCACTTTGCTGCCACCAATATGTGATGAATACCACCCCTCGTGTCCGCTGACGTCAACCACGTCGAGCTCACGAGACCTGGTATGATCACGGGGTTTACCAAAAACGTGAAGTTACGCCCTCCAGAGGAGCACGTAAGGTCAGGCTGGTATAGTTTACACACACACCTCCTGTCCACGCGGGCACAGAGAGGCAACAAGCTGGAAGGGCCTTTTCACTGCCGCAGTGAAAACAGCCCACACTCAGCCCGGGTAACTGCCACCAGTTTCTCGTTTGATATAAGCCCGGTCCGCTAACGGGATTATATAGGGTCAGAAACCAACCCGCGGTAGCTTATAACTAGGCCAAAACACGGACGTGGGGATTCGTGATCGAGATACAAGATAGCACAAGATTAAATTATATATTTAATCGCTATAAGAGCACACTAGATATAACACACTATACACAGACAATATATATACAGTGGTCTGAGGTTACAGATTACAGGGTATATGGTTACAATAGGATTAAGCAGTGTGAAAGTAAGTTACCAAGTATGATGAAAGTTCCTTGGCGATGTCCTGAACCGGAGGCCACACGAGGGGCTGTGATCTCCTGCTATTTCCTGGGTCCCTCTAAACACATGTGTAGAATGTGACCCCTCTTCAGAGAAAAGACGCCGCCTACTTGCTGGCACCAGGCTTTTAACCTGTAGCTGGTCCATCCCCTCCCTGCCTCAGGGAGGGGTCAACTCCCCCTCTTCTGGGCTGACGGTGAATGACCCACAAAACCCTTTAGGGGTCATAGCTCCAGACCAGAGGATCACAGGGAGATGGTTCTGGGACTAATGGACCTGCCTGGGTTCCGGCTACAATTAGAGCCCAAACCTGGTACCGGTAGGTGGCTTCTATGGGGAGATATGGGTATCTCCCTACCCCGACTGGGTACGAGTAAACAAAGACCATGGGACCGTACCTCGTGGCCACCGGGACACAAATATGTATCCGGTTTGCGTCTGCGGTGGCCAGGTGATTCATAATTCCTTATGAGAGGTAGGTGCCAATATGTCTAGGAAATCTCATTGAACCAGGCAAAAGCAGATACCCCCTGCTGGGGGGGGTTTCCTGCCAGATTCAGCTGGCTCCAAACTGGTGCATGGAGGTGTGAACTTTTCCTTGAAGCAGGGCCCTCCTGTGGAGTTCCTTACCTCTGCAATCTGTCAGCACATGGGGGGTGTAAACTTATTTTGCATGTACCCTGAGTCATGCCAAGAGATGCATAAAATTACAATCAGAGCTGGGGGCTTTGAAGCAGGGAAATCCCTACCTCTGCTGTCTGTCAGCACATGGGGGGTGTGAGGACATGGCTGACAGTAAATATTAATCACTTTTTCTCACAGTGTGCAACGGGGTGGACATGCCTACAGTAGATGTATGGATGGATGGTACCCCTATGACTGAGGAATACCGGGCTAGGAATGTGTCTTCTGATTGGAAAGACCCCAGTGGCAGGGATATTAACTTTGACATCAATATAGATGGTTCTTTTAAATGGGCTTTTTGTGAGGCAGTAGATGAAGAGTGCTGAACATTTACACAGTGGGTTTATCTGTCCAAATCCAAACCTGTAGGGAAATTAGGGTTACAGGCTGGAGAAAGTGACCAATGGTATCCGTTCAAAGGTAGAGGGCAAATGTGTGTAACAGTGGTGAGAATCCCCTATGAAATGGAAGGTCTCAAACCTGTGAGACCACATTCAGATTCCTGCAACGCCCCTCTCTATCAATTGGCAGATCCTATAACTCCTCAACTGTCATCCTCATGGAAGATCATCGGGGCAAAATTTGTCCTATTCACCTGAAGAATTTACGTGGAGGATTTCAGAGTTGATCATTGGGATCACAGATGTGGGGAATTTATGAGGAACCAAATGATCAGAGGTTGGATAGAGGCGGGGCAAGAGGCAAGAAAAGATGACCTTCGACATGGGAAATTCAGGGAAAGAGAGATCTGGTTGCCATGGGAGTGGGTGCCCTGAACATTATGGATATGGAAGTCCTGAGAACTAAACCGGGATGTTGCGCGACACGCCAGGGAAGGATTGAAGACCCAACTTGATGTAAACCACGTCCTAGAGGGTTTGCAGCATTTGCACATAGATGCCACTACCATCTTCTGCTCTACGAGAGACATTTAGAAGGTTAGTTGTGGGTCTCTCAGAGGAGCAGGATAGAGCTCAGCTTGTTCTGGCGTGTATGCAGGTCCAAAGTGAACTCTCGGACAACCTTAAACATATTGTAAAAGAGTTAATTGGATGAAGTGGCTCACTGCTGGTAGTGGGTGGTACGGTGCTGCAAACTCGGTTTGGGGACGCCCCACCTCAATAGAATGAGTAAATGTGAAAATAAGGGAGCGAGCACTCGTCTATGGCATACACTCAGATTTATTATTAAAAATTGCAATGATCAAACAATAAATTCAATAACACAATTAAAATGCTAAAAATGTTACCAATGGTATAAAATAATGGTCGACCATATATGCGCCACTTACTGATGGGAGCAGTACAATGATGTATATATAAGGTCCAATGGTGTCCACAATAAATGTTATATAAAGTGACAGTGCAATAATAAAAATGAAAATAACAGTGCTGATAACTTAAGATAAATGTCAATATCCTGGTGAAAGGTAAAGTGATGAATAGGTGCAACGATCCTGTGAAAAAATAGGGGACGCCGTATAGGGCCTGGCACTACAGACTTATATTTGTTCCTGTAGAGATTGGAGTTCAATAGAGTCCGCAATCAACCGCAATAAACAGTCCAAAAGTTGCTTGTGTTCGGTTAATAATATATTCTGTAGACACAGTCTCTATTAACTGTACAAGTCTCACCTCTGTCCGGAGGTTATTCCTTGCTAGGAGTAAAGAGTCTTACCTCCTATGTTGGCGTGTTGCACGGTATATTTCTTGATGCGCTGCAAGAGTTCAGCTGGAGACGCTGTTACGTCCTCACAGCTCCCAAACTCTAGTAACCTGGCCCAAATCTCGCGGTATTACGGATGGGACAGCAGTCCGATCTCCGCACTCGCTGTGTTCAGGGCAATTTAGTTGTTACAAAAGTTGCAGTGGTTACAAGGTTACAGTCTTTAAATCTTTATCTCTTTATAGCATGGCCATGCTAGGAGTTCTCTTTGTGGAGGTTCCAACAGAGTGTCTGAAAGCCCAACATATTGTATCTTCCTTGTACAGCGGCCACTTCCCATTCAACCTCCGTCAACGGGTAAGTCTCCTAATCTCCTCTTTCGCACCAAATCACACCAACGGGTAGGTAGTCCAGTGGCACTGATGTCAGAACCTCACTTGCACTGCTTCGTCATTGGCACCTGTATCTGGCCATATTACACAGGGATACGGCACCAATAACCTAGGAATTATTGTAAATAACCAGACGGTACTTAATCCACAGCTCCTCTAGGACATTCTGACCTATGAGGGATGCCATCCTTATGTTTGACACAGATGGATGTTGGAAGAAAGATGATGCCATCCTCTGTCAAGGTAATCAGGATCGGGTGCTTAGACACCAGTGTTGGAACACCAACAGTTCCTGTGAGATAAAGGCCAACCCAATACCCTCCTCCCATCTGAAATACTTGTGGCAGGGGTATTGGTGTTGATACCAAGGGAAAAATATGTCATATGCACTTTATGGAACTAATTGCACCGAGAGAGGAGAACTCCTCCCTGGAGCGTATTGCACCCTTAGGAAAAATGGAAGTATGCAGATTGAAGATGATGAAAAAATTGTAGCTTTATTGCGATATAAAATCGTTGACATACAGGAAAAGTTCAGTTACGCGTTTCAGACCATAAACAAATAGCGGTCCTTCCTCATGACACATCGAACTTCTAATAAAACCACACCTTATGGGCTGTGCACGCAGCTGACCATGCAATCAATCGGTCACATGATCATGGAAAACAGCACAAATGGTGCAATCAAACACATCTAGTCAACTTGGAAGTGAAATGCAGAAAATAAAATCACAGATGCTAACGGACAACCTAAACAGGTGTACAGTCAATGCACATACATAAAAAAAACAATGGCAAAAAAGGGTATATACAGTACAGACCAAAAGTTTGGACACACCTTCTCATTCAAAGAGTTTTCTTTATTTTCATGACTATGAATTAACACGTGGAATTATATACATAATAAAAAAGTGTGAAACAACTGAAAATATGTCATATTCTAGGTTCTTCAAAGTAGCCACCTTTTGCTTTGATTACTGCTTTGCACACTCTTGGCATTCTCTTGATGAGCTTCAAGAGGTAGTCACCTGAAATGGTCTTCCAACAGTCTTGAAGGAGTTCCCAGAGATGCTTAGCACTTGTTGGCCCTTTTGCCTTCACTGCGGTCCAGCTCACCCCAAACCATCTCGATTGGGTTCAGGTCCGGTGACTGTGGAGGCCAGGTCATCTGGCGCAGCACCCCATCACTCTCACTATTTCATAGTTTTGATGCCTTCAGTGTGAATCTACAATTTTCATAGTCATGAAAATAAAGAAAACTCTTTGAATGAGAAGGTGTGTCCATACTTTTGGTCTGTTTTATATATATATATATATATATATATACACACATACACACACACAAATACACAAGGCACAGAGGTATATAAAAAAAAATTATGCCTAGGAGTTTCCTTAATCGAAAGACCCTCTCAATTCCCTGTGCCATTAAATTGGAAGTGTCACCGCCATGCAAAATCGCAAAGTGTGTACTGACAGCAGACACATCGCGATTTTACAAATGTGGGATGTCTGAAATATGCTTGTTAACTCTAGTTTTAATTTAATTTGTGGTGCAACCCACATACTGCAATTTACAAAATTCTAAAGTTATCAAATATACCGCAAATTTCGTATAACAATTACAATAGAACAGTATGGTAAAGTCCTTGTTGTTGACAGTAGATCTAAAATTCCTTGTTGTTCTTGTATGTTCGCAACAGATGCACTTAGCATGGCCACATTTATAACGTCCTTTGTTTTTAGGCCATGTCGATCTCTGCATTCTCTGTTTTGAAAACAAACTGGGGCTCAGAAAAGTCCCCAAAGTTGGAACCCTTTTAGCCACACATTTCACCCCTTCTGTGACAATGTCCATCCATTGGTTGTTAGACAACAGCAGTGGAAGATATTTCTTAATAATTTTGCATATGCGATCATACTCCAAACTGTATCGTGTCACAAAAGGGGTGAAACTACGCCTATGTTTAGATGAAACACCCACCTGGGGCTGTAATTTAATTTTCAGAAAGAACAGAGAGACCCTATCCATAGCTGAAACTTCAGTGACAAAGGAAGCAATAAGTCTATGTGAATAAGCCCTGCCAATCAACCTCTCCGTAATGTTCTTCGCCTCTTGTGCAAACAAATAAGTATCAGAACAATTGCGGCGGGCTCCTGTTATTTCACCCTTTGGGATATTACGTATTGTGTGTGGTGGATGGCACGAAGAAGCGTGCAAAATGGTATTGCCCGCTAGCTCTTTTCTGTATGTAGTAGTAGTGACCTGAGAAGTGGTGCAGTCCCCTTCCAGACACAAATCTAAAAACCATATGCGTGAATAAAAAACATATGCGTGAACTATGATGTTGGAGACTAAAAGAAACAAACTCCACACGTGAATTGATGTAGTTAAGATATGGCCGCCACATCACCCGACCACACTAACAGCAGGTCATCGATGTAGCGACCATACCACTGCTCTCGACCACCAAAGGGATGGGTGTCGATGAGGAGAAAACGCCCCTCCCACCACGCTATAAATATATTGGCTATGGAGGGAGAGAATCTTGCCCCATCGACAGCCCTGAAATCTGTAAATAAAAAACAGAATCGAAACATGAAAAAATTATGCTGGAGGAGGAACTCCACCACTATAACCATATATTCTTGAAGTTCATCTGAATAGTCACTATACCTATTAAGGAACCAGCGAAGTGATATCAGAGATAGATCATGTGGAAGACTGGTAGAGAGCAGTGACATCTGCTGTGATCCAGGCATAGCCAGGCCCCCACTTGAAGTCCGAAAATGCCTGCAACACAGACCCAGTATCCCTAAGAAAACCTGGTATATGCGAAATGAGAGGCTGAAGTAATGAATCGATCCACTCCGAAAATCTCTGAGAAAGAACAGATTCCTGCTACAATAGGTTGTAAGGGGGGAGGAAAAATCCCCTTGTGCACTTTCGGGAGCGCATGGAAAAAAATCGACACAACTGGATGTTGTACATAAATGTAATCATACTCCGTTTTAGTGAGAAAACTTTTTTCCAACCCCAAGGCCAGGATGTTAACCATTTTTGACTGAAAAGGTAGGACAGGGTTGCCATGTAAAAGTTTATAGGTAACGGGGTCATTCAGCATAGTCAATACCTGAGATTTATATACACCGATATCCAAAATAACAACCGCCTCTCCCTTGTCAGCCTCCTTGAGGACTATGTTTTGCATAACTTTTAAACTCCGAAGAGCCCTTTGTTCACTGCAAGATAAATTACCATGCCTACGATATTGTATACCATGTGCCACATCTTTAGTGGAATCATGCAGTGAAAAAAGATCTCTTTCCACTAGCTCTTGGTATCGGTCTAAGGCAAGAGACCTAGATTGTACTAGATAAAAGTCTTTATTAGAGACTTTAACCACCTTAGCTCCCCTAGCTTAAACACCCTTAATGACCAAACCACTTTTTACAATTCTGCACTACACTACTTTGACCGTTTATTGCTCAGTCATACAACTTACCACCCAAATGAATTTTACCTCCTTTTCTTCTCACTAATAGAGCTTTCATTTGGTGGTATTTCATTGCTGCTGACATTTTAACTTTTTTTGTTATTAATTGAAATTTACCGTAATCTTTGCAAAAAAATGACATTTTTCACTTTCAGTTGTAATTTTTTTTTTTAAACTACATTTTTATATACATTTTTCACAAAATGTATTGATCTACATGTCTTTAATATAAAATTTGGGGTAAAAAAAATAAATGGTTTGGGTAAAAGTTATAGTGTTTACAAACTATGGTACAAAAATGTGAATTTCCGCATTTTGATGCAGCTCTGACTTTCTGAGCACCTGTCATGTTTCCTGAGGTTCTACAATGCCCAGACAGTAGAAAACCCCCACAAATGACTCCATTTTGGAAAGTAGACAACCTAAGGTATTCACTGATGGGCATAGTGAGTTCATAGAACTTTTTATTTTTTGTCACAAGTTAGTGGAAAATTATGATTTTTTTTTCCTACAAAGTCTCATATTCCACTGACTTGTGACAAAAAATGTAAACTTCCATGAACTCACTATGCCCATCACGAAATACCTTGGGGTGTCTTCTTTCCAAAATGGGGTCACTTGTGGGGTATTTATACTGCCTTGGCATTTTAGGGGCCCTAATGCGTAAGAAGTAGTTTGAAATTCAAATGTGTAAAAAATGTCCTGCGAAATCTTAAAGGTGCTATTTAGAATTTGTGCACCTTTGCCCACCTACAGTCATGTGAAAAAATTAGGACACCCTTTGAAAGCATGTGGTTTTTTGTAACATTTTTAATAAAAGGTTATTTCATCTCCGTTTCAACAATACAGAGAGATTAAAGTAATCCAACTAAACAAAGAAAACTGAAGAAAAGTCTTTTCAAGATCTTCTGTAAATGTCATTCTACAAAAATGCCTATTCTAACTGAGGAAAAAGATAGGACACCCTCACATGTATTCCCTCTTAAATTGGCTCAGATCTCACACAGGTATATCACACCAGGTGCACATAATTAGTAGATCGTTACTCTGCATGTTGAATGAGGCTTGCCCTATTTAAACCTCAGACATTTAGTTTGGTGTGCTCCTGACTGTTGAAGTGAGAGTGAGCACCATGGTGAGAGCAAAAGAGCTGTCAGAGGACTTCAGAAAAAAGATTGTAGCAGCCTATGAGTCTGGGAAGGGATTTAAAAAGATCTCAAAAGATTTTGAAATCAGCCATTCCACTGTCCGGAAGATAGTCTACAAGTGGAGGGCTTTCAAAACAACTGCCAACATGCCCAGGACTGGTCGCCCCAGCAAGTTCACCCCAAGAGCAGACCGCAAGATGCTAAAAGAGGTCTCCAAAAACCCTAAAGTGTCATCTCGAGAACTACAGCAGGCTCTGGCTACTGTTGATGTAGAAGTACATGCCTCTACAATCAGAAAGAGACTGTACAAGTTTAACTTGCATGGGAGGTGTGCAAGGAGGAAACCTTTGCTTTCCAAGAGAAACATCGAGGCCAGACTGACATTTGCCAGAGATAAAGTTGACAAAGACCAGGACTTCTGGAATAATGTTCTTTGGACAGATGAGTCCAAAATTGAATTATTTGGACACAACAGCAGAGGACATGTTTGGCGTAAACCAAACACAGCATTCCAAGAAAAGAACCTCATACCAACTGTGAAGCATGGAGGTGGAAGTGTCATGGTTTGGGGCTGCTTTGCTGCAGCAGGACCTGGTCAGCTCACCATCATAGAATCCACGATGAATTCTACTGTGTATCAGAAGGTGCTTGAAGAACATGTGAGACCATCAGTTAGAAAATTAAAGCTGAAGCGGAACTGGACCATGCAACATGACAATGACCCAAAACATACTAGTAAATCAACCAAAGATTGGCTGAAAAAGAAGAAATGGAGAGTCCTGGAATGGCCAAGTCAAAGTCCAGATTTGAATCCCATTGAGATGCTGTGGGGTGACTTGAAAAGGGCTGTACGTGCAAGAAACCCCTCAAACATCTCACAGCTGAAAAAGTTCTGCATTGAGGAGTGGGGTAAAATTTCCTCAGACCGATGTCGAAGACTGGTAGATGGCTACAAGAACCGTCTCACTGCAGTTATTTCAGCCAAAGGAGGTAACACTCGCTATTAGGGGCAAGGGTGTCCTATCTTTTTCCTCAGTTAGAATAGGCATTTTTGTAGAATGACATTTACAGAAGATCTTGAAAAGACTTTTCTTCAGTTTTCTTTGTTTAGTTGGATTACTTTAATCTCTCTGTATTGTTGAAACGGAGATGAAATAACCTTTTATTAAAAATGTTACAAAAAACCACATGCTTTCAAAGGGTGTCCTAATTTTTTCACATGACTGTAGGCTGCAAAAAAGTGTCACACATGTGGTATCGCCGTACTCAGGAGAAGTTGAACAATGTGTTTTGGTGTATCTTTCTACATATACCCATGCTGGGTGAGAGAAATATCTCTCTAAAATGACAACTTTGTATAAAAAAAATTGAAAAGTTGACTTTTAGAGATTTTTCTCTCACCCAGCATTAGTATATGTAAAAATACACCCCAAAACATGTTGCCCTACTTCTTCTGAGTACGGCGATACCACATGTGTGACACTTTTTTGCAGGCTAGATGGGCAAAGGGGCACAAATTCTAAAGAGCACCTTTTTACGATTTCACAGGGCATTTTTTACACATTTGGATTTCAAACTACTTCTCACGCATTAGGGCCCCTAAAATGCCAAGGCAGTATAACTACCCCACAAGTGACCCCATTTTGGAAAGAAGACACCCTAAGGTATTCGCTGATGGCCATAGTGAGTTCATAGAAGATTTTATTTTTTGTCACAAGTTAGCGGAAAATGATGATTTTTTTTTCTTACAAAGTCTCATATTCCACTAACTTGTGACAAAAAATAAAACTTCCATGAACTCACTATGCCCATCACGAAATACCTTGGGGTGTCTTCTTTGCAAAATGAGGTCACTTGTGGGGTAGTTATACTGCCCTGGCATTTTAGGGGCCCTAATGTGTGAGAAGTAGTTTGGAATCCAAATTCGCAAAAATGCCCTGTGAAATCCTAAAAGTACTCATTGGAAATTGGGCCCCTTTGCGCATCTTGGCTGCAAAAAAGTGTCACACATGTGGTATCGCTGATGGGCATAGTGAGTTCATAGAAGTTTTTATTTTTTGTCACAAGTTAGCGGAAAATGAAGATTTTTTTTCTTATAAAGTCTCATATTCCACTAACTTGTGACAAAAAATAAAAACTTCCACAAACTCACTATGCCCATCATGAAATACCTTGGGGTGTCTTCTTTCCAAAATGGGGTCACTTGTGGGGTATTTATACTGCCTTAGCATTTTAGGGGCCCTGATGTGTGAGAAGTAGTTTGAAATCCAAATGTGTAAAAAATGTCCTGTGAAATCCTAAAGGTGCTCTTTAGAGTTTGTGCCCCTTTGCCCACCTAGGCTGCAAAAAAGTGTCACACATGGTATCGCCGTACTCAGAAGAAGTAGGGCAACGTGTTTAGGGGTGTATTTTTACATATACCCATGCTGGGTGAGAGAAATATCTCTCTAAAATTCAACTTTTCACATTTTTTTAATACAAAGTTGTCATTTTAGAGAGATATTTCTCTCACCCAGCATGGGTATATGTAAAAACACACCCCAAAACACATTGCCCAACTTCTCTTGAGTATGGCGATACCACATGTGTGACACTTTTTTGCAGCCTATGTGCGCAAAGGGGCACAAAATCCTTTTAGGAGGGCATTTTTAGACATTTGGATTCCAGACTTCTTCTCATGCTTTAGGGCCCCTAAAGTGCCAGGGCATTATAAATACCCCATACGTGACCCCATTTTGGACAGAAGACACCCCAAGGTATTTTGTGATGGGCATAGTGAGTTCATGGAAGTTTTTATTTTTTGTCACAAGTTAGAGGAATATGAGACTTTGCAAGAAAAAAAAGAAAAAAACAAACAAACATCATTTTCTGCTAACTTGTGACAAAAAATAAAAACATCTATGAACTAACTATGCCCATCAGCGAATACCTTAGGGTGTCTTCTTTCCAAAATTGGGTCATTTGTGAGGTGTTTGTACTGCCCTGGTATTTGAGGATCTCCGCAATCATTACATGTGTGGCCAGCATTAGGAGTTTCTGCTATTCTCCTTAAATTGAGCATACAGGTAATGAGATTATTTTTTTCCGTTCAGCCTCTGGGCTGAAAGAAAAACTGAACGGCACAGATTTCTTCATTCGCATCGATCAATGTGGATGAAAAAATCTCTGCCAAAAAAAAAAAAAGTAGGGGAAAGGCGTCTGCCAGGACATAGGAGCTCCGCCCAACATCCATACCCACTTAGCTCGTATGCCCTGGCAAACCCGATTTCTCCATTCACATCAATCGATGGGGATAAATAAATCATTGCCATTTTTTTTATTTATTTTTTATTTTTTTATATATACAAAGTGTTTGCCAAAGCACATGAACACCACCGCCCCCTCAGCTCATAAGCCTCGGCAAACATATCTTTTTTACTGCAGAGGAGAAATCTCGTCTTGCAGCGCCGCATACACCGACTTTTGTGTAATCTGACAGCAGCGCAATGCTTCTGTCAGAATGCACATCAGTGCTGCAGCTGGTCGATCGGTTGGTCCACCTAGAAGGTAAAAAAACTAAACAAAAAAGAAAAAACCTGGCCGCAATGCAATAAATTTATTAATATGAACTTTATAGTAACATTTGAACAGAACATTAAAGTATAACTGTCATATTTTTTTTTTTTGGGGGGGGTGGGGGGGGGTATTGGATTGTGGTGATTAATATCTCCTTGGTGGCCCCATTTCAACTTTTTACTGTGTACTCAATTACCCCTTAATTCCACAGTTTTGTTCCCTGTACTGCCTATTTTTACCTGTGCTTAAAATCAGGTTGCTATGTAGGGTCCGTCTATGTGTTGAAGGACAGAGGACGCAGAAGCACGCAGCGTGCAAGGTCAGATTACAGACAGCCAGGGACAGTAAGTAAATGATTAAAGGGCTGTGTGCACTTCTCCCTGTCCCTGCGCTTGGCAGACGCTCCCTCACTCAGCAGACTGGGACAATGCAGAGCCAAAGCAGCACAGAGCAGGGAAGGGAGATCTGCCGTCTGCTCAGTGTATAAATGAAAGCAACATGTGGTAAGAGGACCCCTTTGTGCTGCAGGAGATTAACCCTTTAGGGGGAGGGCTCTGGTTACTGACACTTTTGGGGGGCTATTGTTACTGGCTAGTGAGGGCAGGCGGGATTAGCCTCAGGGTGAGGGCAGTGGCGGCCATCTTAACTGAATAGTGAAATTGCAGTTTTATGCAGACTGGTTGCTAAGGGCTGAATCTTATTAAATATTGGGTAAGTCAGTCTAATAGTAACTGATTCTGGAATATCATGTTATTAGTAACTACATATATGAAAATTGAAATTAGGGTCTAAGTTGCAACAGTTATCCTTTAACTTTTATCAACTTTGGAAACAGAACATTAACTTTTTTGCTTACCGGTGATTTTTTCTTGTTTTGCTTTTTTTTACCTTTTATAGGACAAACCTCTCCTTCCCCATGGGACAATGTGCAAAGCGCAAAGTGCCCAGAGATGTGGCGAAGTACATTATGCACTTTGTCCCAGGTGAAAGGAGAGGTTTGCAGCAGCTCTGTGTGAATGGGCCCTAATAGCCCTGTGTGCCTGTCCTGTGAGATGCAATCCCTATGCTAAGTGTACCTGTGTGTGGTACTTCCGGAAACACTCCCCTAAGCATAGGGCAGGGTGGTCAGGGCAGTCAGGACAGAAATAGCGGGTGTCACGCCTTATTCCACTCCTGCTACAGACACAACATTTTTTTCGGGGTGGCGGTTGGTTTGAGGTACCGGCAACGACACTGGCGAAATGTCGCTCGTGTAGACGGCTCACTACACTGGTGGTTGGGGCCACGGAACCTCCTGGATACAGGAGGTTCTCGATGATCTCTTCCTGAAATTTGAGGAAGGATCTTGTTCTCCCAGCCTTACTGTAGAGAACAAAACTATTATATACAGCCAATTGAATCAAATATACAGACACCTTCTTATACCAGCGTCTGGTTCTGCGGGAAAGTAAATAAGGAGCCAACATCTGGTCATTGAAGTCCACCCCTCCCATGAGCGAATTATAGTCGTGGACACAGAGGGGCTTTTCAATGACACTGGTTGCTCGTTCAATTTGGATTGTCGTGTCTGCGTGAATGGAGGAGAGCATGTAAACGTCACGCTTGTCTCTCCTTTTCACCGTGAGCAGTTCTTCGTGAAACAAGCCAGCCCTCTCCCCCCTTGCAAGATGGGTGGTAACAGGCCGTTGGTGGAAGCCCCAGCAACTAGGTCGCACGGTGCCACAGCAGACAATCTGTTCTAGGAACAAATGCCTGAAGAGGGGCACACTTGTGTAGAAATTGTCCACATAAAGATGGTACCCCTTGCCAAATAAGGGTGACACCAAGTCCCAGACTGTCTTCCCACTGCTCCCCAGGTAGTCAGGGCAACCGACCGGCTCCAGGGTCTGATCTTTACCCTCATAGATCCGAAATTTATGGGTATAGCCTGTGGCCCTTTCACAGAGCTTATACAATTTGACCCCATACCGGGTGCGCTTGCTTGGGATGTATTGTTTGAAGCCAAGGCGCCCGGTAAAATTATAAGGGACTCGTCTACGCAGATGTTTTGCTCTGGGGTATACAAATCTGCAAATTTGGTGTTAAAGTGGTCTATGAGGGGCCGAATTTTGTGGAGCCGGTCAAAAGCTGGGTGGTCTCTGGGACGAGAGGTGCTGTTGTCACAAGTGCAGGAAACGCAGGATGGTCTCAAATCATGTCCTGGGACATGGCAGCAGAGAACATGGGCATGTGATGAATTGGGTTCGTGGACCAATATGACCGCAATTCATGCTTTTTGTTAGGCCCATGTTGAGGAGAAGGCCCAGAAAAGTTTTAATTTCGGAGACTTGGACGGGTTTCCACCGGAAAGACTGGGCATAAAAGCTTCCCGGGTTGGCGGCTATAAATTGAGTGGCATATCGATTTGTTTCTGCCACAGCTAAGTCCAACAGCTCCGCAGTCAAGAACAGCTAAAAAAAAAAACTGTGCCGAACCGATCTGAGCTGTCTCAACCCGAACTCCAGACTGGGCAGTGAAAGGGGGAACTACTGGTGCGGCTGAAGTTGGGGGCTGCCAATCAGGGTTTGCCAGCACCTCAGGGACTTTAGGGGCTCTACGGGCCTGTCTGTGCGGTGGCTGCGACGGGGGAACTAATGCACGTGCCACTGTACCAGCTTCAACTGCCCTTCTGGTGCTCACCACTTCACCATGTTGTACGGCAGTGCTGGTACTAGGTCCAGGATGGGCT
This sequence comes from Bufo gargarizans, assembly GCF_014858855.1. Taxonomy (NCBI): domain Eukaryota; kingdom Metazoa; phylum Chordata; class Amphibia; order Anura; family Bufonidae; genus Bufo; species Bufo gargarizans. Next base: position 77,235,054 of record NC_058086.1, on the reverse strand, counting down.
GCGCTGCTGGTGTATGCCTCACCACGTAATCAGACAGCGCCAGCCCCACTCTGCTGCCCTTGAAGCGGATCCTGGGCAACCTGTGGTCTAGCAACACGGGGCCGGGTACGCCTGGTGGTATCAGGGACCTCAACCTCCTCGTCCGAACTTTGGGTGAGACTGCCACTGCTTTCTACAGGTTCGTATTATGACCCGCTGGATTCGTCAGATGAGGGTTCCCATTCCTCATCCGACTGGGTCAGAAGCCTGTAGGCCTCTTCAGAAGAATACCCCTTATTTGCCATTTGGACTACTAAATTTAGGGGGTATTCCCTGAGACTATCCAAGAAAAAAAGCAAGCCTGTCTTTCAAATGGGAGGCTAGCGAAGTACCGGAGGCCGCTGCAAATGATAAAAAATAAAATAACAGATTTTTTTATCGCCGCAGCGCTTGTAAAGTGATTGTGCAGTGATCAAAAAAATATATATTTTTGGTCACTGCGGCGGGGCGGGGGTAGGTGAACGCATTTGTGGGCGACCGATCAGGCCTGATCGGGCAAACACTGCGTTTTGGGTGGAGGGCGAGCTAAGGTGACACTAATACTATTATAAATCTGACTGTGATCAGTTCTGATCACTTGCAGATACTATAAAAGTACAAATGCTGATTAGCGATACGCTAATCAGCAAATCAGTGACTGCGGTGCGGTGGGCTGGGCGCTAACCGACGCTAACTGCCTAACAAAGGGGCCTAAACTATTCTAAACCTAACCGTCAATACTAGTGAAAAAAAAAAGTGACAGTTTACACTCATCACTTTTTTCCCTTTCACTAGGTGATTGATAGGGGCGATCAAGGGGTTAATTGGGGTGATGGGGGGGGGGTGATCTGGGGGCTAAGTGTGCTTTTTGGTGCACTCACTGTGAACTGTGCTCCTCTGCTGGATCCAACCGACGAAAAGGACCAGCAGATGAGCACAGTAGCCATTTAACACCTTATATTTATAAATATAAGGTGTTATATGGCTTGTGATTTTTTTTTTTTTTAATTACCAGCCTGCCAGCGACGATCATTGGCTGGCAGGCTGGTGACGAAATACTTCTTTAACTTTTGCCAGCCTGGGCCGGCTCTGAGATAACGCGAAAGCGCGTCCAGGAGGTATTACAGGGCCACCGCAAAGACGCATCCCTGCGTGCGGCGGTCCTGTAGTGGTTAAATGAAGATTTTTTGGTACTATTGAGGTTATCTTGCCTAGTCCGAGATTCCTGCAAAAAATTTACATGAACCAGTTCCTGAAAACTCATGCTGGATTGTAACAAAACAGGATCAGAGGAAATAGTGTTAGTACAAGAAACATAGCCATCAAATTCAGCAATTGAATCAGACATACAGTTGTGTTCAAACTTATTCAACCCCCAATGCTGTAAAGGGTTTTGGGGAATTTAGTGTACATTTGTAATTGTGTTCAGAATGAAATCTTACAAGGACTTTTTAAAGAACCAAATGCAACTAAAATTACATCAATTGTTTTTGTAATACAGTATAAAATATTTTTTGGCCGATTTCTTCATTGACACAATTATTCAACCCCTTAAAGACTACCACTCTTAAGAACAAAGGTTGATTCAAGTGTTTTCGATCAGGTATTGAAAACACCTGTGGATGTCAAGGAGCAGCAATCAAGCATAATAAGCACCAATTAGGCAGATTTAAAAGGACTGTGATACTCAGCTCCTTCTACACATTTACTGGTGTGTTTACAAACATGGTGAAGTAAAGAGAATGGTCCAGGAAGACAAGAGAAGAGGTGATTTCTTTTCACAGGAAGGGCAATGGCTATAAGAAGATTGCAAAGATGTTAAACATACCAAGAGACACCATAGGAAGCATCATTCACAAATTCAAGGCAAAGGGCACTCTTGAAACGCTACCTGGTCGTGGCAGAAAGAAGATGCTGACTTTGACTGCTGTGCGCTACCTGAAGCGCAAAGTGGAGAAAAGTCCCAGTGTGACTGCTGAGGAACTAAAAAAAAAGATTTGTCAGATGTGGGTACTGACGTTTCAGCTCAGACAATAAGGCGCACACTGCGTAATGAAGGCCTCCATGCCAGAACTCCCAGGTGCACCCCCTTGCTGTCTCCAAAGAATAAGAAGAGTCGACTGCAGTATGCCAAAAGTCATGTGGACAAACCACAAAAGTTTTGGGATAGTGTTCTGTGAACTGATGAAACAAAATTAGAACTGTTTAGGCCCATGGATTAACGCTATGTTTGGAGGAGGAAGAACAAGGCCTATGAAGAAAAGAACACCTTGCCTACTGTGAAGCATGGCGGGGGGTCAATCATGCTTTGGGGCTGTTTTGCTTCTACAGGTACAGGGAAGCTTCAGCGTGTGCAAGGTACCATGAATTATTGGATGAAAATGTGATGCAGTCCGTCACAAACCTGAGGCTTGGGAGACGTTGGACCTTTCAACAGGACAATGATCCCAAGCATACCTCCAAGTCCACTAGAGCATGGTTGCAGATTAAAGGCTGGAACATTTTGAAGTGGCCATCGCAGTCACCAGACTTAAATCCGATTCAGAACCTCTGGTGGGACTTACGCTGGGTTCAGACCTGAGCGTTCTGAAACGAGCGCTCTGTATGCGCGATTGTACGGGCGTTTACAATCGCGCATACAGAGACTGGCGTTCACACATTGTCGCGCGTTCCCAAATTTCTATGTGCGGGAACGCGCGACAAACGCCCAAAAAAAAGCTCAAGCACTTGTTTGAGCGTCGGGCGTTTTACAACGCGATCGTACGCGCTGTAAAACGCCCAGGTGAGAACCATTCCCATAGGGAATCATTGGTTCTTGCCTGTTGTGCGTTTTACAGCGCGTAGGAACGCGCTGTAAAACGCTCAGGTGTGAACCCAGCCTTAAAGAAAGCAGTTGCAGCGCGCAAGCCTAAGAATGTGACTGAACTGGAGGCTTTTGCCCATGAAGAATGGGTGAAGATACCCGTAGATCGCTGCAAGACACTTGTGTCAAGCTATGCTTCACGTTTAAAAGCTTCTATAACTGGAAAAGGATGTTGTACTAAGTACTAACATTAAATGTCACTTGGGGGTTGAATAAAACTGATAATGATGTGAGCACAGAAAAGACATCTGTGGTTATTTCATTATAAATGTTATGTTATATTTGTCTGACTTACAAGTGCCTCTTTGATTTAATTGCAAACAAGATGACTGAAATGATCAAAATCAATGTCAAACTGGCCAAAACACTCAATTTCAGTGGGGGTTGAATAATTTTGAACACAACTGTAGAATCATGAAAATGCCTCTTTAGTGTGAGACTACGGGCAAATCTGTTGACATCGAGAATGGTAGCATACAGATCGAAGTGGTGTGTGGGTAAAAACAACAACCCCTTATGTAATTCACCAACCTGATCTTTAGTAATAATCGATGCCGACAGATTTATGATCTGAATGTCCTGTGCTCCTTTTTGCTGCGGGATGGATAACGACAGGCTCCTCCTGTGCCGCCTGCCGGTCCTCTATTTTTTTACGCTTTCTTATGGGGACCTTCCATGTTCACATTGGAACCCGCTATCGCATTTTTAAAGACAGGACACACATCTTTTCAGGTGCAGAGTCCGTCGAATCAAGATCAGTTGAGCTGAATGAATCTCTGGAATTGGTCCTCCTTCTGGAGCGGGATTTTCTCAATATTGATCGTGCAGTTCCTGAGCAGGCTTCTGCCCAAGAATACACTGTGCTGGTACTATAGTGGTACTATAGTCCATTAGATCTCTATTATACTTGGTTTGTTAGAATTTTATTAGCTCATCTTCTAATTTGCTCAGACTATCTTTAAGCTTTTTGAAATTGATGGAATTAATCATTCAGCAAGAACAAGCTGTTTTATCCAATCTAAGAGAAGAAATTACATCTACAAAGGAATTTTTATTACCCTATGTGGACACACACTCCAGGTTTTGTGGAGCTGGACAATAAGCTTAAAGATAGTCTGATCAAATTAGAAGACGACCTAATAAAATTCAAACAAACCAAGTATAATAGAGATCTAATGGACTATAGTTCCAGCACAGTGTATTCTTGGGCAGAACCCCGCTCAGGAACTGCACGATCGATATTGAGAAAATCCCACTCCAGAAGGAGGGCCAATTCCAGAGTTTCATTCAGCTCAACTGATCTTGATTTGACGGACTCTGCACCTGAAAGTAAAGATGTGTGTCCCGTCTCTGAAAATGCGATAGCGGGTTCCAATTTAAACATGGAAGGTCCCCATAGGAAAGCAGCAAAAAACGAAGGGCCGGCAGGCGGCACAGGACAAGCCCGTCGTTATCCATCCTGCAGCAAAAAGGAGCACAGGACACTCTGATCTTAAATCTGTCGGCATCGATTATTACTGAAGATCAGGTTGGTGTATTATGTAAGGTGTTGTCGTTTTCTCACACACACCACTTCGATCTGTATGCTACCATTCTCAATGTCAACAGATTTGCCCGTAGTCTCACACTCAAGAGGCATTTTCATGATTCTATGTCCGATTTAATTGCTGAAGTTGATGGCTATGTTTCTTGTACTAACACTATTTCCTCTGATCCTGTTTTGTTGCATTCCAGCATGAGTTTTAATGAACAAGTTCATGAAATTTTTTGCAGGAATCTCGGACTAGGCAAGATGACCTCAATAGTACCAAAAAAATCTTCATTTAAAGTCTCTAATAAAGACTTTTATTCAGTACAATCTAGGTCTCTTGCCTTAGACCGATACCAAGAGCTAGTGGAAAGAGATCTTTGTTCACTGCATGATTCCACTAAAGATGTGGCACATAGTATACAATATCGTAGGCATGGTAATTTATCTTGCAGTGAACAAAGGGCTCTTTGGAGTTAAAAAGATATGCAAAACAGTCATCAAGGAGGCTGACAAGGGAGGAGCAGTTGTTATTTTGGATATCGGTGTATATGCTGAATGACCCCAGTACCTATAAACTTTTACATGGCAACCCTCTCCTCCCTTTTCAGTCAAAAATGGTTAACATCCTGGCCTTGGGGTTGGAAAAGGGTTTTCTCACTAAAAAGGAGTATGATTACATTTAAGTGCAACATCCAGTTGTGTCGATTTTCCATGCGCTCCCAAAAGTGCACAAGGGGATTTTTCCTCCCCCATACCACCTATTGTAGCAGGAATCGGTTCTTTCTCAGAGATTTTCGGAGTGGATCGATTCTTTACTACAGCCTCCCATTTCGCATATACCAGGTTTTCTTAGGGATACTGGGTCTGTGTTGCAGGCATTTTCAGACTTCAAGTAGGGGCCTGGCTATGCCTGGATCACAGCAGATGTCACTGCTCTTTATACCAGTCTTCCACATGATCTAGCTCTGGTATCAATTCACTGGTTTCTTAATAGGTATATTGACTATTCAGATGAACTTCAAGAATATATGGTTATAGTGGTGGAGTTCCTCCTCCAGCATAATTTTTTCATGTTTGATTCAGTTTTTTTATTACAGATTTCGGGGGTGTCGATGGGGCAAGATTCTCTCCCTCCATTGCCAATATACTTATGGCGTGGTGGGAGGGGCGTTTTCTCCTCATCGACACCCATCCCTTTGGTGGTCTGGTGCAGTGGTGTGGTCGCTACATCAATGACCTGCTGTTAGTGTGGTCGGGTGATGTGGCGGCTATACCACTGTTCCTTGACTACATCAATTCATGTGTGGAGTTTATTTATTTTAGTCTCCAACATCATAGTTCACGCATATGTTTTTTAGATTTGTGTCTGGAGGGGGACTGCACCACTTCTCAGGTCACTACTACTACATACAGAAAGGAGCTACCGGGCAATACGATTTTGCACACTTCTTCGTGCTATCCACCACACACAATACGTAATATCCCAAAGGGTGAATTAATAGGAACCCGCCGCAATTGTTCTCATACTTATTTCTTCGCACAAGAGGCAAAGAACATTACAGAGAGGTTGATTGGCAGGGCTTATTCACAAAGACGTATTGCTTCCTTTGTCAATAAAGTGTCAGCTATGGCTAGGGTCGTTCTGGTCTGTCTGAAAATGAGATTACAGCCCCAGGTGGGTGTTTCATCTAAACATAGGTGCAGTTTCACCTCTTTTGTGACACAATACAGTTTGGAGTATGATCGCATATGCAAAATTATGAAGAAATATCTTCCACTGCGGTCGTCTGACAACCAATAGATGGACATTGTCACGGAAGAGGTGAAATGTGTGACTAAAAGGGCTCCAACTTTGGGGAATTTTCTGAGCCCCAGTTTGTTTTCGGAACAGAGAATGTAGAGATCAACCTGGCTTAAAAACAAAGGAAGTTATAAATGTGGCCATGCTAAGTGCATCTGTTGCGAACATACTAGATCAACAAGAAATTGTGATCTACTGTCAACAACAAGAATTTACCATACAGTCATATTTGAATTGTAATTCGAAATTCGTGGTATATTCGATAACTTGCGAATTTTGGAAATTACAATTGTCTGTACACCTGTTTAGGTTGTCCGTTAGCATCTGTGATTTTATTTTATTTTCTGTATCTCACTTTCAAGTTGATTAGATGTGTTTGATTGCACCATGTGTGCTGTTTTCCATGATCATGTGACCAATTGATTGCGTCAGCTGCGTGAACAGCCCATAAGGTGCGATTTTGTTAGATGTTCGATGTGTCATGAGGAAGGACCTGTCGGAATATTTATGCTATCTCCGATTGACAGTCTATATTATTTATGTGAATAAATTAAAATCTGTAATGAAGGAGATTATAATTTATTATTATAAATATCAAGCTAAAACAAGCTTGTGATCTGCATTGAATTGAAGACAAAACCCAGTTATAGACAAAATATATATGCAATTTATTAATACAATTTTTTGTGCAAAATAATATATATAAAAATTGGTGACAATTGAAATTCAATCAATGATATGCAAAATAGTGAGAAAGTCAAAAATAATTGAGAATATATATATACACAATTATGCCTTATTATAATGATACCCCTCAATTATATTTTAAATCAATTTAATACTTGATTTCTCTCAGCCGACAAATGTCTGATTAAACCCAAATCTGGTTTATCTTTTATCTATACAGATATATAAAAAAGAGAAAGGAGAGAAGCAGCACACAAAAAAAGGGGATGCGGGTGCAAATAAATCCTCCTGGGGGACCTGCAACCAAGGTCCCAGGTATGAATAATAAAGCAAAGAAGGCAGCACTCCAGATGATAATGAAAAAGTGGATGGTTTATTCACTCATCAGCAACATTTCAGCTCTCTCTATGGAGCCTTTTTCCAGCTGAGTAACATGTGCAAAATTACATCCATAAATAGTGCAGGTGATTAACAGGTTATAAATTGATACATCATATAATAAAGTGCAAATGCATAAAAATGACATCCATGTTGCAAGTACAGTACATATATCGTCGTGTTTCAATATAGCAGCAATACAGATATAGTGTTAAAAATTCCATAGTGCAATAAATATGATATAGAATCATGAAAAATACATAATTACTAATCAGGGGGTGACAAGTGAACAGGTGTGTTTAACATAATAAGTAAATAAAGACGTTAAAAACCTTTGAATGAATCACCTAGGGCAGAGTGAACCATGTGGAATCTGTTGGCGCCAGGAAGAGAGAACGGCGCATGCGTCGCTCCAACCACTATTGCGAGATTCTAAAAGGTAGTACGGAACGTACAAACCACATCAAAGATGGCTGCTTCTGAACATTACTCTCGGGCGCATGCGCATGCCAATACAGGCGCCCATGTAAATTCGACAGGAACTTATACATCGCCTGAGTACCGCAGCATAAAGCAGACTAAGCTGATCCAAAAATCGGGGACCGGCGGGTCACCGTCTGTTACCAATAGGGTATCTGTATCAGTGGGATAGTACGGTAGTCATACCGTGAATATCCCACAGTCCAGAAAATCAGCACATCCGCTCCATGTCACTCACAGCGGTGAAGTGGGCAGGATCCACTGTGTGTATCCAAAAACCACTGTCCGCTGTAGAGACACGGATCAAACTGCATCGGGGCTCATAGTATATCAGTATTTTGTTTATAATAAACATGGCAGCATCTCCCGTCTGCATAGATGCCACCCAAGTCCGAAAGGGGGCTAGAGTCGCACCATCACCCAGACAGGGGCTGTCCGAAGTTATATATTATATATATTTTTTGCACAAAAGCAGGGGAAAAAAAAAAGAAAAAAGAGGGGGATCACCAACAAAATTCCTACAGTCATCGCCATATGTGACCATTCGAATGTTGTATTTCAGAGTCATGTCCTATAAACAAGAAGGAAAAATTCTTTATTATTATTTGGCACATGTTGTCTTCCACATAAATCATCAGACAAGGAGAGAAAAAAAAACATGTTCAATGACTAGACCACCCTAAACTCCACATTTAAACCATGTGGCCTTAAGGTGCCAAGTGTGTAGATCCAGTAAAGCTCACGTTTCTTTTGTATATTTATACGATCACCACCTCGCCTTGAGGGAGATATTTGTTCTAAGATTCTAAAACGTAGATCATTCTGTGTATGTTTAGCTTGAGTGAAATGTTTAGACACAGGGAGGTCCATTTTTTGTTTCTGAATAGAATAACGGTGTTGGTTAAGACGAGTTTTTACGTCCCATGTGGTCTCACCAATATATAGGAGACCACAGGGGCACGTCAACAAATAGATAACATAGGAAGAATCACATGTTAAATACTGTCTGATCTTAAACCTCTGTCCCGTAGTGGGGCGCACAAAAGAGTCACCTCTCAACATCAATTTACAGTTGATACAATTATAGCAAGGATAACAACCTTTGCGAGTAGAACCAAAGTAGCTTTCACATGTTTCCCTTGTGGAGCCAATGTCGGATTTCACCAATCTATCACCTAAATTAGGGCTACGACGATAGGAACATAGAGGTGGCAATTTAAACTCCTGCACTTTCTCAAAGTTGCTGGTGAGAATACGCCAATGTTTTTTAATTATGGTGGCAATCCTACCACTATTGATGCTAAACTCCGACACAAAGGGGATTCGGGACTGGGGGCATTTATGATCACCTAATCCCTCTCTGATGGTTGCTGTAGTAAGTGGTTTCATATCATAATAGCGTGTTTTTGTCTGTCGGTTTCGCATATAAGTCAGTCACTAGCCTGTCATTGTGGATACTGACTTGAGTGTCCAAAAATTGTAAATAAACTTTTGAATGCACTAGTGTAAACTTAACACTAGGATCAATAGTGTTCAAAAAACTATGGAAGGCGATGAGGTCCTCCGTGGCGCCGACCCAAACCAGGAAAATGTCATCAATGTAACGCCACCACCACAGCACTTGGCTGAAGTGGCGGCTCACATAGATGACAAACTCCTCAAGATGTGACATGTAAAGATTTGCATAGGTCGGCGCCACATTGGACCCCATCGTGGTCCCACGTAACTGTAGAAAAAAATCATCCTGAAAAAGGAAATAGTTTCTGGTCAAAATGAACCTCAGCAAAGAACTCAAAAAACATTGACAGTCAGTACTGTAGTGAGTTATGAGTAGAACCTGTTCAATGGCCTGTATGCCCAATTCGTGTTCTATCGAGGTATATAGACTTACCACATCAAAGGAAGCCAGCAGTGCCCCCTTGGGGATACACAAATTATCAATCTTAGTCAAAAAGTTACTGGTGTCTCTAATATATGATCTTGAGGATGTGGCAAATGGACGCAAAACCTTATCAAGGAAAATGGCTACCCTGCAGAACAATGAGTCCATCCCCGAGACGATAGGATGTCCCGGGGGTGAAGTCAGGGACTTATGAATTTTGGGTAAAGTATATAGAATGGGTGTGGCAGGTTTATCACAATATAGAAAGGTAAAAGTTTTCTCATCAATTATGTCTGTCTTTCTCTTTAGCCTCAATTAATATAACATTGAGTTCTCTCAACAATACAAATTTAGGGTCATTGTAAATTCTTTCATATACTTTAGTATCGGCAAGCTGTTGCCTAATTTCAGCTACATAGGATCTGGTGTCCATGACCACAACCCCACCACCTTTGTCAGCAGACTTGATGGTGAGGTTGCGGTCTGAAGCCAGATCACTAAGTGCCGCCATCTCCATTTTAGTCATATTAGCAAATTTAAGTGGCTGTTGAGATGTTTCCTGTTTGAGGTTTTCAATGTCGCGTTTGACCGCGAGACCAAAAGCCTCAATAGCAGGGTGATCAATAGCAGGAGTAAAATCACTTTTAACATATAGATCCAAATTTTTCAGAGTCAACTCACTAGCCCCTACATTTTCAGTTGAGGGTCTGTCACCTTGTTCAGCGAACCATACCTTCAATTTAATATTGCGCAGAAACCTCTGCAAATCAATTTCTAGATCAAACCACTTAGTCATGTTCACAGGACAATATGACAGGCCCTTATTCAATACAGATAACTGTGCAGTATTCAACTATGTTGGAGATATTTACCACTATATCTTGCGTCTGAAAGTCCTGCCCTGTTGGGGCTGCATATTTTTCCCTCTTCCTTTGTTAATGTTGTCTCCTTCCCCCTCGGCGAGTCCTGCCGACCCGGGGGTTCCCCCTAAAAAAGATGTAGATGACGTAGCAAGGTTAGAGTCCAATTGTGACGTTGTAGCATTATCCTGGATAATGTGTGCGCTGTTCTCTCTTCCGGACGCCAACAGATTCCACATGGTTCACTCTGCCCTAGGTGATTCATTCAAAGGTTTTTAACTTCTTTATTTACTTATTATGTTAAACACACCTGTTCACTTGTCACCCCCTGATTAGTAATTATGTATTAGTATATTTTCAATCTCCCTGTATTGGATTAATTTTCGGGATGATGCTGCAGGTACACCCCGATCTTATTCCAAAACAGATACTATACACAAGGTATGGTTAATTGAATATATATAAATATGTATAAGTTTAATTAATTATCCTATAAAATATAGGTAAGGTTATACTATACCAAAATGTCAGCTAGCAGAAATCAGTTTCAATGGTTCTAAGATGGCTGCCTCCAATGACTGAAAAGGTAGTCAGGGCTGGATCTGGCGGTTCTCCTTTTTATGGTTTCCTGATGATCGTTCTCTGATGATGGTCTTTCTGAAGATGGTTTCTTCTCCAGATGGTTTTCTTCTGTCAGCCCATACCATCTTTTTATCCTATCTTAGAAAGGGCTTGGCCAAGTTTTATCATTAACTAGTGACCTCACTTTATAATTAATAGAACCTCCCCCTAGGGAAAATACACCCTAAACCTTTATGTTACCCTAACACTAGATGGCACTAGTACTCCATACAAAAGTCGAGGCACTTATTTATGTTTTCTATATATTCCCTTATTTATTTACTAGAAATAAATTTTAACTAAGGTTTCAGACAAAACCTTGAGGAGATCTTGAATAGACAATGACTTTTGTATTTAGTCAAACACCTCGCATATCCCTTAATCCTTTGACCAGACCTAATTAAATCAAGATACACATGACTGTTGCGGAGCTTGTTGCGGAGCTTGAAGATATACCCTCAATATCTTCACTTAAATCGCCTTGTAGCTGAAGAAACAGGTCAATATTCAAGAGACAATTTCCCCAGTGACTGGACGACACACAGTTTGGGAGTCAACTGACTTTACTAGGCATGTGCACCTGCTTTCAAACCTCCAACAGCCTCATTTACATACAATACATAGATTACTATGGTACAAGGAGAGGTGGGGTCAGACAATAGCAAGGGCTGATGGGAGGTTGAGGGGGGAGGGGAAGAGGTACAGACAAGAAAGACATTCGATAAGTGGCGATGTTTGCCACAATGCTCCCCCAGAACCAAGCCGGCATACACAGTCTGATCCCAACGGATCGGCTTGGGGATGTCCGGAGGAGCGCTCACAGATCATTTTTCAAGTTCAGTTTGTCTGGATAACCCGTCGGCGTTGCCATTTTGCTTCCCAGGGCGGTAGTGGATGGTAAAGTCAAAAGGCTGCAGCGCCAAACTCCAGCGCAGCAGCCGGGCATTGTCTCCTGACACCCTGTTCAGCCACACCAGCGGGTTGTGATCTGTGAATAAGGAAAAGGGTTGTCCATACAAATAGGGCTGCAGCTTTTTAAGGGCCCACACCACGGCCAGGCATTCTTTTTCTATGGCGGCGTAGCTTACTTCCCGGGGTAAAAGTTTTCTGCTTAAGTAAGCCACTGGATGCTCGCCGCCATCTTCTCTGACTTGGCTCAGTACTGCCCCCAATCCAAACATAGAAGCGTCTGTGTGGACAAGAAAGCGTTTAGTTAGATCAGGGGCGGCAAGTACAGGTGCATTCACAAGAGCCGTTTTTAGTTGCTGGAATGCCTGTTCACACTCTGGGGTCCAGACTACTATCTTAGGTAGATTCTTGCGGGTCAAATCGGTGAGGGGTTTGGCCAGGGTACTGTAGTTGGGTACAAATTTACGGTAGTATCCTGCGGTACCTAGGAATGCCAGTACTTGAGTTTTGGTCCGAGGGGTTGGCCATTTGGCTACAGCCTCTACCTTAGCCGGTTCAGGTTTTTGTTGGCCACTCCCTACCCGGTGTCCTAGGTATTGGACTTCTGCCATCCCTATATGGCACTTACTGGGTTTCAGAGTTAATCCTGCCTCCCTAATACGGTCTAGTACGGCTCCTATGTGGGTCAGGTGTTCAGTCCAGGACTGGCTGAAGATCGCTATATCATCTAGATAGGCGCAAGCGTACTCCTGGAACCCATCCAATAGCCGATCCACCATCCTCTGAAAAGTAGCCGGAGCGTTTTTCATCCCGAATGGCATGACCTTAAACTGGTACAGGCCAAACGGGGTGACAAACGCCGACTTAGGGATGGCGTCTTCGGCTAGGGGAATCTGCCAATACCCCTTACAAAGATCTATTGTGGTGAGGTATTGGCCCCTGGCCATTTTGTCCAGGAGCTCGTCTATCCGGGGCATAGGGTAGGCATCGGATATGGTCTTATCATTAAGCCTCCGGTAGTCTACGCAGAAGCGGGTAGTCCCATCCCGCTTCGGCACCAGAACTACTGGGGAGGCCCAAGGGCTTTCAGAGTGCTCTATAACTCCTAGTTTTAGCATTTCTTCAATTTCCTTGCGCATATTATCCTTTACAGATTCAGGTATGCGGTAAGGAGGTTGGCGGAGAGGGGTCTGCCCTGGTGTTTCTACTCTGTGGGTGGCTAACGGGGTGTACCCGGGGATATTAGAAAAAGTGGTTCCTTTTTCCCTTATTAGACTATGAACCTGCGCCCTTTCCTGGGGACTCAGCCGTTCACCTAACTGAACCTCTTCCAGGTCCTCTTTCTGGCCCTCTTTCTCTAGGAGGTCTGGGAGAGGTAAATTGTCAAAGTCCTCTGCGGCAGAGGCGCAAATAGCAGTCACCTCTTCTATGCGCTCGTAGTAGGGCTTCAGCATGTTCACATGGAGCATGCGTCTGCCCCCTGCTCCAGCGCACGGGCCGATCACATAGGTGGTATCACAGATTTGCTCCACCACCTTGTATGGGCCCTGCCAGGAGGCCTGCAGCTTGTCATTAGGGACTGGCCGTAGGATTAACACCTTCTGCCCGACCTGAAAGCTGCGGTCCCTGGCCCCCTTATCATACCATCTGCGCTGTCGTTGTTGGGCCGCTTGGAGGTTAGTACGATCACATAGGTCAGAGCCTCCAAGCGTTCCCTAAACTCCAGCACGTATGGAACAATAGGGGTACCATTCGTAGTTAGCCCTCCCTCCCAGTGTTCTCTGATAAGGTCTAAGGGACCCCTCACTCTCCTTCCGAACAATAATTCAAAAGGGGAGAATCCCGTGGATTCTTGGGGTACTTCCCTATAGGCAAAGAGCAAGTGGGGCAAAAACCGTACCCAGTCTTTTTGAGTGTCTATGAACGTGCGGATCATCTGTTTAAGTGTTCCGTTAAACCGTTCACAGAGCCCGTTGGACTGGGGGTGGTAGGCGGAGTTTAAGATCGGTTTCACCCCACACACTTTCCAGAGTTGGTGGGTGACCTCTGCAGTGAACTGGGTGCCCCTATCCGATATAATCTCCCGGGGAAATCCCATACGGGAGAATATTTGCATAAGGGCATCGGCTATAGTCTCTGCATGTACATTGGTCAACGCCACTGCCTCTGGGTATCTAGTGGCGTAGTCCACCACGGTCAAGATGTATTTCTTACCGGAGGGACTGGGTTTCGCTAGGGGTCCTATTATGTCTACGGCTACTCGACTGAAGGGTTCTTCAATTATGGGCAGGGATCTGAGTTTGGCTTTATAGCGATCCCCTCTCTTCCCTACCCTCTGGCAGGTATCGCACGTTTGACAGTATTGTCTAATATCCTTTGAGATACCTGGCCAGAAGAAGTTCTGTGTCAGCCGATGTTTCGTTCGGCTGATTCCTAAATGTCCTGATAATGGTATATCGTGCGCGATGCGCAGCAACTCTTGTCTATACTTTCGGGGTACCACTAACTGCTTAGTGGGCACGGGTATGGACCCTGCTACTACCTTCTCTGCATAGCGGTATATGAGACCTTTATCCCAAGCATATCTCTCTCCCTCCAACCCTCCTTGGTCCTTGTTAATCCTATCTTTATATACCTGCAGGGAGGGATCTAGGGCCACCTCACTGCCAAATTCCAGGGGGGCATCCCAGGGGAGAATAGGAGGGGTGTGTGGCATATTGTTTACCTGAGCCTCAGAGTGATCGGATGGAGCCGTGGTGCGTGCTTGCTGCCGGGTAACAACCGGGTAGGCCTCTTGGATAGTTGGTTGAGGGACAAAAGCAGAGGTGAGCTCCCCCAAGTCGTTGCCCAAAATAACATCAGCGGGCAAATCCTGCATAATTCCCACCTCCACGTTTCCATGCCCTGCCCCCCAATTCAAATGCACCTTGGCAGTGGGAACTTTGTAAATTGCTCCCCCTGCCACCCGTACAGCTACACAGTCTCCGGTGAGGGTGTGCTTAGGCACCAAATGATTTCGGACCAGGGTTAACGTGGCCCCAGAGTCACGTAATCCTTGTATACTCTTCCCCTCCATGTGTACCACCTGGCGGTGCCCTTGACGTTTGTCTGAGGCGGCTTGTATGGGGTTTACCTCGTGTAGGATCCCCAGAGGCTCTTCTATTGAGGTGATTGTGGATGTTGGGAACACAGATTCTCTTTGGCAGCAGTGTACTGCAGCCCGATTGGGGGGAGAAGGACCCTGGTAGTTCCAGTTCTGGCGAGGTCGGTTACGTGGGCAGTCTCTCTGGATGTGCCCCTGTTGGTTGCAGGTGTGGCAGCGGATCGGTGGTCGGGTATTGTACCTAGGAGGGTACTGGTTGTGGCTCGCGGCTGGTCGTGGGTGAGCCAAGGTAGTCACTGCTGGCAGAGGGGTGGTAGATCCATACGTGGTCCGGTGTGGTGTGCGTTGGTCTCGTCTGGTGTCTTGGAACTCGTCAGCTAGCTTGGCTGCCTCTGGTAGGGTACAGGGGTTTGCGATCTCGTACCCAATTTTGCAGTTCTGTGGTTAGTCCATTAAAAAACTGCTCCATTACTATTAACTGAAACATCTCTTCCATAGTGGTGACCCGTGTCGCTTCCATCCACCCCTTGGCGGCTCGTTGTAGTCGGTGTGCCCATTCAGTGTGTGAGTCTTTTGTTTGTTTCTTGATGTCCCGGAATTTGAGTCGGTATGCCTCAGAGGTAATGGCATACCGTGCTAGGATGGCTTGTTTGACTTTGTGATAATTCCTGATGTCTTCGTCTGGGACGGATTCGGTATGCCTCTGCGGCGCGGCCTGACAATCTACCTGCCAGCAGGGGTACTTGGTCGGCTGGGCTGATGTCGTGTAGCTGGCACAACCTTTCGAAATCCTGTAGGTATTCGTCAATATCACTTTCTCCTTCTGTGTAATTTTTAAAAGCTTGGTAGGGAATCTTAGCTTTTCCCTGGGTAGTGCTGGTGGGCGCTGGGGCTCCTTCCCCAACTCGCTGAATAGCGTTTTGCTTAGCTACAATGTACTCGTGTACATCTGCTATCAGTCTTTCTAGTGTCTCCACGGAGGGGGTGTTTGGGTAAAAAGCTAACCTGCTATTGAGCTCTCTTGCAAATTCCGTTGGCTCTGTCTCCTGTGGAGTTGCCTGCAGTGGTCGCTCTGTCCCCCTCCATGAGTTCGGCCACAAGAGTAGCTTTGGTTTTGTTGCTGGCTTTTCTTCCCCTTGCTTCCAATAATTCCTTTAACGTAGTTCGTTTCAATGTTGCATAATTCGTCTCCATTCACCGTTCGTTCGAATGACTGCACATATTCTTGAACTCCGGTATATCCGAATGGCTGTTTCAACGAACTGCTGCTTTGCTGTGCGGTTTGAATCCCGCCGCTTGCCACCAATTGTTGCGGAGCTTGAAGATATACCCTCAATATCTTCACTTAAATCGCCTTGTAGCTGAAGAAACAGGTCAATATTCAAGAGACAATTTCCCCAGTGACTGGACGACACACAGTTTGGGAGTCAACTGACTTTACTAGGCATGTGCACCTGCTTTCAAACCTCCAACAGCCTCATTTACATACAATACATAGATTACTATGGTACAAGGAGAGGTGGGGTCAGACAATAGCAAGGGCTGATGGGAGGTTAAGGGGGGAGGGGAAGAGGTACAGACAAGAAAGACATTCGATAAGTGGCGATGTTTGCCACAATGACCATACTCAAGTCATTGTTCTGGGGAAAAGACGGGGTTTGTTTATGATCACCTTTGTCCACATTTCTCCATTCAAGAAATCTTCAGGAAAGAAATCATTAATTTGTGCTTTACTCTGGTAGAGATTCTAAAAAATGACATAGGAGTTTGTACCTCAATTCTAACCTTAAAACTATAACCACACTCTTATCTATAAAGCACACATATTTAAAATGATGATATAAAAATCAAAATTCACTCATACATTGATTAATTTAAAAACCCCAAAGAAAAATTTGAGAGTCTTTCTATTCACTGAAAATAATCAAAACTCAGCACATTTCTAATACATTGTCTTATCTAGGCAAATACTTTTCATTAGACATTGGGACAGCTACTTCTCACAAAAACAAACTTGGGTAAACACTGCGTCATCCGTGCTCGGCTGGTGGAGGGGAAGGTGAGAGCTGCTGTGTGCTTTAATGTCTTGCACCCTTAGTCCCATCCTAGTTCTAGACGTCACAGAGCAGCATGGAAGGACACCGATCACCCCGGAGAAGAGACTTAATATCCGCACTGACGTTCCCGTGAGACTCCAGAAGATTCCTCTTGGCTTTGGTAAAAAAAACTCAAGCATCTCCTGCTAGACTTCAGCCAAGATGACAAAATACTTCTGAATCTTCGAGACAGGCTACCATTCAACTATCTCAGGACAAGACTAAAATAACTGCAATTGTTACCGTCTTAGACAAGGCTATAGCCCAAAGGCAACATCATTCTTCAACCTGTTGATACATCCGGTGATAGTTCTTCTGGTTCTGGTTATCATCATGTCTGGATTCGAACCCGTGACCAGCCACATCCCAGGCAGTAGCCCTGCTTACTAGGCTACCATCCTCTCTGGACATTCCTCCCTGAAACCTATTATGTAACCTCAGTCTTGCCAAGCCTTGCTCATCACCCTTGATTCCCCACACCTGGTACTTCCCTATATAAGTCCAGCCCCTTGCACTCTAGCTTGCTGATTATTGAGCTCCTGAGCCTTGATCAAGCTTCTCCTCATCTGTTGCTCTTACTACTGCTGGAAGTCCACTGCTGACCAGGAATTGCCTACCGACTACTCTTCTGCCTTATCCCTACCAACTGAACTGCTACCACCGTTGCCATCCGGATTGTCTGACCACGCTTACTGCCGCCTGCCCTGACCCACCGCCTGCCTACCGACTACTCTTCTGCCTTATCCCTACCTACTGAACTGCTACCACCGTTGCCATCCGGATTGTCTGACCACGCTTACTACCTGCCTGCGGTCCTTGCCACTGGGCTCCACTCCTACCTCCAGCCAGCGGTCCTCTGACACAGGTGAGCCTGTAGGACTGTTACACATCATGTACATCGGACTGTGTCTGATTTACCAGAGGGCCAAGGGACTTTCTGACCAGATAAATCAGAACCAGGCGGAACTTCACGAAGTTAACCGTAGGAGGCTCAAGACATAGCTCTAAGATAGTCCTGAAGCCAGGGATATCATGGACATACTGTTTCCTATGAGGGTCCAGTATGTGAATCCAATGCCATCCTGTAACCCCATAGTATTGTGTGTATATATTGATTATTTGAATGTTGGTTAATTGTGTACCCATGGACACTATAGGTGCAAATGTGTGACAGCCTATACTACAATATGGCTGTATACACATTTGCATCCTATAGTCATTTTCCAATAACACGGGGGTCTGTGATCTACCTGCGTCTTTTGAGGTGTAGAGAGATATGCCTGGTTGCATGAGTCTCTATGGGTACACACACAATTTAATTTAGCGGTGTTGGGAGAGGGAGGAATGTGATTGAATGGGGAAGAGAGTAGATCCCCTAGGGACAGGCTCCCTCCTTTACAAGTTATTTGCAACCTTAACCCCAAGAACAGTGAAGTTTGTAAGGGTTAGACTGAATGTCAGTTAGTGCGGTGTTCTTTCCCGCAGGTAGAATTTTGGTACTATGACATCACCTCATACCAGAAAGTCTGACCTGCCTTGTAAATAACTACATATCTGTCCATGGGAGAACCTCCTCAGCGATAGATTCTTCAATCAAGATGAAAGAAGAAGTGTCAGACGAAAGTCGTGCCTATGCTCAGAAGAGGCCATTCCCCGGTTGACAGTATTCCAGAAAGAAGGTGCGACCTGGAGACTGTGAGGGTGAGGCTATCCCAGAGTACAGTGGGAGCAGCTGATACCTGAAGATCAACACTGACGGCAGAAACGAAAGGAGGCCAGTCAACGGTTGCTACTTGGATCGACCTAGAGACTAAGGGTGATGCCATTCCAGAGTCAGGAATCGACTACTTTGGGAGTGGCTGATACCTGAAGATCGACACTGACAAACCACAGATCAAGAAAGTCCCAGAGCAAGATCTGGAGAGAAGAAGACTGTGTATCCTCTGGATGGAGACATCTGGTTATGGTGAAGAGCAGGTTGGAGGAGTCCGTTGTAATGGGTAATGTATAACCTGGCCCTTGGGTACCTAGACCTTCCTGAACTGTCACCAATAGTGATTGGGGTTAAGGGGTCAAATACATCCCAAACCTTCCCTCGGAATTTATTGTCGTCTTCTCGACAACAGGGGGATTGTAGTGGGAAGGGTGAGTTTATATATGTATATATTTCTAATATATACATTTATATGTTGGCCCTGTGTAGCCAGTATGGGCCCAGTGTATATGTGGGGATAGATTTGTATCCCCACAGGTTGGTCTCTGGCGGGGAGGTCTCTGGCGACGTCATTTTCCTCCTAAATTGACATTGATAGGGCCACTAACGCGGCTCATCACTGTTGTGGGACACCTATCCTCCACTTGATGTGCATGCTAGGTTGTTCCTCTATGGTCAGCATATTGGGTTGACAAGACGCTGACTCCAGGGAACCCACATGTGTACACTGTGGGTATCCCAGGATTGCAGCGATCTAGACCCCTATATTAACATAAGATCCTTTAGAACCTATTATTAATATAAAAACCGACGCTTTATATCTGATGTTATTCATTCACATGACAGTGATCATGTGATGACTGATGCAAGGCCCTTATCTCAGCCTGGACATGCGCATACTGGCTGTTAGGTTGTCCCAGCCATCTTTAATGTGGTTATCATTCAGTCTCCAGACGCTTGAGGTATCGCGATACTTGATCATCTCGCGCATGCGCAGTTACTGAATGGGAACGCCGCGGTGATTGTGATGCTGGCTCCATACAGTTTCCCAGCTGATCATGAGTTTTAATTTCACGCTAATTAGGGGATACACCTGCACTCATTAAAATTAGTTACAGAACTTTTCACTTGTTTGAAACACCATTTAAATTAATAATATATCATTCATATGTACTATACTTGGCAATGTACTGTGGCATTACACATGAGTTTGTTTACTTATATGGAGTATTATATTTATGAATTTTGATTGTTGCATGTAATAATCGATGTCAATTTATGTGTAATTGATGTACCTTTATAATGTATGTTTGTAACACATGTGCACTGGGCTTGAAAAAGACAGCAACAAGCTGTTGAAACGTCGCTGCTGACTCTGGGTGAATAAACCACACGCTTTTTTGATACTTTTGGAGTGCTGTTGGCCTTCTTTTCTTCTCTACTACATTGGACCTAGGTGCCGCTCCACACTGGCCTGTCTTGCACCCACCTTTTTTAGTGTGCTGCATTCTCGTTTTTCTAAAGAGTCTCTCGCTCTCTCTCTCTCTCTTTCATTAACCCATGCCTATACAAGTGGTAATTAAAAAAATAAAGTGCAATGGATGTGTATACTTTTGTACATCTAGTGAACATAGTGCTCGGGCATCAAATAGAACCGCGATGCGATTGCATATCATAATACATTATCCGAATAAATGCAAAATTTCATATATATAAAGTGCACTTGTGCAATAACATAAAACGAGGAGCTATTACCACACATTCATTATGGGGAGTGGTCAGTTCACATGACTGTGGACATGGATACATGCATACAATCAAACAACTTACAAGTACCCGATATGACTCCTTTGCCAAACTCAGCGTCTAAGAATCTCGGATGCGCGTGCGCCCGATAAATGCATCATACGGCAGACCAACACACCTGCGGTCAGGTGCGCATGCGCCAAAGGCCGGGTGCATTTGCGGCATCCGAAAGACAAAGTACGTTCATGGCTGGATAATCGCGTCAGTGTCATCACAAAGCCTTGCGATAAGTTAATGATCGCAAGCACCCAGTACTCCTGCACAATCCGCCATCTTTGAAAAGGTAAAGCCAGGTCAGGCGCATAAGCAACCGCGTCTTGACCTGTGCCAACCATTTACCAATGTACTGCGCATGCATGCCACAAACAAATAGTTACTTTTCTGGTCCACTGTGTCTAAATCTAAGCGCTGTCAGGCATCACCAGTTGACACATATAAAGGGGACATCATATGGGCAAGACCGCGGTAGCAGCTTCCCCATATGTTATCCATCCCATAGACCTCGTAACACTGAGGGATCCCCTCAACCCATTCATACTCAGGAGACTGAAATTATATAGCACTATAGGCGATGTGTTGTTGACACTGATGATAGACATGTAGTGGAGTTCGGGGATTGTAGCTAGAGTGACTCTGCTGGTCCATGTTCATCAGTCACGCAACACTCGGCCATCGTCCACGATTTAACTGTGTGAGTAAAAGAAAGAGAAAATTAATATCTGTATATTTCTGTAAATAACAGAATAAAAAATACATTACTACCTATCACAGGATTGAGCATAGAGTGAACCAAAAATGGGTCAGGGCAAGCTATCGACCAAACACCTGTCCTAAATTGAGATCAACATTGAGGCCATGTGGTTTTATGGAGTTTAAAGTGAAAATCCAATGGATTTTGAGAAGTGTACTTCTGTTACCACCCCTCCTCGGCATGGGTACAAAATTCACAATCCAACACTTAAGATCCCTTTCCTTGTATTTGAGATCCGTAAAGTGTTTGGTGACTGGAAGATCCAATCTTTTTTGTCTGATGCTTAAGCAGTGATTGTTCAGTCTAGACTTAAAAGTCTGTAGATGTTTCCCCAACATATAAAATATTGCAGGGACAGGACAGTACATATACCACATGATCAGAAATACATGTCAGGTGAAAGCGGATGGAAAAAATAGCCCCTGTAGATGGATGGACAAAAGAGGAGGCTTTACATATGTATCTGCAATTGACGCACCCAAGACACGGAAAACATCCGTGTCCGGGACGCGTCAATGTAGATAGTCTGAGGACTTTTTGTCCCCACATCAGCCCGCACGAGTTGGTCCCTTAGACTCCTTTTGCCCGACTACACATGTGGACTGGTTGGGACTCGAATATGATTTGTTTTCTTTTTTTCATACTGTTAAGTTGAAAGCCTGGTTCAAGGGCAAATCACGCATGGCTATTGACAAAATCAGCAAATTATCGTTGAATAGTCTTGATTTACACATCAAGAGCGGCTTCACTCCTGACATGAGTGAGCCCGCTATTGATGCCTTTATCAAGGGTATACGGTTGGACATTGACAAATTGAAAGCCATTTATGATGACTCTGTTTTTTTAGCATCCCAATCTCACCAGTGAGGAGGCTGAGGCCCTGAAGCAACTCCGGAGCAATACCACCCTTGTCTTCAAGCCTGCGGACAAGGGTGGTGCCGTTGTGGTTATGGATTCTGGAAAATATATATCAGAGGTACTGCGACAATTGAGTGACACTGATGTTTATGGGGTCTTGGATAATGATCCGAAATTTCGGATAGGCGCTGTTATCAGACAATGCTTGAATGATGCATATGCATCTGGGGTTATAGATGAGCTCAGGAATTATGTTACTGTAGCTCACCCTATAACCCCAGTATTATATATATTGCCTAAGAGCCACAAGACATTGGTCGTCCCACCTGGGCGACCAATAGTGACTGGTTCTGACTATCTTCAGCCGCCCAGCTACCTTTTTAGACAGGTTGCTGCAGGGTTTTGCCAGTGGTGGCACTTTTTATATCTGTGATACCAATGATTTTCTGGTTAGGTTGAATCAGGTACACATCCCTGACTCCCAAGAGGTGATTCTGGCCTCCTTTGATGTAGTTTCTCTGTACACTTCTATTGAACATCAGAGAGGGATTGAAGCTGTCAGAAAAATGTTGTCTGCCTCTTCGTTGTCAGACATGGCTGCAGATTTTGTTCTTGGGTTACTTTCTATTCTGTTGGAGTACAACTACTTCTTGTTCCAAGACACTTTTTATATTCAAAAACGTGGTGTGGCCATGGGGTCCAACATGGCCCCCACTTTCGCTAATATCTACATGCGTGTATTTGAGGAGGATGTCATCTATCTAGCCACTTCAGGCATGTACTGAGGTGGTGGAGATACATAGATGACGTCTTCCTCATCTGGACAGGCAATCAGGAACAACTGATTGAGTTCCTTAACAGTGTGAATACATCCCTACAGTTTACCTTGGTACACTCCACCAGTAAATTGCAATTTTTAGACACCAAGGTATTGTATTCAAATGGCACTTTCTGTACACAATTATACGTTAAACCTACTGATAAAAACACAACCCTTCTGTACAGCAGCTGTCATCCTAAAAGAATGATACATTATCTTCCGTACTCGCAAATGGTGCGAGCTAAGAGAATCGTCTCTGATGATCTGGAATCCAGAAATACGTAGGATGACATGATACACAGGTTTGAAAAACGTGGCTATCCCAATAAATTATTGGAAGAACTCCGCAACACAGTGATGGGGATGGACAGGCAGAAAATCCTGTCCGGCCCATTGACTAAAAGTGGAATATCCAGGATCCCATTTGTGTCTACGTACACTGAGGCCAGTGTTAGCATTAGTCATTATCAGACGACACTGGCCCGTTCTTGCTGGCTCTATCAGGGGTGTTCCTGAAATTGATTCTCCACCATTGTTCTCTTATAGAAAGTCCAAGAGTCTAAGGGACCAACTGGTGCGGGCTGATGTGGGGACAAAAAAAGTCCTCAGACAATCTACATTGACCCGTCCCGGACACGGATGTTTTCCGTGTCTTGGACGCGTCAATTGCAGATACATGTGTAAAGCCTCCTCTTTTGTCCATCCATCTACAGGGGCTATTTTTCCCATCCGCTTTCACCTGACATGTATTTCTGATCATGTGGTATATGTACTGTCCTGTCCCTACAATATTTTATATGTTGGGGAAACATCTACAGACTTTTAAGTCTAGACTGAACAAATCACTGCTTAAGCATCAGACAAAAAAGATTGGATCTTACAGTCTCCAAACACTTTAGGCTACTTTCACACTAGCGTTCGGTTGTCCGCTTGTGAGCTCCGTTTGAAGGCGCTCACAAGCGGCCCTGAACGCATCCGTCCAGCCCTAATGCATTCTGAGTGGACGCGGATCCGCTCAGAATGCATCAGTCTTGCAGCGTTCGGGTGTCCGCCTGGCCGTGCAGAGGCAAGCGGATCCGTCCAGACTTACAATGTAAGTCAATGGGGACGGATCCGTTTGAATATGACACACTATGGCTCAATTTTCAAACTGATCCGTCCCCCATTGACTTTCAATGTAAAGTCTGGACGGATCTGTCTGAGGCTACTTTGACACTTAGAAATTTTTTAACAATATAATGCAGACGGATCCGTTCTGAATGGAGCCACCGTCTGCATTATATGAGCGGATCCGTCTCAGACGGATCCGCTATGAACGCAAGTGTGAAAGTAGCCTAACAGATCTCAAACACAAGGAAAGGGATCTTAAGTGTTGGATTGTGGATTTTGTACCCATGCCGAGGAGGGGTGGTAACAGAATTGCACTTCTCAAAAAGAAAGAAATCCATTGGATTTTCACTTTAAACTCCATAAAACCACATGGCCTCAATGTTGATCTCAATTTAGGACAGGTGTTTGGTCGATAGCTTGCCCTGACCCATTTTTGGTTTTCACCTGACATGTATTTCTGATCATGTGGTATATGTACTGTCCTGTCCCTGCAATATTTTATATGTTGGGGAAACATCTACAGACTTTTAAGTCTAGACTGAACAATCACTGCTTAAGCATCAGACAAAAAAGATTGGATCTTCCAGTCACCAAACACTTTACGGATCTCAAATACAAGGAAAGGGATCTTAAGTGTTGGATTGTGAATTTTGTACCCATGCCGAGGAGGGGTGGTAACAGAAGTACACTTCTCAAAATCCATTGGATTTTCACTTTAAACTCCATAAAACCACATGGCCTCAATGTTGATCTCAATTTAGGACAGGTGTTTGGTCGATAGCTTGCCCTGACCCATTTTTGGTTCACTCTATGCTCAATCCTGTGATAGGTAGTAATGTAATTTTTATTCTGTTATTTACAGAAATATACAGATATAAATTTTCTCTCTCTTTTACTCATACAGTTACATCATGGACGATGGCTGAGGGTTGCGTGACTGATGGACATGGACCAGCAGAGTCATTCTAGCTACAATCCCCGAACTCCACTACATGTCTATCATCAGTGTCAACAACACATCGCCTATAGTGCTATATAATTTCAGTCTCCTGAGTTGCCCATGTGATGTCCCCTTTATATGTGTCAACCGGTGGTGCCTGGCGGCGCTTAGATTTAGACACAGTGGACCAGAAAAGTAACTATTTGTTTGTGGCATGCATGCGCAGTACATTGGTAAATGGTTGGCACAGGTCAAGACGCGGTTGCTTATGCGCCTGACCAGGCTTTACCTTTTTCAAGATGGCGGATTGTGCAGGAGTACTGGGCGCTTGTGATCATTAACTTATCGCAAGGCTTTGTGATGACACTGACGCGATTAGCCAGCCATGAACGTACTTAGTCTTTCGGATGACGCGAATGCGCCTGGGCCTGACCACACGTGTGTTGGTCTG
The DNA here is from genome assembly GCF_014858855.1 of Bufo gargarizans. Taxonomy (NCBI): domain Eukaryota; kingdom Metazoa; phylum Chordata; class Amphibia; order Anura; family Bufonidae; genus Bufo; species Bufo gargarizans. Next base: position 77,209,375 of record NC_058086.1, on the reverse strand, counting down.
CCATATGATGCATTCAGCGGGCGCACGCGCATCCGAGATTCTCAGACGCTGAGTTTGGCAATGGAGTCATATCGGGTACGTGTAAGTTGTTTGATTGTATGCATGTATCCATGTCCACAGTCATGTGACCTGACCACTCCCCATGATGAATGTGTGGTAATAGCTCCTCGTTTTAACCAGTTGTTACTGGAGTTATTGCACAAGTGCACTTTATATACATGAAATTTTGCATTTATTCGGATAATGTATTATGATATGCAATCGTATCACGGTTCTATTTGATGAACAAGCACTATGTTCACTAGATGTACAAAAGTATACACATGTATTGCACTTTATTTTTTTAACTACCACTTTTATAGGCATGGGTTAATGCTAATTATCTTTGATGTCATTTCCTCACACTATAAGCATGTTCAGTTTGTATTGTTACATTGCTTGAGAAAGGCTTCATGTTGGAGCCGAAACGTCACGTCACCACTGGGTGAATAAACCGCTTTCTTTTTTCACTTTACTGGAGTGCTGCTCTATTTTTCATTCATATTATCCTGGCTATTCCCACTGGAGCTTGCACCTGATTTTCAAACTTTGAGGTTGGTGCTGCCATTACAAAATAAATAAATGATATATATATATATATATATATATATATATATATACATACATACACACATACACATACATACACACTTATATAATATGCCCCAGGATTTATTATAATTTGCTATGGGTATATAACATTGTAATATGGGGGAAGATCGCTCCAATAAACCTGCATAAGCCAGCCCAGGGTTAAAGAAACAGATGTTTATTTTCCAAAACGAAAATAGGTACAGCTTCCAACAGCCAAGGGAAAACAAACCAAACAGTCTGCTTAGTTCAATATAACAAACATTAGAACAGACCATTCAAAAATAAAAGGTATTTACACCCTGGGTTCTTTTTAGTCCGTGGTAGATTTCAGTCAGCTTTGCTACCAAACTTTCCACATGTCCTCAGTTCCCAGCTCTGTTCAGTCAGCCACAGCAGTGTGTCAACCACACCACACCCTCACTTCCTTTTCCTCTTATCAGGAGTGAGTTAACCCTGTGGGTACGGGTACCCGATCCCAGGTAGTGCTTTCTTAAAGGCGCCACAATCCAAATAATGGTGATACATATCTGTCACTGAGGACCCAACCTTGGCATGCTCTACAATATGTATATATTTATATAGTCAAATCATGACCCCAGTAACGGGTGCCCCCTCCCCAGCCTAATCCCCCTGCAGGCGCATATTAGTGCGCCTGCAGAAGGGTGATGCCGCCAAGATAGCTGGACAATTATGTCTAGGAGCGGCTACTTCAAAAGAAAGGGGATCAATAATGATTTCCTGCCTTTTGATAACATCTCCAGGAGGTATGTACACGTACCTCTGGAGATGCGCGGTCACCGAAGATGCACATGGCAGGGACACGCGGGCTGGGGCAGTGATGTCATATTGCCGCGCTAGCCCAGGTGTCCTTGCCTGAGGGCTACTCGGGAGCAAGCGCCGTCAGATTTAAATAGTCCGGCGGCACTGCGCTATGCAGTTGAGCCAAGCAGCCCGATCCAAGCAAGAATCAACCAAGACAATGAGCATCATCCCCTACAATGAGCAATACAACCCCTGGATGGCTGAGTATTATAAACCTTTTTTTTTTTTTTCTTTGAATCCAGAGGAAACAAAACAGGCTGGTTTTGAGAGCTCCATTTATATAAGCAGGCATATAACACGAGTTTGTCCCTTTGAATCCAGAGGAAACAAAACAGGCTGGTTTTGAGAGCTCCATTTATATAAGCAGGCATATAACACGAGTTTGTGTGTCGCGTGTTTAATTTAAGTGTGTGTTTGTATAAGCGTGCGACTTTAGATCAAGTGAATTCAGATTCAGGAACTTCACTGAGGGACTGCAGTAAATCAGTTTCTTATTACTGCATTCCACGCCATCCCCCTTAATGACGGCACCAAAATGGAGGTTGCTCCCCTCATCACTCTAGGGACAGGAAACAGAGGTTTAAAAGGGCCCCTCCCCTCCTACATCCCAGTGTTTTCCTGTCCCTTCAGGATGAGAGGATGCATGGATGCACGGATGAAGGGGGCCGGTCGATCTGACCTCCTGTGGTCTCCTTCCTCCTGTTAATCCCCACAGGCCAGTACTCTCACCATTTGGGAGTCCCGTGTCCTGGGTCCGACGTCCCCGAACCAGTTTGGCTGCTCGGGGGGCTCTGAGCAGGCTGCGGGCTCTTTGCTTATGCAGCCGTGTCACATGGCCGGCTGGGCTTGGAGCGCTGTTTGCAGCTTGCTCCAGCAGCCGGCCTGAATGAAGCTAATTGCCAGGCAGGTGGTTGCAATTACAGCGGAGGGTGGTGCTGTGGTAGAGCGATTCCTTTCCAAACGTGGATCGCCTCTCCAATCTGTGTTTGCTCCACGCTCGCTCAGACTACAGGCACCATGAAAGCGGATCATGCTGCCCCTGCAGAAGCCCAGAAGACGTCTGTAACAGTGAGCAAGGTGGTATATCCACCCATTCCCCTTCATATCACTGTTTTCTTATAAGGTTCTCTCTGTCCCTTCTTTTTTTCAGGATGTCAAGGAGCCTTCAGGGGGGAGGAGGAAGGAGATAGGAGCCAGCCCAGGTTTTGTTCTATGTGCTGTATTCCCTTACCTTACTCATCTAGGCACTCTATCTGTAACACCTGTATAGGAACTGTAGTTAGGGAGGAAAGGTCAGCTATGATGCAGGACATTAGGTCCATGATTAGGGAAGAGATTCGCTCTTCTATGGCTCAAAAACATTCCCTTGCTGAACCGTGCCCTAGAGCTGCTCCCGCTAAGAATCCTAGAATCTCCACTGAGTCCTCCTCCGATGCTGATGACACCACTATGGCTGTCGATGGTTCCGCAGACATAGTATGCGAGGAAGGGGAAAGGGAGGACTCTGACCCAGAATCAGTAGTGAAATACTATTTTGATTCTGTTAATATAGACTCCCTTTTGTCAGCCATCCATAATACCATGGACATTGAAGAAGAGGTACAACCTCACTCAATTCAGGATGAGATGTTTGGGGTTTGAGAGCCAGGAAACACAAAGTTTTTCCTGTAAACCCAAATCTGAAGGAACTCCTCATGGATGAATGGGCGGACGTTAATAGAAGGTTCTTGGTCCCTAGAGAATACAGGAATAGACTTTCATTCAGTCCTGAAGATGCAAAAATCTGGGATGAAATCCCTAAAATAGATGTACAGGTCGCTAAAGTAGGCAAACATACATCCATTCCCTTTGAGGATGCCTCCCAACTTAAGGACCCCATGGACCGTAGGTCGGAGTGGTTACTTAAGAAACTATGGGAGAACAGGGCCATTTTCATTAAAACTAATGTGGCAGCCACTTCTGTTGCAAGGTCAATGTTTGCTTGGCTTAACAGAGTTGAGGATCATCTTAGGAAGGGTACTCCTAGGGATAGGATCTTAGAGTCCTTTCCCCTCCTTAAAATGGCCACAGGTTTTCTGGCTGATGCCTGTGAGGTTTGCCGCCAGATCCTCATCCTTGTCCAACTCTGTCCACTGTGCACTCTGGCTTAAGCCTTGGTCGGGGGACACCTAGACAAAAAATAGACTTTGCTCAATTCCCTTTAAGGGGTCCCTGGTGTTCCGGCCAGAGCTGGACAAGATTTTGGAAGATGCTGCAGATAAAAAGGAGTTTCCTGTTGAGAGAGCTCCTAGAAAAACCCAGTCCTTTTGCGGCAACAAACGTCCTTCCAGAAATTCTGCTGGAAAAGGAAAAGCAGGGTGTTGGAGTTACCCAAAAGGGGCTAAAGTAGAAAATGTTATCCTCAACTCCAACTTTAGTTCTGACCCCACCCCTGGAAAAAAAATGACAACGATCAGGTTGGGGGAAGACTCCTCAAATTCAGGTCACAACCTTCTCCTCCCCGGCAGTCGGCCCAGTTAGAGAAGGGGGTCTTGGACTTGTGGTCTCTGGGGGCCATCATCCCGTTACCCTTAGACCAGCAGCTAAGGTCCCTTCAGGGTCAGCTGTTTGGGAAACATCCCAGGATTTACTCCGACAATACAACAGCAGTCTCCTTCATAAGGCATCAGGGTGGGACGTGTCACCCTCATCTTCAGAATCTCTCCAAGGAGATATTTTCCTTGGCAGAAAAGACAGTCCTTTCCATCACAGCTGTACACCTGAGAGGAGTGGACAATGTCCAGGCAGATTTCTTGAGCAGAAGGAGAGTAGACCCAGGGGAGTGGGAGCTCCACAAGGCTGTGTTCGAGATGATAGCCTAGTGGTCATCCTCAGGTGGACCTGTTCGCTACCAGGAAAATCAGAAAGTTCCCCTTGTTCTTTTCCCTGAACAGGGGAGATTTCCCCACAGGTCTGGATGCCCTAGGGCAGGACTGGCATTGGAACCTGGCTTATGCCTTCCCCCTTATCCTATCAGTTCTCAAGAAGATTAGAGAAGGGATAGTGCTTATGGTAGCTCCAGCTTGTTCTAAGAGGAACTGGTACCCTCTGCTAGAGTCCCTTGCGATAGCTCCCCCTCTTCCACTTCCCTCCAGACCAGATCTGCTCCAGCAGGGTCCGCTTTGGTTTTCCGAGGTGGGGAGACTCCATCTCACAACATGGATCCTGAGTGGTGGATCCTAAAGCAGAGGGGTCGGTCAGACACAGTCATCTCTACTATTCAGTCAGGGAGAGGACCTTCTACAGTTTCCATCTATTCTAGGATCTGGCATAGGTTTAATTCCAGGAAGGTCTGCAGAAGGGCCTTCATTATAACACCATCAAGGTACAGGTGTCGGCTCTGTCAAGCTTCCTTGGGGTGTCTCTAGCTGAGGATAAGCTAGTGAAGAGGTTCGTCAAAGGTGTCAGTGTTATTAAACCTAGGTCTAGGCCCTCTGTGCCCAGTTGTAATCTCAACTTAGTGCTGTCAGGACTAACAAGAAGTCCCTTTAAGGCCTGTTTCAGCGGCAGAAATAAAAAAAATCATGGAAAGCGGCTTTTTTAGTTGCAGTTTCTACAGTCCGCAGAACAGAGGAAATCCAAGCCCTTTCTATTAGAGAACCTTTTCTTTGGGTCTCAGATGAGAAGATTATTCTCAACACCGTCCAGATTTTCTCCGTAAGGGGTCTTTATTTTCATAAAAGCCAAGATATTATTTTACCTTATTTTTGTCAAAACCCCAAAAATATGAGAGAACAGGTGTTTCACACAGTATGGGGGTAAGAATAGAGGCAAGAAGGTCTCAAAGGACACGTTTGGTAAGTGGATCAAGTCAGCCATCATACAGGTCTACGAGGCAGAAGGGAAGGATTGTCCTCTTGCAATAAAAGCACACTCCACAAGAGCAGTCTCTTCTTCCTGGGCCGAAAGAGCAGACGCATCTCCAGCTCGGATCCAGGGCCGTCTTTACCAAGGGGCAAAAGGGGCAGCTGCTCCTGGGGGGCCCAAGGCAGCTGCCTCTTGAGCCCGGCTAGCCACTGCCCCAGGTGTCAGGCTGTCAGCTACACAGGGGGTGCTGCCATGCCATGCCTGCCGGCACTGAGTCTAGGCATTGTACTGTGTTAGAGCTGTGATCTAGGACCTTAGATGACATCATCACCATGTGACCAGTAACCTAGCAATATTACTGGTCACATGGCTATGAGGTCATCACAGGTCCTACCAGGAGTGTTGCAGGAGAAGTTGGAGCTTTTTTTGTGAAGATTACATCAGAAAAAGGTGACCGGGGCTGTTATGCTAATATAATGTAAACTACTGTATAGTGAGGTGCTGTATACTGTGTGGGGGCCTGTACACTGTGGGGGGTGCTGTATACTGTGGGGGGCCTGTATAGTGTGGGTGCTGTATATTGTGGAGTGCTATACTGCTGTACTGTATACTGTGGGTGCTGTACAGTGTGGAGTGCTATACTGCTGTACTGTATAGTGTGGGGGGCTGTATCGTGTATAGTTTGGGGGTGCTGTATATGGTGAGGTGCTATACTGCTCTACTGTATACTGTGAGATGTTTTATACTGTGGGCTGCTATACTGCTCTACTATATACTGTTGGGTACTGTATAGTGTGGGGTGCTATACTGCATACTGTGTGGTGCTGTATACTATAGGGTGCTATACTGCATACTGTGGGGTGCACTGTAACACTAGGGTGAGCCGAGCCCTGGTCTCCTTCCTGCAGAGCGGTGCCCACTTCCAGCCTGAGCCCAGAGCACTGATCCTAAGCCGCTGGAGTCTTCAGAACTGGAAGCATTTACAGTCATTCACTGTACTCTACCAGATGTGTGGATTTTTTGGGTGTGTGTTGTGGTGGAGGGTGTGATTGCCTGCTAAGGTGTGGGAAGGCGCGATCCAGGGGGCCAAAGTAAATTTTTGCCCAGGGTCCAATCAATATTAAAGACGGCCCTGCTCGGATCTGCAGGGCGGCTGCATAGTCAAGCCTTCACACAGTCACCCGTCCTTATAGACTGGGCGTGTTGGCCAACAAGGACTGATCCTTTGGACGCAAGGTCCTTCAGGCCATGGTCCCTCCCTAGAGCTACTTATCTGGTATGGCTCGATTTTGGTGCCGTCATGAAGGGGGATGCCTTGGAAAAATAATTATTCCTGCCGTTAATTCGGTTTCCACTAATCCTTCATGACGGCACCACCGTGACTCCCACCCTATAATTTTGGTGTTGGGTGTGTAGTAATGGTAGTAATTTAAAAAGCACTGGGGTGTGGGAGGGGAGAGGCCCTTTTAAACCTCTGTTTCCTGTCCCTAGAGCGACAAGGGGAGCAACCTCCATTTTGGTGCCGTCGTGAAGGATTAGTGGAAACCGAATTAACGGTAGGAATAATTCCTTTTTATATTGTATTTTTCACTTTCTTTGTGTAATACCCATCTAGTATGTGTTCTATTATTGACAGCGCAGTCCAGTGCACATCTTGTCTGATGTATGCAGTCCTAGAACAGACGTTTTGAGGGTGTATATCATTGTTCAAAATGTGAGCAAATTACACGTTTGGAATCACAAATTGAGTATCTCAACAGGCGAGTTTCAACACAGAGGTGTTAATTTGGAAAAGAGTTTGCTGCTCACTGAGCAAGCACTCTATGGGGCAGTTGGGGGGGGAGAAAGCAAGGAGGCTGAGGAAAGTGAGGTAGCTAGGTGGGTAACATTTAGAAAGCGGGGTAGAGGGAAGAGTGCCAGGGAGGCTAGCCCTGATCTGTCACACCCCAACAAGTTTGCACAGTTAGCAGATGAGGGGGATGTCTGTTCAAGGACAGCATTGCTGCAGCCAGACACTTCCTTAGCCAGTCAGGGGAATGTCAGCTCCAGTAAGCAAAGGACCAGGAGAGCAGGGCAGGGCAGACAAGTGCTGGTAGTGGGAGACTCAATTATTAGGGGTACAGAAAGGGCAATCTGTCAAAAAGGCAGTGATCGCCGAACAGTGTGTTGTCATCCTGGAGCTCGAGTTCGACACATCGTTGATCAGGTAGACAGATTGCTGGGAGGAGCTGGAGAAGATCCTGCAGTCACGGTCCATATCAGAACCAATGACAAAGTTAGAGGAAGGTGGCGAGTCCTTAAAAATGATTTTAGGGATTTAGGTCAAAAACTTAGGGCAAGGACCTCAAAAGGTAGTTTTTTCCAAAGTACTGCCTGTACAATGAGCCACATAAGAAAGGCAGTGGGAGATTAGGGAGGTTAACAAGTGGCTCAAGAACTGGTGTAGGAAGGAGGGGTTTGGGTTCCTGGAGAACTGGGCCAACTTTTCTCTCAGCTACAGGCTCTATCGTAGGGATGGGCTGCACCTCAATGGGGAAGGGGCAGCTGTGTTGGGGGAAAGATGGCTAGAAGGTTGGAGGAGTGTTTAAACAAGGGCCTGGGTGGGAGGGTAATTACGTTATAGGATGGGAAGATAGTGCAGATAGAGACAATGTCACGGTGTCATGGAACCATGAACCAGACGTACAACAGAGATAGGTGGAATAAGAAGGCTTTATTGAAAATCAAGCCGTAGCTAAAGTCCAAACGGATGGCTAAACTGAAGCAGGGTCTTGCGTAGACGGAGGTCAGGAACCAGGAGGGTAGTCAGACGTAGCCAGGATCAGGAACCAACGGGGTAGTCAGACGAAGCCAGGATCGGGAACCAACGGGGTAGTCAGACGAGGCCAGGATCAGGAACCAGAAGCAGCAGCAGTCTTTGAAGCATGTGCACACAGGAGGACCAAGCAAGGAACTGAAGCCACAGACCTTCTATATATATGAGCTAGGCATCCAGCTCCTCCCAGTGGGAAGGAGGAGCCGCAGGGTGGGAGGCTACAAGAAACCCAGAAACCAAGATGGCCGCCAGCACATGTCAAACGAAGGAGAACAGTGAGAAGGTAAGACCATGACAGTACCTCCCCCTCAAGGGCCCCTCCTCCGCGGAGTAAGGAACGGTTTCAGAGGGAAGCGTGCGTGGAAGGCTCGGAGCAACGCAGGAGCATGGACATCTGTGGAGGGAACCCAGGAACGCTCCTCTGGACCATAACCACGCCAATGGACCAAAAACTGCAACCGACCGCGGACCAGGCGTGAGTCCAGGATATTGCTCACCTCATATTCCTCACGATTGCCCACTTGGACCGGACGGGGCCGAGGAACCGAGGAAGTGAAACGATTACACACCAATGGCTTCAACAGGGAGACATGAAACACGTTGGAGATCCGCATGCCAGGAGGAAGCGCAAGGGCATAGGCTACCGGGTTTACCCTGTGAAGCACTCGGAAGGGACCAACAAAGCGAGGCGCCAGCTTGGGAGTGGGCACTCGAAGGTTGAGGTTGCGGGTGGACAACCATACACGGTCTCCGACCTGGTAGGAAGGAGCGGGCGCTCGTCTGCGATTAGCCTGGAGTCTCTGGCGTTGCGCAGAGACCTCAAGTGACCTCTGGATCTGTACCCAAGAAGTACGTAGGACGGAAAGGTGATCCTCCACAGCCGGAGTATCCTGGGGAGAGAATACCTCCGGTAACACGGCAGGTTGGAACCCATAATTGGCCATGAAGGGAGACGTCCCAGAGGAAGAGTTCACCGCCGTGTTCCTGGCAAACTCAGCCCAAGGCAGGAGGTCAACCCAATTGTCTTGGTGATCGGAGACATAGCAACGAAGGAATTGCTCCAAGGCCTGATTGGATCGTTCTGCGGCCCCATTGGACTGAGGGTGGTAGGCCGAGGAGAAAGAGAGATGAATCCCCAACTGGGAGCAAAAGGCGCGCCAGAACCTGGACACAAACTGACTCCCCCGATCCGACACAATCTCCTTGGGCAAACCGTGCAACCGAAAGACCTCCCTGGCAAAAATCGAGGCCAACTCTTGTGCAGAGGGTAACTTCTTGAGAGGAACACAGTGGCACATTTTGGAAAACCGATCCACAATCATGAGAATGACCGTATGGCCTCGGGATGCAGGAAGGTCCACAATGAAATCCATCCCCAGGTGTGACCATGGACGCTCCCCGGTGGCTATGGGTTGCAAAAGGCCCAACGGAAGGTGCCGAGGGGACTTACTCTGGGCACAAATGGAGCATGCCGCTACATATGCGGCGATGTCGGAACGTAGAGAAGGCCACCAGAACAGACGTGAAACCGCCCAGGACAGCTGATTCTTTCCAGGGTGCCCCGCGGCCTTGGAGTTATGGTAGGTTCGCAACAACCGAGTGCGCAACTCCTCAGGCACAAAACATCTGCCGTTGGGTCTCCCAGAGGGAGCACCAGATTGAGCCGCCAAAATCTGCTCACCCAGAGGAGAGGTCAGGCTGGTGCGGATAGCAGCCAGGATCTGATTCGGGGGTATGACCGTAGTCGGAATCGACTCCTCCCCGGACAGCTCGGAGTACTGCCGTGATAAGGCATCCGCTCTGATGTTCTTGGAGCCGGGTAGGTAGGAGACCACGTAATTAAAACGTGACAAGAACAGAGCCCATCTGGCCTGACGTGGTGTCAATCTCTTGGCCTCAGAGAGGTAGGTCAGATTCTTGTGGTCCGTCAGGATGAGAACCGGAACCACCGAGCCCTCGAGCAAGTGCCTCCATTCTTTAAGGGCCTGCACGATGGCCAATAACTCCCTGTCACCAATCTGATAGTTGCACTCCGCGGAAGACAGTTTCCGGGAGTAAAACCCACAAGGAAGCAGAGGACCCTCTGGTGTTCTACGCTGAGACAGGAGGGCGCCTACTCCCGTCTCAGACGCGTCCACCTCGAGGACAAAAGGCAACCCAGGGTTGGGATGCGACAGAATCGGAGCCGACACAAAGGCGGACTTTAGAGCCTCAAAAGCTCGGATGGCCTCGAGCGGCCAGACCTGAGGATTACTGCCCTTCCTGGTCAGATCCGTGAGAGGCTTGGCTAGCATGGAAAAGTCCCTGATGAACTTCCGATAATAATTGGCGAAGCCCAAAAAGCGCTGCAGGGCACGAAGCCCACTGGGCTGGGGCCACTGTAAGACAGCCGAAACCTTCTCAGGATCCATGGAGAACCCCTCAGCGGAAATGATGTAACCTAAGAAGGTTACCTGGGATCGGTGAAATTCGCATTTCTCAAGCTTACCGAACAGCTTGTTCTCTCGTAAGCGTTGCAACACTCGTCTGACATCCAGAATGTGGGCCTCCATGGATGCAGAATATACCAAGATGTCATCCAAATAGACCACCACACACTGCTGCAACAGGTCACGGAAAACATCGTTGATGAATTCCTGGAAGACTGCGGGCGCATTGCACAACCCAAAGGGCATAACCAAGGATTCATAATGACCGGTCCTGGTGTTAAACGCGGTCTTCCACTCATCGCCCGCCTTGATCCTTACCAGGTTATATGCCGCCCTCAGGTCGAGTTTGGTAAAGACCGTGGCCCCTTTGAGGCGATCGAACAGCTCGGAAATCAAGGGTATCGGGTAAGCGTTCTTGATCGTGATGCGATTGAGACCCCTGTAGTCGATGCAAGGCCTCAACTCACCGCCCTTCTTTTTCACAAAGAAAAATCCAGCCCCTGCCGGGGACGAGGATTTGCGAATGTGTCCGCGTGAAAGCGCCTCCCTCACGTACTCCTCCATGGCCTCATTCTCCGCTACCGACAGTGGATAGACTTTGCCACGAGGAGGAACGGCACCAGATTGTAACTCTATGGCACAATCGTATGGGCGGTGCGGAGGTAGGGCAACCGCACGCACCTTATCGAATACATCCCGGTACTCCTCGTATTCAGGAGGCAACAGAGAGTCCGAGGAAGTACACAGCAACTTGACAGGCCCATGGATGCAACTAGCCCCACACTGCGGTGACCACGAGAGGATCTCGGCCGATCTCCAATCGAAAGTCGGATTATGTTTCTGGAGCCAGGGGTACCCCAAGACCACCGAGTAGTGTGGAGACGAAATAACCTGGAGACAGACCGACTCTCTGTGAACGGCACCAATGGCCATCCCCACTGGAAGGGTCTCCTGAGTCACGTGTGGCGGCAGAAGGGGTCTGCCGTCTATCGCCTCAAGAGCCAGTGGGGAACCTCGAGGCTGCAGAGGAATGGAATTGGCGGCGGCGAACACACTATCAATGAACAAGCCACCAGCACCAGAGTCCACCAACGCCTGGGTCGTCACCGAGCCCCCGACCCAGGAGAGGACAACAGTAATCAGTGGTTTGTCAACACGGGAAACCGGGGACGAGGAGACTCCACCCAAGATCTGCCCCCGACAGGATCTCAGGTGCGAGCGTTTCCCGGACGGTTCGGGCATGCCAACCGAAAATGCCCACCGAGACCACAGTACATGCATCGGCCCTCGCGTCTCCGGAGTACCCTCTCCCCCTCGGACAGGCGAGCAACCCCCAGCTGCATGGGTTGACCCCCAGACCAGTCATCCCCAGGAGGCGTGGGAGGAGAGGGAGGCACGGGTGGGACAGCAAACGTAGGCGCCAATCTGTTAGAAGGCCTCCGCAGGCTCTCCTTAAAGGAAGGTCTCTCCCTGAGTCTGGTGTCAATCAAAATCAGGAAAGAAATAAGGGACTCGAGCTCCACTGGTAGGTCCTTGGCTGCAATCTCATCCTTCAAGGCATCCGAGAGACCATGAGAGAAAGCAGCGACCAGAGCCTCATTATTCCAGCCCACCTCTGCTGCCAGGGTACGAAACTCAATGGCGTATTCAGCTACGGATCGTGAACCCTGTCTGATGGACATAAGGAGCTTCGCAGCAGAGGCAGCACGAGCCGGCACATCGAATACCTTCCGAAGAGAAGCAACAAAACCGGAAAACTCGGCAACCACCGGATTGTTGTTCTCCCATAAAGGGCTGGCCCAGGCCAAGGCCTTGTCCGAGAGCAGCGAGATCAAGAAGCCCACCTTTGATCTCTCAGTAGGAAAGGCATGTGGCAGCAACTCGAAATAAATGGCCACCTGGTTAAGGAAACCTCGGCACTGAGTTGGCTCTCCCCCAAAGCGCTGTGGAAGGGGGGCAGAACCGGTCATACCCCGAAACACCGCAGGTGCAGCAACAGGTGTCGGGGTAGACTCTGGCGCAACAACCGGAGCGGCAGTAGGAGCGGGCCCAGGAGCGACAACCGACCCATCGGCAACGGAAGCTAAATGAGCCGTGCGTTCAAGCAGGGTTTGTAACGCCACAGCGAACCGACCCAACAGGTGATCCTGCTGATCAAGTCTGGCAACCAGCGTAGGTAGCGAGGATGGCCCTGTACCGTCAGAATTCATGGCTTGGTCCTAATGTCATGGAACCATGAACCAGACGTACAACAGAGATAGGTGGAATAAGAAGGCTTTATTGAAAATCAAGCCGTAGCTAAAGTCCAAACGGATGGCTAAACTGAAGCAGGGTCTTGCGTAGACGGAGGTCAGGAACCAGGAGGGTAGTCAGACGTAGCCAGGATCAGGAACCAACGGGGTAGTCAGACGAAGCCAGGATCGGGAACCAACGGGGTAGTCAGACGAGGCCAGGATCAGGAACCAGAAGCAGCAGCAGTCTTTGAAGCATGTGCACACAGGAGGACCAAGCAAGGAACTGAAGCCACAGACCTTCTATATATATGAGCTAGGCATCCAGCTCCTCCCAGTGGGAAGGAGGAGCCGCAGGGTGGGAGGCTACAAGAAACCCAGAAACCAAGATGGCCGCCAGCACATGTCAAACGAAGGAGAACAGTGAGAAGGTAAGACCATGACACACGGATGTAGTAGGGGAGAACACCAAAAGACAACAAGAAGGAAGGAAAAAGACACTAGGCCTTACCGCTAGGGAAGGAAAAGGGGTCACCACGTATAAAACACTGCTCCTGGCCCTAACTCCTATCCGTATGGGCACCTCTCGATGGTAGAGATACCCATACACAGAAACCTAGAAAACCCTGGTGACCCTCAGATGCCCTAAAGATGATGACAAAGCAGAGACCACCCGTTCCTTCCCTGGTGAAGGAACTAGCGTCTCACTGAGGCCTAGTAAACAACCAGGAAGGGGGGGGGGATACAAAACACAACAAGCGGAACACTTAACTTCAGAGGATGATGGATGAACAGGACTTCAACACGAACCACACTCCAGCTCTTCCAAGACCAAATGAAGCTATCCCAAGCAAGGAGTGATGGGAAAAGTCAGCCTAAATAGGGCGAGGTAAAGGTCACATGATCCACACCTGAACAGGGGGTGTGGACATAACAGCAACACACAAAGTGAAACCGAAAGAGGCTGTCAGATCACTAATGCGTAGATAATCTTTCAGACCTTCTGAGACCTGTCACAGATGTGACAGTACCCTCCCCCTTCCTTCTACGGGTGACCTCCAGGCACCCAGGACCGACCTTATCAGGATGAGCTCTGTGGAATGCTCTCACCAGACGACTAGCATTAACATCGGTTGCTGGAACCCACATCCTCTCCTCTGGTCTGTACCATCTCCAATGAACGAGATACTATAGGGATCTCCGGAGAACTCGGGAGTCCACAATCCTGCTGATCTGAAATTCTAAATTGCCGTCCACCATGACAGAAACGGGAGGCAAGGAGGATGGCTCAACAGGTTTGACACATTTCTTTAGCAACGATTTATGAAATACGTTATGGATTTTCAATGCCTGAGGAAGTTCAAGACGGAAGGCTACAGGGTTAACAATAGCAGTGATCTTATATGGACCAATAAATCTTGGGCCCAACTTCCAAGAAGGTACCTTAAGTTTAATGTTTCTTGTAGACAACCACACAGAATCACCCACTCTCAGGTCCGGACCACTCATATGTCTCCTGTCAGCCGCACGCTTATATCTGTTGCCCATCTTTTTCAGGTTATTTTGGATTTTCTGCCAAATAGAAGACAAAGAAGAGGAAAATCGTTCCTCCTCAGGAATGCCGGAATTTTGAACACCAGAAAATGTACCAAACTGTGCCCATATGCCCCAAAAAACGGCGACTTATGATTGGATTCCTGTCTACTGTTATTTATAGCAAACTCAGCTAACAACAAAAATGAAGACCACTCTTCCTGATTCTCTGAAACAAAAAACATCTCAAGTAAGTCTCCAGATTCTTATTAGTGCTCTCAGTCTGTCCGTTTGACTGAGGATGAAAAGCCGAAGAGAAGGACAATTGTACACCCAGACGAGTACAGAACGCTTTCCATAATCTGGAAACAAACCGAGTCCCTCTATCGGACACCACATCATAGGGAATGCCATGTAGTTTCACGATGTTGTCGACAAACACCTGTGCAAGAGTTTTAGCATTGGGTAGACTAGGTAATGCAATAAAGTGTGCCATTTTACTAAACGATCTACAACCACCAGAAACAGTTTTTCCCGAAGAATTCGGTAAATCCGTGATAAAATCCATAGACAAATGGGTCCAAGGTCTGGATAAGATGGGCAATGGAAGCAGAGATCCAGAAGGCCGAGTATGCGTCACCTTAGCACGTGCACAGGTACCACAGGCTGACACATAGTCCTCAACACACTTACGCAACCCCGGCCACCAAAATCTGCGAGAGATGAGATCGACAGTCAATCTGCTCCCAGGGTGCCCAGCAAGCACCATACAGTGATGTTCCTCTAACACCTTGTGACATAATTCGGAGGGAACAAACAACTTCCCCGGAGGACAAGAGTCCGGAGCATCCTCCTGTGACTCCAACACCCTGTCCTCGAGATCAGGATAAAGAGCGGATATGACTACCCCTTTAGATAAAATGGGACTAGGGTCATTAGAATCACCCCCCTCCCCCATCCCCCAGGAAAGCTACACGACAAAGTGTCCGCCTTGACGTTCTTAACCCCAGGGCGGTAAGTGACGATGAAGTTAAATCTGGTGAAAAACAATGACCATCTGATCAGCCTTGGGTTCAGTCGCTTAGCCGACTGCAGGTAGGCCAGATTCTTGTGATCCGCAATTACCGTAATAGGGGGAATTGCTCTTTCCAACCAATGCCACCATTCCTCATATGCCAACTTAATAGCCAGCAATTCTATATTCCCCACATCATAATTCCTTTCAGCAGTAGAGAGTTTTTTAGAGAAAAAAAAATGCCATTCACTAGGTGAAGGACCTTGTGACAAGATTGTTCCTACCCCTACCTCGGAAGAGTCAACCTCAACAATAAATGGCTGAGTCACGTTCGGTTGCATCAGAATAGGGGCCGAAGCAAAACATTATTTCACAGCAGAAAAGGCCTGTAATAACGCATCAGACCAGACGGAAATATCCACACCCTTCCTAGTCATGTCTGTTAAAAAGGTTTAACCACTGATGAATAGTTCAAGATAAATTTAGAGTAGTAGTTGGTAAACCCCAAAAACCGCTTTCAGATTTTCGGGTCGATCCCAGTCCAACGCGGCACGGACCTTCTCGGGATCCATACAAAAACCTGAAGATGAGAGCAGGTAACCCAGAAATTGCACTTCCTGTACAGCAAATACACACGTTTCCATCTTAGCATAAAACTTATTCTCTCTTAGGATCTGTAACACCTGTCTCACATGATCCTGATGAGTATCCATATAAAGCGAATAAATTAGTATGTCATCAAGGTATACAACGACAAACCTCCCTACCAGATGATGAAAGATGTTATTGATAAAGTGTTTAAAAACTGCTGGAGCATTGGTTAACCCAAAGGGCATGACCAGGTTTTCAAAATGACCCTCAGGGGTATTAAATGCGGTCTTCCACTCATCCCCCTCCTTGATCCTTACCAGATTATATGCCCACCTCAGATCCAACTTAGAGCACACCTTGGCACCGACAATCTGACTAAACAAATCCAGAATCAAAAGAAGGGGGTAAGGATCACGCTCATGGAAGTCCAGGCATGGTCTAAGGGTACCATCTTTTTTCTTTACAAAGAAAAGCTTAGCAGCCATTGGGACTTGGATGGTCTAATATGTCCGGATGCCAAACACTCGGTGATATACTCACGGATAGCCTTTCTTTCGGGTTCCAAAAGATTATACAACCGAGATTTGGGCAGTTTAGCTCCAGGAATAAGATTGATGGGACAGTCTTACTCCCGGTGCGAAGGCAACTCCTGATTACCAGTCTCAGAGAAAACATCAGAAAATTCTGAAATGAACGAGGGTACAGTTTTAGTGGTCACCATAGAGAATGATGCATTAAAACAATTGTCTTTGCAAAAATCACTCCAATCGAGAATCTGCCTCGCTTGCCAGTCGATGTTAGGGTTATGTTTGCTTAACCATGGTAAGCCCAACAGCAACAGAGCAGGCAGACCCTCCAATACATAACAGGAGATATCTTCCTGGTGCAAATCACCCACTCTAAAATGAATGTCATCCAAAAATGCCTGTCGCAGGTAGTGAATGAGAGGTGCTGAGTCAATTGCAAAGACAGAAATACTTTTCTCTAATGCATTAGTAGTCAACCCATGAATGTGTACAAACTGTCCATCAATCAAGTTAACTCCTGCCCCACTGTCGATAATTGCTTCAATTTTCACAGTTTTGGACTCTAGCGCCACCTCGGCAGACAGGAGAAAACTGGTACTATCAGTGAAAGACAAAAGTAGATTTTCTTGCTCCCCATCCACACCACCAATAGTAATTTGGGGATTAAGTTTTTTTCCTTTTTGTTTACACCTTGATACTGCAAGTACGGACAAATATTCACAAAATGACCCTTCTTGCCACAATAAAAGCAGACTCCTTTCACATGACCCAAGCTTTTGCCAGAAGTAGATCCTCCTAACTGCATAGGCTCATCACAAGGCGCAACTACCAGTGTCTCTCCACCATAAATGTCAAAGGAAGCAGTACCTTTATTGGACAGTACGTCCTGAAGGGGAGGACCCCCTAGATCTCTCCCTCAGGTGTCTATCTAGACATTCAGCAAGGCACATAGCTGCCTCCAATGACACAGGATTTTCATGAAAAGCCAACGCGTCCTGCAGAGAGACCCTTACAGAATTGGCTACGGAGAGCAGGATCATTCCACTCAGTACCGGTAGCCCATCTCCAAAATTCAGATCAATAGGTCTCTGCGACACGTTCTCCCTGCCGCAAACTCCGTAACTTGGTGTCGGCCTGAGAGATCCGATCCGGGTCATTGTAGATGAGACCCAAGGCTCTAAAGAATTAATCTACCGACCGGAGGGACGGTGATCCATTCGGCAGAGAAAAAGCCCAAGATTGGGCGTCCTCGTTAAGCAATGAAATAATCATACCCACACATTGATGCTCATCCCCAGAAGAGTATGGACGCAGCTTAACCACTTCAGCCCCGCTAGGTGAAACCCCCTTCATGACCAGAGCACTTTTTACACTTCGGCACTACACTCCTTTCACCGTTTATCGCTCGGTCATGCAACTTACCACCCAAATGAATTTTACCTCCTTTTCTTCTCACTAATGGAGCTTTCATTTGGTGGTATTTTATTGCTGCTGACATTTTTACTTTTTTTGTTATTAATCGAAATGTAACGATTTTTTTGCAAAAAAATGACATTTTTCAATTTCAGCTGTAAAATTTTGCAAAAAAAACGACATCCATATATAAATTTTTCACCAAATTTATTGTTCTACATGTCTTTGATAAAAAAAAATGTTTGGGCAAAAAAAAAATGGTTTGGGTAAAAGTTATAGCATTTACAAACTATGGTACAAAAATGTGAATTTCCGCTTTTTGAAACAGCTCTGACTTTCTGAGCACCTGTCATGTTTCCTGAGGTTCTACAATGCCCAAACAGTAGAAAACCCCCACAAATGACCCCATTTCGGAAAGTAGACACCCTAAGGTATTCTCTGATGGGCATAGTGAGTTCATAGAACTTTTTATTTTTTGTCACAAGTTAGCGGAAAATGATGATTATTATTATTATTTTTTTTTTTCTTACAAAGTCTCATATTCCACTAACTTGCGACAAAAAATAAAAATTTTTAGGAACTCACCATGCCCCTCACAGAATACCTTGGGGTGTCTTCTTTCCAAAATGGGGTCACTTGTGGCGTAGTTATACTGCCCTGGCAATTTAGGGGCCCATATGTGTGAGAAGTACTTTGCAATCAAAATCTGTAAAAAATGACCGGTGAAATCCGAAAGGTGCACTTTGGAATATGTGCCCCTTTGCCCACCTTGGCATCAAAAAAGTGTCACACATCTGGTATCGCCGTACTCAGGAGAAGTTGGGGAATGTGTTTTGGGCTGTCATTTTACATATACCCATGCTGGGTGAGAGAAATATCTTGGCAAAAGACAACTTTTCCCATTTTTTTATACAAAGTTGGCATTTGACCAATATATTTTTCTCACCCAGCATGGGTATATGTAAAATGACACCCCAAAACACATTGCCCAACTTCTCCTGAGTACGGCGATACCAGATGTGTCACACTTTTTTGCTGCCAAGGTGGGCAAAGGGGCACATATTCCAAAGTGCACCTTTCGGATTTTGCAGGGCATTTTTTACACATTTTGATTGCAAAGTTCTTCTCACACATTTGGGCCCCTAAATTGCCAGGGCAGTATAACTACCCCACAAGTGACCCCATTTTGGAAAGAAGACACCCCAAGGTATTCCGTGAGGGGCATGGTGAGTTCCTAGAATTTTTAATTTTTTGTCGCAAGTTAGTGGAATATGAGACTTTGTAAGGAAAAAAGAAAAAAAATGAAAAATCATCATTTTCCGCTAAATTGTGACAAAAAATAAAAAATTCTAGGAACTCGCCGTGCCCCCCACGGAATACCTTGGGGTGTCTTCTTTCCAAAATGGGGTCACTTGTGGCGTAGTTATACTGCCCTGGCAATTTAGGGGCCCAAATGTGTAAGAAGTACCTTGCAATCAAAATGTGTAAAAAATGGCCTGCGAAATCCGAAAGGTGCCCCTTTGCCCACCTTGGCTGCAAAAAAGTGTCACACATGTGGTATCGCCGTACTCAGGAGAAGTTGGGCAATGTGTTTTGGGGGGTCATTTTACATATACCCATGCTGGGTGAGAGAAATATCTTGGCAAAAGACAACTTTTCCCATTTTTTTATACAAAGTTGGCATTTGACCAAGATATTTTTCTCACCCAGCATGGGTATATGTAAAATGACACCCCAAAACACATTCCCCAACTTCTCCTGAGTACGGCGATACCACATGTGTGACACTTTTTTGCAGCCTAGATGCGCAAAGGGGCCCAAATTCCTTTTAGGAGGGCATTTTTAGACATTTGGATCCCAGACTTCTTCTCACGCTTTAGGGCCCCTAAAAAGCCAGGGCAGTATAAATACCCCACATGTGACCCCATTTCGGAAAGAAGACACCCCAAGATATTCCGTGAGGGGCATATTGAGTCCATGAAAGATTGAAATTTTTGTCCTAAGTTAGCGGAAAGTGAGACTTTGTGAGAAAAAAACAAAAAAAATCAATATCCGCTAACTTATGCAAAAAAAAAAAAAAATTCTAGGAACTCGCCAGGCCCCTCATTGAATACCTTGGGGTGTCTTCTTTCCAATGAGGGGCCTGGCGAGTTCCTAGAATTTTTTTTTTATTTGCATAAGTTAGCGGATATTGATTTTTTTTGTTTTTTTCTCACAAAGTCTCACTTTCCGCTAACTTAGGACAAAAATTTCAATCTTTCATGGACTCAATATGCCCCTCACGGAATATCTTGGGGTGTCTTCTTTCCGAAATGGGGTCACATGTGGGGTATTTATACTGCCCTGGCTTTTTAGGGGCCCTAAAGCGTGAGAAGAAGTCTGGAATATAAATGTCTAAAAATGTTTACGCATTTGGATTCCGTGAGGGGTATGGTGCGTCCATGTGACATTTTATTTTTTGACACAAGTTAGTGGAATATGAGACTTTGTAAGAAAAAACAAAAACAAAAACAAACAAAAAATTTCCGCTAACTTGGGCCAAAAAAAATGGCTGAATGGAGCCTTACCAGGGGGGGAGTGATCAATGACAGGGGGGTGATCAATGACAGGGGGGTGATCACCCATATAGACTCCCTGATCACCCCCCTGTCACTGATCACCCCCCCTGTAAGGCTCCATTCAGACATCCGCATGATTTTTTACGGATCCATGGATACATGGATCGGATCCACAGAACGCATGCGGACGTCTGAATGGAGCCTTACAGGGGGGTTATCAATGACAGGGGGTGATCAGGGTAATCAGGGTGATCACCCCCCTGTCACTGATCACCCCCCCTGTAAGGCTCCATTCAGACATCCGCATGATTTTTTACGGATCCATGGATACATGGATCGGATCCACAGAACGCATGCGGACGTCTGAATGGAGCCTTACAGGGGGGTTATCAATGACAGGGGGTGATCAGGGTAATTAGGGTGATCACCCCCCTGTCACTGATCACCCCCCCTGTAAGGCTCCATTCAGACATCCGCATGATTTTTTACGGATCCATGGATACATGGATCGGATCCACAAAACGCATGCGGACGTCTGAATGGAGCCTTACAGGGGGGTTATCAATGACAGGGGGTGATCAGGGTAATCAGGGTGATCACCCCCCTGTCACTGATCACCCCCCCTGTAAGGCTCCATTCAGACATCCGCATGATTTTTTACGGATCCATGGATACATGGATCGGATCCACAGAACGCATGCGGACGTCGGGATGGAGCCTTACAGGGGGGTTATCAATGACAGGGGGTGATCAGGGTAATCAGGGTGATCACCCCCCTGTCACTGATCACCCCCCCTGTAAGGCTCCATTCAGACATCCGCATGATTTTTTACGGATCCACAAAACGCATGCGGACGTCTGAATGGAGCCTTACAGGGGGGTTATCAATGACAGGGGGTGATCAGGGTAATCAGGGTGATCACCCCCCTGTCACTGACCACCCCCCCTGTAAGGCTCCATTCAGACATCCGCATGATTTTTTACGGATCCATGGATACATGGATCGGATCCACAAAATGCATGCGGACGTCTGAATGGAGCCTTACAGGGGGGTTATCAATGACAGGGGGTGATCAGGGTAATCAGGGTGATCACCCCCCTGTCACTGATCACCCCCCCTGTAAGGCTCCATTCAGACATCCGCATGATTTTTTACGGATCCATGGACACATGGATCGGATCCACAAAACGCATGCGGACGTCTGAATGGAGCCTTACAGGGGGGTTATCAATGACAGGGGGTGATCAGGGTAATCAGGGTGATCACCCCCCTGTCACTGACCACCCCCCCTGTAAGGCTCCATTCGGACATCCGCATGATTTTTTACGGATCCATGGATACATGGATCGGATCCACAAAATGCATGCGGACGTCTGAATGGAGCCTTACAGGGGGGTTATCAATGACAGGGGGTGATCAGGGTAATCACCCCCCTGTCACTGATCACCCCCCCTGTAAGGCTCCATTCAGACATCCGCATGATTTTTTACGGATCCATAAAACGCATGCAGACGTCTGAATGGAGCCTTACAGGGGGGTTATCAATGACAGGGGGGTGATCAGGGAGTGTATATGGGTGATCACCCGCCTGTCATTGATCACCCCCTGTAAGGCTCCATTCAGACGTCCGCATGTGTTTTGCGGATCCGATCCATGTATCCATGGATCCGTAAAAATCATGCGGACGTCTGAATGGTGCCTTACAGGGGGGTGATCAATGACGGGGGTGATCAATGACAGGGGGTGATCAGGGAGTGTATATGGGTGATCACCCGCCTGTCATTGATCACCCCCCTGTAAGGCTCCATTCAGACGTCCGCATGATTTTTACGGATCCATGGATACATGGATCGGATCCGTAAAAATCATGCGGACGTCTGAACGGAGCCTGACAGGGGGGTGATCAATGACAGGGCGGTGATCAATGACAGGGGGGTGATCAGGGAGTTTATATGGGGTGATCATGGGTGATCAGGGGTTTATAAGGGGTTAATAAGTGACGGGGGGGGTGGGGGGGGTGTAGTGTAGTGTAGTGTGGTGTTTGGTGCGACTGTACTGACCTACCTGAGTCCTCTGGTGGTCGATCCTAACAAAAGGGACCACCAGAGGACCAGGTAGGAGGTATATTAGACGCTGTTATGAAAACAGCGTCTAATATACCTGTTAGGGGTTAAAAAATTCGGATCTCCAGCCTGCCAGCGAGCGATCGCCGCTGGCAGGCTGGAGATCCACTCGCTTACCTTCCGTTCCTGTGAGCGCGCGCGCCTGTGTGCGCGCGTTCACAGGAAATCCCGGCCCTCGCGAGATGACGCGTATATGCGTCGTCGTGCGCAGGGCTGCCACCTCCGGAACGCACATGTGCGTTAGGCGGTCCGGAGGTGGTTAAAGTATAATTTACATGACTCCCTGAACCGGATAAAATTGTCACTACCCCCAGAAAACTTGTCCGGGAGAGCCACCTTCGGTTCAGGACCGGCATGGGACCCACCACCGGAACCAGCAGCCTGTGGACTCTGAATCTGCAAGACAGTTGCGCAGAGGTCTGCTACCTCCAAAGTCAGATTCTGCAGCTGTTCAACCAGGGCAGACATAGTATCCATAGCTGCACAGATCAGAACAAAAATGGCGGTATTGGCTTGGGATAATGTCACGGATGAAGTAGGGGAAAACACCAAAAGACAACAAGAAGGAAGGGGAAAGACACTAGGCCTTACCGCTAGGGAAGGTAAAGGGTTACTACCTATAAAACCCTGCTCTTGGCCCTAACTCCTATCCGTCTGGGCACCTCTCGATGGTAGAGATACCCATACACAGGAACCTAGAAAACCCTGGTGACCCTCAGATGCCCTAAAGATAACGGCAGGGCAGAGACCACCCGTTCCTTCCCTGGTGAAGAACTAGCATCTCACTGAGGCCTAGTAAACAACCGGGGGGGGGGGGGGGGGATACAAAACACAACAAGCGGAACACTTAACTTCAGAGGATGATGGAAGAACAGGACTTCAACACGAACCACACTCCAGCTCTTCCAAGACCAAATGAAGCTATCCTAAGCAAGGGGTGATGGGAAAAGTCAGACTAAATAGGTGTGGACATACCGGCAACACACAGACAAAGTGAAACCGAAAGAGGCTGTCAGATCACTAATGCGTAGATAATCTTTCAGACCTACTGAGACCGGGGACAAGGTAGTGGGACCGGAGGAGGAATGGAAGGAGGGACTAGAACAGTTCAGAAGGAAAGGTGTATGGTAAAAAAATATACATAAACCTCTTAATTGTATGTATACTAATGCCAGAAGCCTGACTAATGAAACTGGGGAACTGGAGTTAGTGATGTGTGAAAAGGACTATGACATAGTGGGAATAACTGAGACCAGGCTGGATGATAGCTATGACTAGGCAGTTAATGTACAAGGTTACAGTCTGTTTAGAAAGGATCGTCAAAACCGGAGAGAGGGAGGGGTCTGCCTTTATGTAAAGTCCTGTCTAAACCCCACAGTCCACAGTCCACAGAAAATCTACTACTAAACGAGATAGACAAGGCAGCAAATCATAATGAAGTCATTATTATGGGGGACTTCAACTACCCAGATAGACTGGGAAACTGAAAGCTGTACATCTCATAAAGGAAACAGATTCTTGGCAATAACCAAAGACAATTACCTTTCCCAACTGGTTCAGAACCCGACTAGAGGGATGGCCATACTGGACTTAGTATTAACCAATAGACCTGACAGAACAATAGGTGTGCAGGTTGGGGGACATCTGGGAAATACTGACCATAAAGTAATAACCTTCCAATTATCCTTCAAACGAGCGTTTCTACAGGGAGGAACAAAAATACCAAACTTCAAAAAAGCTAAATTTTGCCAACTAAGAGAGGCCATAGGCATAACTAACAGACAAAGTCCTCAAAAATAAAAATACCACCACAAAATTGTATATTTTTAAAAGCATCCTAAAATCTAATTGTGAGAGGTACATACCTTATAGGAATGAAAGGTCAAGGAACAAGAAGAAACCATTGTGGATAAATAGAACTATAAAGAAGGCAATAAATGACAAAAAGAAAGTATTTAAATCACTAAAAATAGGAGGGGTAGCGAGGAAGCACTGAAAAAAAATGGAATATGTAAAAAACTAATAAAAGCCATAAATTAGAGACTGAGAGATTAATTGCCAAAGAGAGCAAAACCAACCCTAAAATGTTCTCAAATTTTATAAATGGTAAAAAGTATAAACCTGAAGGTGTAAGCCCTCTACAGAGCAATGAGAGGGAAGTTGCAGAGAGCGACGAGGAGAAGGCAAAGCTATTAAATATTTTTTTCTCCACTATATTCACTGAGGAAAATAAACGGTCAGATGAAATGCAGAATGTAAAAGTAAATTCCCCATTAAAAGTGCCCTGTCTGACCCAGGAAGAAATACAACAGCGACTTAAAAAGATTAAAAAAGACAAAAATCGCCAGGACTAGATGGCATACACCCCCGTATCCTAAGAGAATTAAGTAATATCATAGCCAGACCCTTATTTCTGATATTTACACTGACAGGGACTGTTCAACAGGATTGGCCCATAGCAAATGTGGTGCCAATATTCAAAAAGGGTGCAAAAACAGACCCCGGAACTTATAGGCCGGTAAGTTTAACATCTGTTGTGGGTAAACAGTTTGAAGTTTTCTAAGAGATGCCATCTTGGAGAATCTCAATAAAAACAAGCAAATGACATATCAACATGGCTTCATGAGGGATCGGTCATGTCAAACTAATTTAATCCGTTTCTATGAGGAGGTAAGTTCTAGACTTGACAGCGGCGAATCAATGGATGTCGTATATATCTGGACTTCCCCAAAGCATTTGACACTGTACCACATAAAAGGTTAGTATATAAAATGAGAATGCTCGGACTGGGAGAAAACGTCTGTAAGTGGGTAAGTAACTGGCTCAATGATAGAAAACAGAGGGTGGTTATTAACGGTACATACTCAGATTGGGTCACTGTCACTAGTGGAGTACCTCAGGGGTCAGTATTGGGCCCTATTCTCTTCAATATATTTATTAATGATCTTGTAGAAGGCTTGCATAAAATATAAATTTTTGCAGATGACACTAAGGGTACTTTCACACTTGCGGCAGAGGATTCCGGCAGGCAGTTCTGTTGCCTGAACTACCTGCCTGATCAGGCAAACTGTATGCAAACGCATGTCATTTTTCTGACTGATCCGACATTTTTCAGACTGATCAGGATCCTGATCAGTCAGAAAAATGCATTGCACCACCTGAACAGTTTTTCCGGTGTTATCCGGTATTTTGAATGCCGGATCTGGCACTAATACATTCCTATGATAAAAAATGCCGGATCCGGCATTCAGACAAGTTTTTTTCGCCGGAGATAAAACCGTAGCATGCTGCGGTTTTCACTTTTGCCTGATCAGTCAAAATGACTGAACTGAAGACATCCTGATGCATCCTGAACGGATTACTCTCCATTCAGAATGCATGGGGCTATGCCTGATCAGTTCTTTTCTGGTATAGAGCCCCTGTGATGGAACTCTATGCCGGAAAAGAAAAACGCTAGTGTGAAAGTACCCTTGAGGGCTCTTTCACACCTGCGTTCTTTTCTTCCGGCATAGAGTTCCGTCGTCGTGGCTCTATGCAGGAAGAATCCTGATCAGTTTTAGCCTAATGCATTCTGAATGGAGTGAAATCTGTTCAGGATGCATCAGGATGTCTTCAGTTCCGGAACAGAACGTTTTTGGGCCAGAGAAAATACCGCAGCATGCTATGCTTTTTGCTCCGGCCAAAAATCCTGAAGCCTTGCTGCAAGGCCGGATCCGGAATTAATGCCCATTGAAAGGCATTGATCCGGACTTAAGCTAAACGTCGTTTCGGCGCATTGCCGGATCCGACGTTTAGCTTTTTCTCAATGGTTACCATGGCTGCCGGGACGCTAAAGTCCTGGCAGCCATGGTAAAGTGTAGTGGGAGCGGGGGAGCAGCATACTTGCCGTCCGTGCGGCTCCCGGAGCGCTCCAGAGTGACGTCAGGGCGCCCCAAGCGCATGGATCACGTGATCACATGGCACGTCATCCATGTGCATGGGGCGCTCTGACGTCATTCTGGAGCGCCCCGAGAGCCGCGCGGACTGTAAGTATACCGCTAACCACTACTACTATGGCAACCAGGACTTTAATAGCGTCCTGGCTGCCATAGTAACACTGAAAGCATTTTGAAGACGGATCCGTCTTCAAATGCTTTCAGTACACTTGCGTTTTTCCGGATCCCGCGTTTAATTCCGGCAAGTGGAGTACACGCCGGATCCGGACAACGCAAGTGTGAAAGAGGCCCAACTGTGTAAAGTAATTAACACGGAAGAGAACAGTATACTGCTACAGGTGGATGTGGATAGATTAGAGGCTTGGGCAGAGAAGTGGCAGATGAGGTTTAACACTGACAAATGTAAGGTTATGCACATGAGAAGGAAAAATACAAATAACCCGTACATACCAAATGGTAAAACACTGGGTAACACTGACATGAAAAAGGACCTAGGAATTTTAATAAACAGCAAACTAAGCAGTAAAAACCAGTGTCAGGCAGCTGCTGCCAAGGCCAATAAGATAATGGGTTGCATCAAAAGGGGCATAGATGCAGTGATGAGAACATAGTCCTACCACTTTACAAATCACTAGTCAGACCACACATGGAGTACTGTGTACAGTTCTGGGCTCCTGTGAACAAGTCAGACATAGCAGAGCTGGAGAGGGTTCAG
This sequence comes from Bufo gargarizans, assembly GCF_014858855.1. Taxonomy (NCBI): domain Eukaryota; kingdom Metazoa; phylum Chordata; class Amphibia; order Anura; family Bufonidae; genus Bufo; species Bufo gargarizans. The sequence continues at coordinate 77,182,188 of NC_058086.1, read as the reverse complement.
AGGAGGGCAACTAAAGTAATAACTGGAATATGGCAACTACAATACCCTGAAAGATTATCAACTGTAGGGGAGTATCTGGAGTAGTAGTGGAGAGAAGATACGTGGCCCCGGTAGAGTAAGAGCCTGGTCTTTTGTGTTTTGTCAGCAGTGAGTGCTGTTCACACAGTGGTCTGGGCCGGCTCTTACTGGGAACAGGCAAAGAGCAGGGTGGGTGTCTGTTCCCCACTGACCACCACGGGTTGATGGGGGCCCCGCTGGAAACGCTGTACCCCTGTTCTCAGACAATTTTCGGTTGTTGGTGTCAGTCTACACTGATCCGGGCAGGTTGGTTTCTCTGGCCCTAAGTCAGGTAGTAAAGGAGTTAATCCTTCACTATGCTCGGTGGGTGTGGTCTTCTTGCTACACCCAGAGCGTGTGAATATAGGTTTGGTGTTCACTGACTGTGGGGGTTGATGTAGTCCCGTCTCTCTGCAGGAAGCTGTACGGGAGGATGATCGGAGGGCCGGGCTGAGCTCTGTAGTCCGCTCTGTCTAACAAGGACTGCACAACTCATGCAGGCACAGAGAAGGACCAAAAGAAAGGATCCTGTGGCCGGAGCCAATCCCTTGTCCAGGCCGACACGTGACCTGTCTGCCTTACATGAACTTGGACGAACCTACCCCAAGACAAGGTGTAGTACCGATCACTGGTGGGAGAGACTGTGTGAACAGGCACCAAGACGCCTGCAGCGTTTGGGGCTCCGTTGTGGGAGGTGGGGTTTCTGGACATTGCACAGTTTTTGATGTGACGCACTGAAGTGAAAAAAAGAGCACGGTTTGGACACAAAGTCTGTCTCCTGAGCCTCTGTACTGCCACCGCTATCGCCCGCTTACCAGAGCAAAACCCCACACAACATTAGCGATATTCACTTTAGAAAAAAGACGACTGAGGGGAGATCTAATTATTATGTATAAATATATCAGGGCACAGTACAGAAATCTCTCCCATCATCTATTTATCCCCAGGACTGTGACGAGCGGACATCCTCTGCGTCTGGTGGAAAGAAGGTTTGCACACAAACCTAGAAAATAATTATTTACGGTAAGAGCAGTGAGACTATGGAACTCTTCGCCTGAGGAGGTGGTGATGGTGAGTACAATAAACAATGCTGAGTACAATAAAATAATTCAAGAGGGCTTGGATGAATTTCTGGAGTGTAATAATATTACAGGCTATAGCTACTAGAGAGGGGTCATTGATCCAGAGAGTTATCCTGATTGGAGTCAGGAAGGAATTTTTTCCCCTTAAGTAGGGAATATTGGCTTGTGCCTTCCTCTGGATCAACTTGCAGGATAACAGGCCGAACTGGATGGACAAATGTCTTTTTTCGGCCTTATATACTATGTATGTTACTATACCACCAACACTGCATTAACCCCTGCATTCCCCATCAGTGACCCACTGCCACCAATTCACTATACCCCTGCATTACCCTCTGCCACCAATCCCTAACATTAACACTTGCTCCTTATCCACCCCTGCATTCCAATATCCCATTAACCTATGTCCTGTATTACAACCCCTACCCCCCTTGAAATAGCCCTGCATTAACTATTTACTAGGCTAATATCCCCTGCAGTCATTGTGTTTTTAACCACTTTGTCTCCCTATAGGGACAGCGTATAGAGCCAGGAGGGTGGGCTGCTATTTATGGGTGTATGTAAAGTGTAATATTTAGATTTGGGGAGGAATATTGTACTGTGTGTAGTGTAGTTTAGGCGTATTATAATGTATTGTGTTATATTGCGGTGTGTGCGTCTACATGTATATAAATTTAGAACCATTGATATAGAGATCTATATTGTGGGGGTTTTGCTCTGGTAGGCGGACGGTAGCGGTGGCAGTACAAAAGCTCAGGAGACAGGCTTTGTGTCCAAACCGTGCTCATTTATTCACTCCAGTGTGTGACATCAAAAACTGTGCAGTTCACACAATAGCAATGTTCAGAAACCCCACCTTCCACAACGGAGCCCCAAATGCTGCAGGCGTCTTGGTGCCTGTTCACACAGTCTCTCCCACCAGTGATCGGTACTACACCTTGTCGTGGGGCAGGTTCGTCCAAGTTTATGCAAGTTTGTCCAGGTTGACCCGTGGCCTGTCTAAGGATTGGCTCCGGCCACAGGATCCCTTCTTTTAGTCCTTCTCTGTGCTTGCATCAGTTGTGCAGTTTTGTTAGACGGAGCGGACTACAGAGCTCAGTCCGACCCTCCGATCAGCTTCCTGCAGAGAGACCGCACTTCATCAGCCCCCACAGTCAGTGAACACCAAACCTATATTCACATGCTCTGGGTGTAGCAGGAAGACCACACCCACCGAGCATGGTGAAGGATTAACTCCTTCACTACCCGACTAGGGCCAGAGAAACCAACCTGCCCGGATCAGAGTAGACTGACACCAACAACTGAAAACAGTCTGTTGAGAACAGGGGTACGGCATTTTCCCCACCCCCACCCCGTCAACCCATGGTGGTCCGTGGGGACCAGACACCCACCCTGCTCTTTGCCTGTTCCCAGTAAGAGCCGGTCCGGACCACTGTGTGAACAGCACTCACTGCTGACAAAACACAAAAGACCAGGCTATTACTCCACTGGGGCCACAACCCCCGCTGGCACTTATCTTCCATCCACTACCACTCCAGAAACTCCCCTACTATATATTTTATTGTTAGAATTGTATATTTGTATTGTGTAATAAATATTTATTCATAATACAGTGTATATCGTAGTAGCAGTAGTAATTCACACTTAGTTCAGAGAATTAGGTAAGGCACCAGAGTTAGTTCCTTTTATAGTATAAATAGGCAGAGTCATCACTAGACGACTCACGCCTATTTATGAATATTAATAGAGATTAACCAAAATATCAATAATTAATATTCCCTTTTACAGCGATCTTTGGAATGAAAATGACAAGAACAAATCTAGACCTAGAGGTATATTGTGGAAAGGAGACGACTCTGTACAGGTACGATAGATTCAAAATAGTAATAATTTGGTGACATTCTAGACAGATGAAACAGTAAGGAACAAAATGGAGCTAATGTCCCTCTGCACTCAGAGTGCCTATGGGGATCACATGAACTCAGAGGCACATTCAGGGCCCATTCACACAACTTCCTTTCCGCACACATCCCACAAACTGCAGATCTCATGCAGACCAATTAATTTCAATGGGATAGAAAATGTCCCATTCTTGTCTGTATTGCGGACAAGAATAGGCATTGCCTTCATAGGGCAGTATGTTCTGATCCGCAAATGCAGAATACACACAACGGTATCCATGTCCTATGGATCTGCGATTTGTGGTCCGCAAAATCGGAAATAGTTCTGTGAATGGACACCAATCTTAGTGACCAAGCGAAACTTCATGAGGAAGCTATCCCTATGTCCCTAGGTAACTGAAGCCAAAGCAGCTTTGCACTCTGCCATAGACAAGGAATTACTGTTTCAGCAGGGAAACAATCTTTCTGACCAAGTTCCCCGACAGAGAATAGTCTTATCAGCCAGATTGGCCACTGGACTACTTACCTTAGAAGGTCTCCCCACTGAGCTCAGACTGCAGGCTCTGTAACACACTGCTGTAATCTAGCTCCCAATAATGTTACCCGTCTGGCTGGGACCACACTCCTCCCATACATCCCTTTAATATGGGATCAGGCAATATCCTAGTGTTTGTGTTTTTGTGTTATTTTCCATCCACTTTTGAGCTTTTCCTCTGTAGGTGAAACAATTTTTAGGTGAGCTAGCACAGCTTCTAATAATGCAGGTACGCCATCATAAAACAAAGATCTTCAGAATCCTGCTGATCAGAGACAGAATCGACATCCAAATGAGATGAGGCAGGAGATAAGGTAAAAGGAGTTGTAGATAAGTGAAGTCTTATAGATATGAGCAGAAAGGACCTTAGAGAAAGCTTCTGACGGCTGAAAAGTAAACCATTCCACAACCTCTTTACTATGTCTACACTGGAGACCTTCAGCTGGGAGGCAATGGTGCAGACATCTCCTACATTGTCCACAGTTGGTGCTCATACTACCATTAGCTTTATGGGCTTCTTTGCAGAGTTCTGTAATTGTAACATATTAATTTGTTTACACATACGTACAAGCTACCAGGGGCGTAGCTAAAGGCTCATGGGCCCTGGTGCAAGATTTCAGCTTGGGCCCCCCCCCCCCTTCCCTCAGTGCTTTGTGACCAGGGAGGCAAAAATTGAAAAAATTTAAATGGCACCCCCAAACCCCCCTCATGCCAAATTCTTGACCTAACCCCTTCCCTGCAGCCAGAGGTGTAAATTGATCAGCATGCACTTTCCATAATACCAGTGTCTTCTTATGTGGCACAAGGGTCTTTGGGCCCCCTCAGGCTCCTGGGCCCGGTAGCGACTGCTACCTCTGCACCCCCTATAGCTACGCCCCTGCAAGCTACATATGAGCCATTCAAGGACACAGTATCCTTAACAACCAGGTCATTTTTCACCTTAAGGACCATACTGATTTTTACAAATCTGACCAGTGTCACTTTATGAGGTGATAACTTTAAAAGGCTTTTACTTATCCAGGCCATTCTGAGACTGTTTTCTCATCACATATTGTACTTCATGACACTAGTAAACTTGAATCAAAATATTTCATTTTTATTTATAAAAAACAGCAAAAATACAAAATGTACAAAAAAAATGGAAAAATTTGCAACTTTCCAAATATCAATTTCTCTGCTTTTAAAGCAGATACCTCATATAATAGTTATTTCTTTACATTTTCCATATGTCTACTTCACGTTTAGATCCTTTTGTGAATGCCATTTTATTTTTTGGGGACGTTAGAAGGCTTAAAAGTTTAGAAGTAAATCTTGAAACTTTTCAGAAACTTTCCCAAACCAACTTTTAAAAAAGGACCAGTTCAGGACTGAAATCACTTTGTGAGGCTTGCATAATAGAAACCTCCAAAAAATTACCCCATTTTAGAAACTACACCCCTCAAGGTATAAAAAATTATTTTACAAATGTTGTTAACCCTTAGGCGTCTTTAACACGGGCATTACGGGAAAAGGTGCATGTGCGGAATGCATAATAAAGGTGCGGGTGCGGAATACAGAATGCATAGTACAATAGCGCTGGAGGGGTTAAAAATAATAATAATTGAACTCACCTTAAGCCACTTGCTCGCGCAGCACGGCTTCTCTTCTGTGCTGTGTACAGGAAAAGGACCTGTGGTGACATCACTCCGGTCATCACATGGTCCATCACATGATCTTTTACCATGGTGATGAATCATGCGATGGACCCTGCGATGACCGGAGTGACATCACCACAGGTCCTTTTCCTGTACACAGCACAGAAGAGCGCTATTGTACTATGCATTTCTGTATTGCATTCTGGCTTCTCTGCTGGTCCTTTTCATCGGTTGGTCTCAGCAGAGGAGCACAGTTCACAGTGAGTAGCCACCAAACACTTCACTTAGCCCCAGATCACCCTCCAGCACCCCAATTAACCCCTTGATCGCCCCTGTCAATCACCTAGTGAAAGGGAAAAAAGTGATCAGTGTAAACTGTCACTTTTTTTTTCCACTGGTATTGACTGTTAGGTTTTAGGATAGTTTAGGCCCCTTGGTTAGGTAGTTAGCGATCGTTTAGCGCCCAGCCCACCACACCGCAGTCACTGATTCGCATATCGCTAATCAGCATTTGTACTTTTATAGTATCTGTAAGTGATCAAAAGTATTATTTTTTGAACACTGCATGATCACTGCACAATCACTTTACAAGCGCTGCGGCGATCAAAAAAATCAGTTTTGATATTTTTTATCAATCGCAGCGGCCTCTGGTACTTCGCTAGCCTCCCATTTGTAAGACAGGCTTGCTTTTTTTCTTGTGTAGTCTCAGGGAATACCCCCTAAATTAAGTTGACCAAATGGCAAAAAAGGGGTATTCTTCTGAAAAGACCTACAGGCTTCTGACCCAGTCGTATGAGGAATGGGAACCCTCATCTGACGAATCTAGCGGGTCAGAATATGAACCTGTAGAAAGCAGTGGCAGTCTTACCCAAAGTTCGGACGAGGAGGTTAAGGGTCCCTGATAGCACCAGGCGTACCCGGCCCCGTGTTGCTAGACCACAGGTTGCGCAGGATCCGCTTCAAGGGCAGCAGAGTGAGACTGGCGCTGGCGGATTACGTGGTGAGGCATACACCAGCAGCGCAGCCCATCCTGGACCTAGTACCAGCACTGCCGTACAACATGGAGAAGTGGCGAGCACCAGAAGGGCAGTTGAAGCTGGTATGGTGGCACGTGCAATAGTTACCCCGTCGCAGCCACCGCACAGACAGGCCCGTAGAGCCCCTGAGGTGCTGGCAAACCCTGATTGGCAGCCCCCAACTTCAGCCACACCAATAGTTCCCCCTTTCACCGCCCAGTCTGGAGTTCGGGTTGAGACAGCTCAGATCGGTTCGGCACTGGGATTTTTTGAGCTGTTCTTGACTGCAGAGCTCTTGGACTTAGTCGTGGCAGAAACAAAATCGGTATGGCACTCAATTTATAGCCGCCAACCTGGGAAGCTTTTATGCCCAGTCTTTCCGGTGGAAACCCGTCCAAGTCTCCTTAACATGGGTCTAACCAAAAAGCATGAATTGCGGTCATATTGGTCCACGAACCTAATTTATCACATGCCCATGTTCTCTGCTGCTATGTCCAGGACACGATTTGAGACCATCCTGCGTTTCCTGCACTTTAGTGATAACAGCACCTCTCGTCCCAGAGGCCACCGAGCTTTTGACCGGCTCCACAAAATTCGGCCCCTCATAGACCACTTCAACACCAAATTTGCAGATTTGTATACCCCTGAGCAAAACATCTGCGTAGACGAGTCCCTTCTACATTTTACCGGGCGCCTTGGCTTCAAACAATACATCCCAAGCAAGCGCGCCCGGTATGGAATCAAATTGTATAAGCTCTGTGAAAGGGCCACAGGCTATAACCACAAATTTTGGATCTATGAGGATAAAGATCAGACCCTGGAGCTGGTCGGTTGCCCTGACTACCTGGGGAGCAGTGGGAAGACAGTCTGGGACTTGGTGTCACCCTCATTTGGCAAGGGGTACCATCTTTCTGTGGACAATTTCTACACAAGTGTGCCCCTCTTCAGGCATTTGTTCCTAGAACAGATTGGCTGCTGACGTTTACATGCTCTCCTCCATTCACGCAGACACGACAATACAAATAGAACGGGCAACCAGTGTCATTGAAAAGCCCCTCTCAGTCCACGACTATAACCTTCACATGGGAGGGGTGGAATTCAATGACCAGCTGTTGGCTCCTAATTTAGTTTCCCGACACACCAGACACTGGTATAAGGTGTCTGTATATTTGATTCAATTGGCTGCATATAATAGTTTTGTTCTCTACAGTAAGGCTGGGAGAACAGGATCCTTCCTCAAATTTCAGGAAGAGATCATCGAGAACCTCCTGTATCCATGAGGTTCCGTAGCCCCATCCACCAGTGTAGTGAGCCGTCTACACGAGCGACATTTCCCCAATGTCGTTGCTGGTACCTCAACCCAACCGTCATCCCGAAAAAGATGTCGTGTCTGTAGCAGGAGTGGAATAAGGCGTGAAACTACTAATGCTGGCCATACATGTAATGATTGCGGAGACCCTCAAATGCCAGGGCAGTACAAACACCCCACAAATGACCCCATTTTGGAAAGAAGACACCCCAAGGTATTCGCCGAGGGGCATATTGAGTCCATCAAAAAGATTTAAATTTTTGTTCCAAGTCAGCGGAAAGGGAGAGTTTGTGAAAAAAAAAAAATATATATATTTTTCCGCTAACTTGTGCCAAAAATAAAATAAAAAATTATATGAACTCACTATGCCCATCAGCGAATACCTTAGGGTGTCTACTTTCCGAAATGGGGTTATTTTTGGGGGTTTTCTACTGTCTGGGCATTGTAGAACCTCAGGAAACATGACAGGTGCTCAGAAAGTCAAAGCTGCTTCAGAAAGCGGAAATTCACATTTTTGTACCATAGTTTGTAAACGCTATAACTTTTACCCAAACCATTTTTTTTTTACCCAAACATTTTTTTTTAATTTTTTTTTTTTATCAAAGACATGTAGAACAATAAATTTTGAGAAAAATGTATATATAGATGTCGTTTTTTAAAAAGAATTTACAACTGAAAGTGAAAAATGTCTTTTTTTTTTTGCAAAAATTTCATTAAATTTCCATTATTAACAAAAAAATGTCAGCAGCAATGAAATACCACCAAATTAAAGCTCTATTAGTGAGAAGAAAAGGAGGTCAAATTCATTTTGGTGGCAGGTTGCATGACCGAGCAATAAACGGTGAAAGTAGTGTAGTCCAGAATTGTAAAAAGTAGTCTGGTCATTAAGGGTGTTTAAGCTAGGGGAGCTGAGGTGGTAAAGGTGTTCAACAAGAATTTATGGAAACTGGAGATGAAATTTCAGAATTTCACTTTTTTGGAAGATTTTCCATTTTAATCATTTATTTTCCACTAACAAAAGCAAAGGTAAACAGCCAAACAAATTCTGCAATTTACAGAAACACCCCATATGTGGTCGTAAACTGCCATATGGCCACATGGCAGGGCGCAGAAGGAAAGGAATGCCATATGGTTTGTGGAAGGCAGATTTTGATGGACTGGTTTTTTGACACCATGTCCCATTTGAAGCCCCATGATGCACCCCTAGAGTAGAAACTCAAAAAAGTGACCCCATTTTAGAAACTAAACCCCTCAAGGTATTAAAAACTGATTTCCACAAACTTTGTTAACCCTTTAGGTGTTCCACAAGAATTATTTGAGAATGGATATGAAATTTCAGAATTTAACTTTTTTGGGCAGATTTTCTATTTATAATTGTAAAGGGGGAATATTAATCAACAATATTTATGCAAATATCGACAATTAATATTCATAAATAGGAGGAGCCGTCTATTGATGACTCCGCCTATTTATACCTTTATATAACAACAATACAATGCTTTGACTATACTTTGCCTTACACTAATCACTACGCTAGCTGCATGTGCCTTACTAAACTATCGTTAATAACCACACATTACACAGATAGTTATATATAAAACACAGTATTTATTATCAATACACTACGCACGCAATACACTAACAATACAGTACTAAACTACACTACACGGTTCCCAAATTCCACCCACAAACTAACTATACAATACACACACACGTATTAGCAGCCCACCCCACCTGTCAAATTCTATCCCTAAGATTGGTGGCCCTATAGGGGTGAATGCAGGCCACAGACATTAGGTAGGGGTCCAGCAATGCAAGGGTTCATACCTTGCAAGTATAGTAGGATTAGGTTAAGGGGAACTAAAGGGTAGGGATACAGCAATGCAAGGGTTGGCTCCCATTAGGAGTATAGGGAACAGGGATGCTCCTGTTAGGTGGTTAGGGATTCAGCAATGCCAGGGTTAATACCTTACAAATGATTGCTGAGGTACAGGGCAATGGTAGGAGTGGATGACAGGGATCATAGGGTGGCGAGTTATGGGCAAGGGGTTGTAGGGGTATGGGTATAGTTATTGCAATGGGATGTGTTGGTGGCAGGGAAGGGGTTGGATATAGGGGGTATGTGAGGGGTAGGTAGGGGCTACACAGGTAGATACTTAATCCTTCTAGAGTTAGTAGGATTTTCCAGGTGGTCATCATGGATCTGCTCTCTCCCATGTGTCTCTGAATCTAGTCTGGTTGCAAGAGACCCTCTTCCTTGCTTGGGGCTCCTATATCAGCCTCAGAAACAGCCCACCTCCCCCCTCCTTAGGGATGTGACATCATAGTGTGCCTTCCTCAAATCCCCAGAGTCCTCCCCCTAGTCTCAAAATGCTGGGAGTAGAAGCATGGCCATGGGGCAGAGGTGTGGAAAACAGGTTTATGATGTCTTTGGTTAGAAAGCCCCCTGACAAATGGTGCCAGAGAGTCTGATTGTTTGGGGCCTGAACAAACTAGATACTAATCAGCTGTTATCCTAGAGGCAGACGTGCGCAGATGCTAGGCACATCTGCGCACATCATCCTATGATGTGGCAGTCAGTGCATGCATATATATCACACATGCACGCACGTATTTGCATGCATGTATGGATATATAATATGCATACGTCTCAACCCTTCCGCAACAATCATTTTTTTTGTCCACTAACAAAGCAAGGATTAACAGCCAAACTAAAGTCAATATTTATTGCCCTGATTCAGAATTTTACAGAAACACTCCATATGTGGTCGTAAACTGCTGTACGGGCACACGGCAGGGCGCAGAAGGAAAGGAACACCATATGGTTTTTGGAGGGCAGATTTTACAGAGATACATTTTAACTTGCCATGTCACATTTGAAGACCCCCTGATGCACCCTTAGAGTAGAAACTACCAAAATTGACCCCATTTTGGAAACTACGGGATAAGGTGGCAGTTGGTACTATTTTAGGGTACAGATGATTTTTGGTTGCTCTATATTACACTTTTTGTGAGGCAAGGCAACAAAAATAGCTGTATTGGCACTTTTTATTGTTATAATTTGTTATTTACAACGTTCATCAGGTTAGATCTGAGCTATTTTTATAGAGCAGGTTGTTACGGATGTGACAATACCAAATATGACTACTTTTTTGCTTCAGTTTTACATAATAAAGCATTTTTGAAAAAAAAGTTTTCTTGTTCAGTTATGCACTCAATAATTGATCGGGAATCCTTTTGCAGAAATCACTGCTTCAATGCAGCGTGGCATGGAGGCAATCAGCCTGTGGCACTGCTGAGGTGTTATGGAGGCCCACGATAGCGGCCTTAAGCTCATCCAGAGTGTTGGGTCTTGCGTCTCTCAACTTTCTCTTCCCAATATCCCACAGATTCTCTATGGGTTCAGGTCAGGAGAGTTGGCAGGCCAATTGAGCACAGTAATACCATGGTCAGTAAACCATGAGCGGGTGCCAGGTCGTGCTGAAAAATGAAATCTTCATCTCCATAAAGCTTTTCAGCAGATGGAAGCATGAAGTGCTCCAAAATCTCCTGATGGCTAGCTGCATTGACCCTGCCCTTGATAAAACACAGTGGACCAACACCAGCAGCTGACATGGCACCCCAGACCATCACTGACTGTGGGTACTTGACACTGGACTTCAGGCATTTCCCTCTCCCCATGCTTCCTCCAGACTCTGGCACCTTGATTTCCGAATGACATGCAACAGTCCAGTGCTGCTTCTCTGTAGCCCAGGTCAGGCGCTTCTGCCGCGGTTTCTGGTTCAAAAGTGGCTTGACCTGGGGAATGAGGCACCTGTAGCCCATTTCCTGCACACGCCTGTACACGGTGGCTCTGGATGTTTCTACTCCAGACTCAGTCCACTGCTTCCGCAGGTCCCCCAAGGTCTGGAATCGGTCCTTCTCCACAATCTTCCTCAGGGTCCGGTCACCTCTTCTCGTTGTGCAGCGTTCTCTGCCACGCTTTTTCCTTCCCAAGGACTTCCCACTGAGGTGCCTTGATACAGCACTCTGGGAACAGCCCATTCGTTCATAAATTTCTTTGTGTCTTACCCTCTTGCTTGAGGGTGTCAATGATGGCCTTCTGGACAGCAGTCAGGTCGGCAGTCTTACCCATGATTGCGGTTTTGAGTAATGAACCATAGTGGGAGTTTTTAAAAGCCTCAGGAATCTTTTACAGGTGTTTAGAGTTAATTAGTTGATTCAGATGATTAGGTTAATAGCTTGTTTAGAGAACCTTTTCATGATATGCAAATTTTTTTAGATAGGAATTTTGGGTTTTCATGAGCTGTATGTCAAAATCATCAATATTAAAACAATAAAAGGCTTGAACTACTTCAGTTGGTGTGTAATGAATCTAAAATATATGAAAGTCTAATGTTTATCAGTACATTACAGAAAATAATGAACTTTATCACAATATGCAAATTTTTTGAGAAGGACCTGTATTTATAAGGCCGGTCGTTACGGACATGGCGATACCCAATATGGGTTTTTATTTTCAATTTTTTATTATAAAATCAGGGGAAAGGGGTGCTTTTTTTAAACTTGAGAAACTTTTTTTATTTTTATTGAAAACACTTTTTTTTAACTTCATTTCTGCCCACTCTAGGACTTCAACTTTCAGGGGTCTGATCCCCTCTGCAATGCATTACAATACATCTGTTGCCTGTTAGTGTATTACACGGAGTACTACACTAACAGGTTGCCTCGGAGACCAAGCCTGAGGCTGGATCTCCTGGGCACCTGTAGAAGGCAGGTCCCGATGCCGTGCATGGCATCGGGCTGCCTTCTGATACATAGAGTCCCTGCCACAGCAGCGTGGGGACTCTATGTGCTCCTTGACCCGCCATTTGCAGCGATGCCGGCAGATACAGAAGGGGCCCAGCTACCAGGGACTGCCGGGCCCCTGTAGTGATCGGGCACTCACCGCTTCGGTGCCTGCCCGATGTGCATGTAAGGCAGAATGCATTCCAGCATACACGGCGGTTTGGGTTAAGGGGTTAAAGCTGCTGTGATTCCGCTGCTGCAAATGATCTCACACCTGTGCAGAGCCACAGATGTAGCTGAGCTAAAATCGACTCAGATAACGCTGTGCCATGTGTTATCAGTTATCTCACGCCATTTTGAGACAAAAGTATTGAAATACATTGAAAGAGTTAGTTAACCTTTTAACTTAACATGTTACCCATCAAGTTCAGTTCAGCTGCATTTGTATACTTCTTCATTGAGATCTACTCCAAAATGGCTGCCGAGATGGAGACACTGCTTGCAGGTAATAACTGTCCTTGTAACAGCCAAACCAGCAATTCCACAGGGACACACCCTAAAACACAGACATATGAGAAACTCACCAGGAACACTCCAGGATAAATCTCAGCTCAACCATCCCATGGAACACCCGATGGGGAAAATAAACTCCTGAAACACTTCCAGTTCAGTCATGACATGCAGTTAATTCTGGAGCTCTATAACATGCATATAACTCTGGAACACTTCCATACTTATTGATACAGGGATTTGCCTTTTAAAGCGATACTATGCTGTACTACTGCACAGGCCAGTATCAGAGAACATAGCGCGGCCATGTTACCTCAGCAGCATGGGGAGAAGGAAGCAGTCTCTCTCCCACCCTGTGCCGCTGCAACCAAATGGTAACAAAGAGATGGGGAGGGCACACTGCACCACCAAATATAACTAATGTTTAATACATTACAAATACAGGAGGCAGAAACACATTGCCGACACCTGACCTCTGACAGGGCGCTGCATCCGCAGCAATTAACCCCTCAGGTGCTGCACCTGAGGGGTTATATGCCGCTAATCTCAGCTCCCTGTCACAGATCGAGTGACTGCAATGTGTTTCTGCCGCCGGCTGTATTTAACATCATTGGTGGCGCAGTGCACCCCCCTCAATGTTAAAAACATTGGCGCAGTGTGCCCTCCCCAGTATTAAAATCATTGTTGGTGCAATGCGCCCTCCCCTCCCCCCCTAGTATTAAGTCATTGGTGGCACAGTATACCCCCCACCCCCCAGTATTAAAATTATAGGGGGGGAGGGGGGTACACCTCCTCTCATTGGTAAAGTAGCAGCTTCTGATCGGAGCCCCAGCAGTGTAATCCTGGGGCTCCGATCGGTTACCATGGCAGCCAGGACGCTACTGAAGCCCTAGCTGCCATAGTCAGATTCACCCTAATAGAGCTCTACTAGGGTGAATAGGACAAGGGATTTAAAAGATCCCAGGTTCTAGCCCCATAGGGGCCCCATCCGGCTTGCGTTTAGATGGACCATCATTTATTTTTCAACAGGACAATGACCCCAAACACACCTCCAGGCTGTGTAAGGGCTATTTGACCATGAAGGAGTGTGATGGGGTGCTGCGCCAGATGACCTGGCCTCCACAGTCACCGGACCTGAACCCAATCGAGATGGTTTGGGGTGAGCTGGACCGCAGAGTGAAGGCAAAAGGGCCAACAAGTGCTAAGCATCTCTGGGAACTCCTTCAAGACTGTTGGAAGACCATTTCAGGTGACTACCTCTTGAAGCTCATCAAGAGAATGCCAAGAGAGTGCAAAGCAGTAATCAAAGCAAAAGGTGGCTACTTTGAAGAACCTAGAATATGACATTTTCAGTTGTGTCACACTGTTTGGTTATGTATATAATTCCACATGTATTAATTCATAGTTTTGATGCCTTCAGTGTGAATCTACAATTTTCAATGAGGTGTGTCCAAACTTTTGGTCTGTACTGTACATATGTATATAAATATATGTATATATAAATCTTAGGGACATTATATAATAGATATTCATAAGGCATTTAGGACCTTTTGCCGGTCAGGTGACGATCAGGTTGGCTGACTAGCTCGGCACGTGATTTTCTGTATGAGCGCCAATTAGTGGTATGTGCCGTAGTCATAGAGAGAGATGTGCCCGCATCTCTGATGTTCGCGACGGCGCCCCGCCCATGTCAAAACGCGATGATGTCACTGACATCCGCAATAGGTCTGTTGAGAAGAATAAATCCACTTTCAGCCTTGACGAACCACATGCGGGCTCTTTCACTGGAGGTCGCAGAGCTCCGTAAAACTGTGTCTGTTTCAGGTGACCGGTTCTGCTTGCGTTCATGGAGTTTGTTCTGAGCCTAAGATCTCGCTTCCAGATACCTTCTCTGGGGGTAGTGAGAATTTTGTTTGTTTTAGAGAGGCTTGCAAACTCCATTTACGCCTACTTGCCCATTCCTCTGGTGATGAGGAGCAGAGGGTGGGGATCATATTATATCACTGCTCAGGGATAACGCTCAGTCTTGGGCCTCTTCGCTGCCGGTGGGGGCATGGCCAATCCGATCAGTGGATGAATTTTTTATAGCTCTGGGTCAGATATATGATGATTTGGATCGTATTGCTCTGGCTGAATCTAAACTGCGTATTTTATGCCAGGGTAAACAGTTCGCAGAGATATACTGTTCAGAATTTCGGAGATGGGCAGCTGATACTGGTTGGAATGATGCTGCACTCCGAAGTCAATTTTGCTATGGTCTTTCAGAGGGATTGAAAGATGCATTTGCCTTTCATGAGAGACCTACCTCCTTGGAGTCTGCCATGTCTCGGGACGTTCGTATTGACAGGCGTCGTCTTAGAGAGAGAGGAGAGATCACTCCTCGTCATACTCAGTCCAAGGACAGTGGGACGGTCTCATTCAGTGCGCAAGGGTCTCAGTCTCTCTCAATCTCCCCTGAGCAGGAACCCATGCAGCTGGGGTTGCTTGCCTCTGACAACAGAGGATTCAGCTCTCAGGAGGATTTGTTTCTGTTGTGGAGGTATAAATCATTTGGCAAATGTTTGTCCCTCTAGTAGATTCAGGGAGTTTTTTGAGAGTAATAAAGAAACAAAAAGAAAAAAAAAGTCCTCAAAAAATGTTCCATCTGTTACAATTGGCAACGTTGATGTGGAAATTGAAGGTTTTCCGTTTGCTTGTAGTTCCCGTTTTGTCCTACCTTCCAGTTTGGCACTAGAGAGCAAGAACATTGTTTGTGAGATTTTTGTAGATAGTGGAGCAGCTGTCAATCTCATTGATAATCAATTTGCTATAACACATGGTTTTCAGGTATGCACTTTGGGAAAGGATATTCCTGTTTTTGCTATTGATTCCGCTCCACTTTCTCAAAAATCGTTAAAGGGCATAGTTCACAACATCCGTTTGACTGTGGGTGAGGCTCATGTTGAGGATGTGTCATCTTTCGTCCTAAGCGGGTTACCTACTCCTCTAGTGTTGGGGCTACCCTGGCTCACTAAACATAACCCCACCATTGATTGTCAAGCCAGGCAAATAAATGGTTGGAGTGACCTTTGCAGAGAGAATTGCCTCTCAACATCTCTTTCAGAGGTTTCTACTAAGACTGTACCATCTTTTCTCTCTCAATTCTCGGATGTGTTTTCTGAGAGTGGTGTTCAGAAGCTGCCCCCTCACCGGGAGTACTATTGCCCTACTAATCTCATCCCAGGCGCCAAGCTGCCTAAATCTCGTTTATACAATCTCTCCCAACCTGAAAGAGTCGCTATGCGTACTTATATCTCTGAGAACCTGAGAAAGGGACGCATACGACCTTCGAAGTCACCTGTTGCCGCTGGTTTTTTTTTTTTAAGAAAAAAGATGGTTCTTTAAGACCATGTTTGGATTTCAGGGAGCTGAACAGTATCTCAATTCGTGACCCTTATCGGCTTCCTCTGATCCCGGACCTGTTTAACCAGATTGTTGGGGCTAAAGTTTTTTTCAAGTTGGATTTAAGAGGGACATACAACCTGGTCAGGGTCAGAGAAGGGGACAAATGGAAGACGGCCTTCAATACCCCTGAGTGCCATTTTGAGAATTTGGTTCTGCCTTTTGGTTTGATGAATGCTCCAGCTGTCTTCCAACATTCTGTGAACAGCATTTTTTTATCATTTAATGGGGAAATTTGTACTAGTGTATCTAGATGACATTTAGATTTTTTTCTCCCGATTTGAAAACTCATAGGGACCACCTACGCCAGGTCTTGCTCATCCTGCGGGAGAATAAATTGTACGCTAAACTGGAAAAATGTGTGTTTGCGGTTCCAGAAATTCAAATTCTGGGTTTTCTCCTCTCCGCCTCTGGTTTTCGCATGGACCCCGAGAAGGTCCGCGCTGTGCTTGATTGGGAGCTTCCTGAGAATCAGAAGGCGCTTTTGCCAATTATTACAGGAAGTTCATTTTGAATTATTCCTCTGTTGTTAAGCCACTCACTGATATGACTAGAAAGGGGGTAGATTTTTCCTCCTGGTCGGTAGAGGCGTGTAAGGCCTTTTCTAGTATCAAAGAGACTTTTGCTTCCCATCTTGGTACAACCCGATGTCTCTCTGCCCTTCATTGTTGAGGTGGACGCTTCTGAGGTGGGTGTGGGTGCGGTCTTGTCTCAGGGTCCCTCTCCTGCCAAATGTCGTCCGTGTGCCTTTTTCTCGAAGAAACTCTCCTCCGCAGAGAGAAATTACGATGTGGGAGATAGGGAGTTGTTGGCCATCAAGTTAGCTTTTGAGGAATTGCGCCATTGGCTAGAGGGAGCCAGACACCCTATTACCGTGTTTACCGACTATAAGAATCTGGCCTACTTGGAGTCAGCCAAGCGTCTGAACCAGAGATAGGCCAGATGGTCTTTGTTCTTTTCAAGGTTTAATTTTGTTGTCACGTTCCCCCTGGGGTTAAGAATGTGAAGGCGGATGCCCTGGCACGTTGTTTTCCGGGAGGGGGGAACTTTGAAGACCCGGGTCCCATTTTGGCTGAAGGGGTGGTGGTCTCTGCTCTTTATACTGATTTGAAGGCAGAGGTTCAGGCAGCCCAGGCAGAGGCTCCTGATCTTTGTCCTCCTGGGAGGTCGTTTGTGCCTCTTGCTTTACGACAATTTTTTTAAAGGAGCACCACGATACTGTGCTTGCTGGGAACCCGGGGGGTAGAGCCACAATGGATCTCATTGCTCGGAGATTCTGGTGGCCGGCGCTTCATAAGTCGGTTGAGGGTTTGGGGGCAGCCTGTGAGACCTGCGCTCGTGCCAAAGTCCCTCATTCACGGCCATCAGGTCCTCTCCTCCTGTTACCCATTCCTTCCTGTCCTTGGACACATCTGTCCATGAACTTCATTACGGACCTGCCTCGTTCCTCAGGGAAGACTGCGATTCTGGTGGTGGACCGTTTTAGCAAAATGGCGCATTTCATTCCTTTTCCTGGGTTGCCCAATGCTAAAACGCTGGCACAGGCATTTATTGATCACATTGTCAAATTGCATGGTATTCCTTCAGACAGTCTCTGATAGGTGCACACAGTTTGTTTCCAGATTCTGGAAGGCTTTCTGTTCTCGCTTGGGGGTTCGGTTGTCATTCTCTTCTGCATCCACCCGCAGTCGAATGGCCAGACAGAGCGCGTCAATCAGAATCTGGAGACATATCTGCACTGTTTTGTGGAGGAGAATCAGGAGGCTTGGTGTTCTTTTCTGTCCCTTGCTAAGTTTGCTTTAAATAACCGTCGTCAGGAGTCCTCTGATAAGTCACTATTTTTTGGTGCATATGGGTACCTACCTGCTCAGACCTACAGTAGGTTTTTTAGCATTTATATATTTAAAAAACTTTTGGGGATTTTTTTTTGCTTTCTTTTGCTACCTGCTGTTCGTTTTGTGTCTTTGCTAATTTTATCTCCTTTCTGCAGATTTTATTAATCTTCAAACACTACAGCTGACCCGTCAGATTTGTATTTTTAAATTAGCTCTTTTTGTCTTTTATTGCACTTTTAACAGTAGCTGTAAGCCATGGGGGGTTTAATTTTAGCCGTTTATACTTGTTACCTAAAGGGATACATTTTTTAGTGCAATTACTCAATGTGGATTTTAAGCTCTCAGTATTATGTGACAGTAGCTGCTCCCAGTCTATGCCCTGAAATGCTGCCCTCAACCCAGGGAAATTGTCCACACAAATCCTGAACATGTGCATTTACCCTGTAAGGAGTTGTCCAGGATTCACTTCAATGGGAAAATACTGCAGTATCCAGCTCTGTCCATTACACAGTGGAGAGAACTGTGTATTTCAAGTGCTAGAGCTACTTTGGAACCGCTGATTGGGGTTTAATAGGTTCTTTAGAACACCTTAAACCCCAATCAGGACGTTTTGCTGTAGTGTTTCCCTCCAGCCAATGGTTGACAGCTTTCTTGCTATTACTATACATAGGGAGAAAGCTGTCAATCTGTGGTAGGAAGTGCGTCGTAGTGCTTCCGTAGACATTTGGTCTGTGCCTCAACTACGTATCTTGCCGATTGTGGACTCATTCAAGTCAATGGGTCCGCGATACGGAGTGCATAGGGCCGATGCCCGTATGTTGCGGACACCAGAGGTTGCACTACATTTTTTCCAGAAGAGTAAAAATACTCCTCTTAACAATTTTGAGGAGTATTTTTAGCCGAGGAGGAGTACAAATTTTGCAGTAATTCATATATAATGCATAGGTCCACATAATGTTATGAGGCTGATATTTCTGCAGGAAAACCATTGCTAGTCTCCCATGCAGAAATTTTAAATGTATCCATCATACACTAAACATAAGACCATTGCTGCCATACATAGCGCCCACCTGACACTACTATATACATATTACATACATAGCTCTACCACATGTCCATTACATAGGTAGAATTACACACAAAAAACTGTACAATAGACTGGTTACACTGACATCCCCCTGCTTTATAAACACCTTCCATACATAAAGTACATTAGCATTCTCCACCAGCACAGTCCTACACAGGACTGTGTTCCCCTAAATAGGTTTTTTAGCTCTGTACAAAAGAAGAGAAAGGAGCCGAGATCACCAAAGGTCCTGTAACCACAATGTAGTGTTTAGTCCAGACTCTGGAGCTGCCTCCTTGTGGGAGAGATGTCTGAGCGGCGGGACTTCTCAGGAGAGGGGTGTGGCTTCATGTGTGCAAGACCTGGCAGCTTCTGATACAGGGCTTCTGACTAGAAAAAGACCATGCGTAAAAATATGCACAAGTCTTTTTCCAGGGAGTAAAATGGCCGGAACAGGCATCTATGACGCTTGTACAGGCGTTATTGGGACCTCTGGTGGACCTGCTGTATGTCGGCAGCAATATGAGCATGGGGAACACTAGTTTGTGTGCCTGTACCCTTTAGGCAGAAGAAAAATTGCTTTAACCACTTCAACCCCGCTAGCTAAAACCCCCTTCATGGACAGGCCACTTTTTACACTTCGGCACTACACTACTTTCACCGTTTATTGCTCGGTCATACAACTTACCACCCAAATGAATTTTACCTCCTTTTCTTCTCACTAATAGAGCTTTCATTTGGTGGTATTTCATTGCTGCTGACATTTTTACTTTTTTGTTATTAATCGAAATTTGACGATTTTTTTGCAAAAAAATGACATTTTTCACTTTCAGCTGTAAAATTTTGCAAAAAAAACGACATCCATATATAAATTTTTCGCTAAATTTATTGTTCTACATGTCTTTGATTAAAAAAAAAATGTTTGGGCAAAAAAAAAAAAATGGTTTGGGTAAAAGTTATAGCATTTACAAACTAAGGTACAAAAATGTGAATTTCCGCTTTTTGAAGCAGCTCTGACTTTCTGAGCACCTGTCATGTTTCCTGAGGTTCTACAATGCCCAAACAGTAGAAAACCCCCACAAATGACCCCATTTCGGAAAGTAGACACCCTAAGGTATTCGCTGATGGGCATAGTGAGTTCATAGAACTTTTTATTTTTTGTCACAAGTTAGCGGAAAATTATGATTTTTATTTTAATTTTTTTTTTTTCTTACAAAGTCTCATATTCCACTAACTTGCAACAAAATAAAAAATTCTAGGAACTCGCCATGCCCCTCACGGAATACCTTGGGGTGTCTTCTTTCCAAAATGGGGTCACTTGTGGGGTAGTTATACTGCCCTGGCAATTTAGGGGCCCAAATGTGTGAGAAGTACTTCTACAATCAAAATGTGTAGAAAATGGCCTGCGAAATCCGAAAGGTGCACTTTGGAATATGGGTCCCTTTGCCCACCTAGGCTGCAAAAAAGTGTCACACATCTGGTATCGCCGTACTCGGGAGAAGTTGGGGAATGTGTTTTGGGGTGTCATTTTACATATACCCATGCTGGGTGAGAGAAATATCTTGGCAAAAGACAACTTTTCCAATTTTTTTATACAAAGTTGGCATTTGACCAAGAGATTTATCTCACCCAGCATGGGTATATGTAAAATGACACCCCAAAACACATTGCCCAACTTCTCCTGAGTACGGCGATACCAGATGTGTGACACTTTTTTGCAGCCTAGATGCGCAAAGGTGCCCAAATTCCTTTTAGGAGGGCATTTTTAGACATTTGGATCCCAGACTTCTTCTCACACTTTCGGGCCTCTAAAAAGCCAGGGAAGTATAAATACCCCACATGTGACCCCACTTTGGAAAGAAGACACCCCAAGGTATTCAATGAGGGGCCTGGCGAGTTCATAGAATTATTATTATTTTTTTTTGCATAAGTTAGCGGAAATTGATTTTTTTTTTTAGTTTTTTTCTCACAAAGTCTCACTTTCCGCTAACTTAGGACAAAAATTTAAATCTTTCATGGACTCAATATGCCCCTCACGGAATACCTTGGGGTGTCTTCTTTCCGAAATGGGGTCACATGTGGGGTATTTATACTGCCCTGGCTTTTTAGGGGCCCTAAAGCGTGAGAAGAAGTCTGGAATATAAATGTCTAAAAATGTTTACGCATTTGGATTCCATGAGGGGTATGGTGAGTTCATGTGAGATTTTATTTTTTGGACACAAGTTAGTGGAATATGAGACTTAGTAAGAAAAAACAAACAAAAAAATATATATATTTCCGCTAACTTGGGCCAAAAAAATGTCTGAATGGAGCCTTACAGGGGGGTGATCAATGACAGGGGGGGTGATCAATGACAGGGGGGGTGATCAATGACAGGGGGGTGATCACCCATATAGACTCCCTGATCACCCCCCTGGTAAGGCTCCATTCAGACGTCCGTATGATTTTTACGGATCCATGGATCGGATCCGCAAAACACATGCGGACGTCTGAATGGAGCCTTACAGGGGGGTGATCAATGACAGGGGGTGATCAGGGAGTGTATATGGGTGATCACCCCCCTGTCATTGATCACCCCCCTGTAAGGCTCCATTCAGACGTCCGTATGATTTTTACAGATCCATGGATACATGGATCGGATCCGCAAAACACATGCGGACGTCTGAATGGAGCCTTACAGGGGGGTGATCAATGACAGGGTGGTGATCAATGACAGGGGGTGATCAGGGAGTGTATATGGGTGATCACCCCCCTGTAAGGCTCCATTCAGACGTCCGCATGTGTTTTGCGGATCCGATCCATGTATCTGTAAAAATCATACGGACGTCTGAATGGAGCCTGACGGGGGTGATCAATGACAGGGGGGTGATCAATGACAGGGGGTGATCAGGGAGGGGGGGGGGGGAGTGTAGTGTAGTGTGGTGTTTGGTGCGACTTTACTGAGCTACCTGTGTCCTCTGGTGGTCGATCCTAACAAAAGGGACCAAAATGTGGCAAAATGTGCAACAAAAAAAAATAATCTGTAGTTGTTTTGGTGGCATTTTCGAGACAGCTTTTCTTTTTCTCTATTGACTTCTATGGAAATACACTCTGCATGAACTGTACAAATGTAGTAACACTACACTTCTAAAGTGTAGCTGTTGAAAAAAGTCTAACATGCACATCGTCGAGTTTTTAAATTCAAGTCAATGTGAAGTTGCTGGTGTCATTTTAAACGATTGTCCGATTTGGCCAAAATTTTTTTGCCCCCCACCCAAGCTGTACAAAAAGTATTACAATGTATCGGTCATAAGAGTTGGCTTTTTTTTTGTCCGAGAAAACAAATCTTTAAAAGCCAAAAGGAAGACTCATGTTTTCTATGGAGTCCATTGTTGTCATCAGACCAGGCTATTTATAGAGGCAGAGGAAACAAATTTAGCCATTGAAGTGTAAATGAGCCTTTAGAGGCATTCTTACAACATTGTTATTCCTGTACAAGTATACTACAATTATTTTCAACGCTATGTCCACCTTTGCACTAAAAAACTACAGGATTACCCTACACAGAATTTGTTGGTTATTTTGTTTCTACATTTTCTATGCACACCAAATACTGCCATGGTATCCTATGTGAAATGTTTAAAGCAGTTTTCAAATTTTTTTTTCACCTTTTTCAAACCAACAACTGGAAGTGAAAATGTTTGTAATTGCATGTAATTAAAAGTTTAGTATAGTGGTCCCTCAAGATACTATGGACTCAAAATACGATGGTCAACAAATTTAATATTACAACTTTAAGGACCACTGTATAGCCACTGAAGTATTCAATAAAATATATCTTTACAGCACCACCTGCTATTTGTCTTTATTTTACCATCCATCTCAGAAATAATCGCTCAGGTGGTACATGCAGAGTTCCACCCCTCAGCTGCAACGAGCCAGATCTACTGTTAGAAGCTAGGACAGTTACAGGGAAAGAGCTGAAAATCTAGCATAGCAATCTGAGCAAGGAGTGGAGAGACTTCTTCAGTAGATCAACGTGAGGTACAGGGCTGGTCCTAGTTTTGTTAGATATTGTCATGCACAATATGTTACATTTTCTTTTTTTACATTTATCATGGCATACCCTTTTTAATTAAGACATATTACAAACTTGCTTCCATTTTTTAGACTTCCTGCAACAGAAAAATAAAATTGATTGCAAAGATTTACAGTTTTTAACCCATGCACAACATTTGATGAATATATACATCATAATGCCACAGAGGATGTATGGAGCGGGATGAGTCGCTGAGCCCACTCCAGACACTGCACATCTGAGTTGTGCTGCACAGCAGCATACATCTGGGATCTGATAACTCTGATCACGGCTGTTTAAACACTTAAATACTTTGCTCAATAGCGTTCACTGGCTATGGAATTGCAGGATTCAACAGGTCACCAGCGCATCTCTATTCACTACAATGGGACCTGGCTGCTTTCCGGCATAAATGCTAGCCATGGGCCTGACAAATACCGCTGCATGTAGCATTTTTTTTTTTAATCAGGCCTACAGCTGCCATTTATGCCTGAAAGGAGCCGGATCAGGCTGCCAGATGATGAATGCAGCCTTACTAAAAAAATAAATAAATAAAAATTATATTATAATATAAATATATTAAAAATACATATACGAGGGGATGCTGAGAAGTTCCTGGCTTTGCCCCTTCCAGTTGGATTTGAAAAATCAAATTTGAATTTGGTACCATATGAAAGCTTGATATCTTGTTATGTAACTGTGCAAATATCAGATGTTTATAATTGTTATAAATATTTTTAATTTCAGGTAGAACCCGAGATAGCAGAGGCACAAGGAAGTTTCACATCTGGGAGTTACAGGCAGTCAGTTTTTGTTTCTCCAGGGAAAGAACATTCACACTGAGGACACTTTTTCCCCTAGTGTTTGTGACATCTCATTGTCAATGTCCTTTGCAGACTTTCCCTGGGGAAACAAAAACTTCATGACGGCCCATAACTCCACAGAGGTGAAACTTCCTTGTGATTCTGCCATCTCAGGTTCTGAAATCGAAAATAGTTATAACAAATTGTCAACATCTTATATTTGCACAGTTACATAAGATATGAAGCTTTCATATGGTACCAAATTCACTTTTTCAAAATCCATTTTTCAATTCCAACTGAAAGGGGGTAAAGCTAGGAACTTCTCAGCGTCCCCACATATACCCCAAAAAGGTATCAATAAAAACTAAAGTTCAACTCACAAGAGCCCTTGACAGAAAAATAAAACAAATTATGAGTGTCAGAATATGGCAAAAAAGCCAATTTATTTTAAATAAGTAATTTTAAATGTTAAAATTTAACAAAATTAAAACAAAAAACTACATAACATTTGGTATTGCCATATTTGTACTGACCCACAGAAGAAAGTTAATGTAAATGGTGAATGCCATTAAAAACTAAACAATGGCACATTTGTGTTTTTGCCTCCATCCTACCCTAATTTTTTTTTTTTTCAGTTTCTCTATTCATTATACAGTACATTAAATGGTGCCATTAAAAACACAGCTTGCCCCATCTAAAACAAGCACTGAGATGCTGAAGGAAAATTTTAAATTAGGGGTCTTGGAAGGCAAGGTTGAAGAAACAACCAGATACTGGTGTGACAGGAAGGGGTTAAGCCATGCAAATGTAATTTTATCACTCTGATATGCCAAATGCACAATAATTAAAAGGGGTTTTCAGGGTTTGCTACAGTTTTTAACATATATGACATGTAGATGCTTACCTCATGGACACCTTTCCTGTGATTTTATTTTATTTTTTTCAATTTAGACTCTCCTGACACATTTTCAATATGTAGACAAATAACTTTGGTTTGATTACATCTTGCATGTAGCACTTCCTGTTGCTGTATCCAAGCAAACTTATGATGATGTCTCTGTCACAGCTCCAGCATTGCCCCAGCTAGTTTATAGCTCCTCCAGTCCATCTAGTTACATAGACACACTCCTCGATCACTGTCCCTGTTGCTGCTTTGACATGTTCATGGATATAACATAAGAAGTAAGAAAGAGTTGCATGGCCATGTGACTATAGCCCAGAACGGAAGATAAATGCATTAAAAGATAAAAAATACATTACAAAATTACAGCTACCGTCAATTATTTTAAAGGGTATTGATGCAAACCAGAAAATACCTTTAAGTTTGGTTTTAGAGCTTCTGTTTATCATGGAATCCAGAACACAGTGTTGGATCTGTCAAACACCACAAGGCACTTACAGACACATTGTCTGACAATGAAGTTCATGAGGCCCTACAGGAAAAACACCATTCATGTCTTTCCTCTAAAATCTGAATAAATCTGTAACTTCGCCTCATACACAAATGTGAACCATAACTTAATTTGAAGTTCAAAATAGTTTTTAACATAATTTTTTGTTTTGCTTAAAAGGGATTCTCTGGGAATGATTTTAAAACAGCAACTAACAACCCGTCCTACAATGTGAGCAGGACTGGTTACCACCACTTGCAGAACTTACTAGGTGGGTAAGGGGGTGGGCCCACACTACACTGCTCTACAATAAATAGAGATGATGCAATCCTGCCTACGATATGCCATCATTGCTAAGCAGCCTGGCAAGTACGCTCACCACTGTATAGTATAAGCAAGTGCTAGAATTTAGTGTATAGTGAGGCCTGCCCTGCCCCCCCCCCCCCCCCCTCCCCATTACCCACCAGGCAGCTCTGCAAGTAGTGGCAACCATTCCTGCACATATTCTAAGACAGGTTGCTTGCTACCATTTTAAATTATTCCTGGAGAACCTCTTTGAAAAAAAGAATTAAGAAATGTTATAACATCTAAATTCCCAGGTCTAGTCACATACAATATATACAAGTTGAAGTACTACTTTGTGAATAATCCATTAACTCTCAAGGCTTTTTTTCTGTACAAGTGTCTGTTTTGAATTCTGCCACCAATTAATATAATGTACTACAAATTACGTTGATTTCTCCTGCCCTGCTGCAGAAGTCTCTTGTGGTACACTTTCTGCTAAGTTGTGTGCATGCTCTAGGAAAAGGTCCTTCAATACACTTAACTCTTTCGTCAATAGCTTTATTTTGGCCTCCAGCCTCTCATTCTCCTCTTTTAACTGATTGACCCGTTGTAGTGTATCTTGGGCTTTTTGCTTGCTTTTCAGTCTACTTTTCTTCACAGCCATATTGTTGCGTTCCCTTCGTAGGCGGTACTCCTCACTGCCACGATCCATCCTCTGTACTTTCTTGTTTTTACTTGGAGGAGTAGCTTTTCCACCTCCTTCTGGATTTAATGTTACAAGCTGGGGAGTTGGTGGACTACTCAGGTGTGAATTATTGAGACCATCATCTGAAGAAGATGGAGATATATTCATTTTCAAGTGTTGTGAATGCAAAAATGCTTGATAACCTGCAGTGAAATTACAGAATTTTCACAATTATCACTATATCAAGCAATATAATTTTTTTTTAAAGGCATTTATGTAATATCCTGCTTGTGTTATTCATATTACAATATTAACTGCATTACCATTTTAATAATGTTGTCTGGCATTTTTCTTTAAAGCCATCTTATACTTTAACCACCTCCCGACCGCCTAACGCACCGATGCGTCCGGGAGGTGGTTGATTTACTCCTCCTGGACGCATCGGCGCGTCATCTCGCGATAGCCGAGATTTCCTGTGAACGCGCGCACACAGGCGCGCTCACAGGTACAGAAGATAAGCCAGTGGATCTCCAGCCTGCCAGCGGCGATCGCTCGCTGGCAGGCTGGAGATGTGATTTTTTTAACCCCTAACAGGTATATTAGACGCTGTTTTGATAACAGCGTCTAATATACCTGCTACCTGGTCCTCTGGTGGTCCCTTTTGTTTGGATCGACCACCAGAGGACACAGGCAGCTCAGTAAAGTCGCACCAAACACCACACTACACTACACCCCCCCCTGTCGCTTATTAACCCTTTATGAACCACTGATCACCCCATATAGACTCCCTAATCACCCCCCTGTCATTGATCACCCCCCTGTAAGGCTCCATTCAGAGGTCCGTATGATTTTTACGGATCCACGGATCGGATCCGCAAAACGCATACGGACGTCTGAATGGAGCCTTACAGGGGGGTGATCAATGACAAGGGGGTGATCACGCATATTGACTTCCTGATCACTTCCCTGTCATTGATCACCCCCCTGTAAGGCTCCATTCAGAAGTCCGTATGTGTTTTGCGGATCCGATCCATGTATCAGTGGATCCGTAAAAATCATACGGACGTCTGAATGGAGCCTTACAGGGGGTTGATCAGGGAGTCTATATGGGTGATCACCCCCCTGTCATTGATCACCCCCCCTATAAGGCTCTTTTCAGACATTTTTTTGGCCCAAGTTAGCGGAAATTGATTTTTTTTTTTGTTTTTTATTACAAAGTCTCATATTCCACTAACTTGTGTCAAAAAATAAAATCTCACATGAACTCACCATACCCCTCACGGAATCCAAATGCGTAACATTTTTTTGACATTTATATTCCAGACTTCTTCTCACGCTTTAGGGCCCCTAAAATGCCAGGGCAGTATAAATACCCCACATGTGACCCCATTTTGGAAAGAAGACACCCAAAGGTATTCAATGAGGGGCATGGCGAGTTCATAGAAATTTTTTTTTGGGGCACAAGTTAGCGAAAATTGATTTTTTTATTTTTTTTTTCTCACAAACTTGTGCCCAAAAAAAAATTTTCTATGAACTCGCCATGCCCCTCATTGAATACCTTGGGGAGTCTTCTTTCCAAAATGGGGTCACATGTGGGGTATTTATACTGCCCTGGCTTTTTAGGGGCCCTAAAGCGTGAGAAGAAGTCTGGGATCCAAATGTCTAAAAATGCCCTCCTAAAAGGAATTTGGGCCACTTTGCGCATCTAGGCTGCAAAAAAGTGTCACACATCTGGTATCGCCGTACTCAGGAGAAGTTGGGGAATGTGTTTTGGGGTGTCATTTTACATATACCCATGCTGGGTGAGAAAAATATCTTGGTCAAATGCCAACTTTGTATAAAAAATTTGGAAAAGTTGTCTTTTGCCAAGATATTTCTCTCACCCAGCATGGTTATATGTAAAATGACACCCCAAAACACATTCCCCAACTTCTCCTGAGTACGTCGATACCAGATGTGTGACACTTTTTTGCAGCCAAGGTGGGCAAAGGGGCACATATTCCAAAGTGCATCTTTCGGATTTCGCAGGCCATTTTTTACACATTTTGATTGCAAAGTACTTCTCACACATTTGGGCCCCTAGAATGCCAGGGCAGTATAACTACCCCACAAGTGACCCCATTTTGGAAAGAAGACACCCCAAGGTATTCCGTGAGGGGCATGGCGAGTTCCTAGAATTTTTTATTTTTTGTCGCAAGTTAGTGGAATATGAGACTTTGTAAGAAAAAAAATAATAATAATCATCATTTTCCGCTAACTTGTGACAAAAAATAAAAAGTTCTATGAACTCACTATGCCCATCAGCGAATACCTTAGGGTGTCTACTTTCCGAAATGGGGTCATTTGTGGGGGTTTTCTACTGTTTGGGCATTGTAGAACCTCAGGAAACATGACAGGTGCTCAGAAAGTCAGAGATGCTTCAAAAAGCGGAAATTCACATTTTTGTACCATAGTTTGTAAACGCTATAACTTTTACCCAAACCATTATTTTTATTTTTTTGCCCAAACATTTTTTTTTAATCAAAGACATGTAGAACAATAAATTTAGCGAAAAATTTATATATGGATGTTGTTTTTTTTGTGCAAAATTTTACAGCTGAAAGTGAAAAATTTCATTTTTTTGCAAAAAAACCCGTTAAATTTCGATAAAAAAGTATAAATGTCAGCAGCAATGAAATACCACCAAATGAAAGCTCTATTAGTGAGAAGAAAAGGAGGTAAAATTCATTTTGGGTGGTAAGTTGCATGACCGAGCGATAAACTGTGAAAGTAGTGTAGTGCAGAAGTGTAAAAAGTGGCCTGGTCATGAAGGGGGTTTCAGCTAGCGGGGTTGAAGTGGTTAAAGGGGTTGTGCAAGAATGGGGGGGGCAACCTCTGTATGCGATGCTCCGCTGCGCTCTCTCAATGTCAACATCCAGTTTGACATTGCTGCAGCTAATAAGCCAATTACTGGTTGTGGTAGTGACCGTCTCCCCTTAGGTCATGACGAATGGTCACAACCGGATGTTGATATTGAGGGAGCCCATCTAAGTATTGCAGGCTGGGAGAAGGAGTGGAAAGGCAGCGAAGGGAAGTAATCCTCTGTTTACAAGTCTGGTAAGTGTGTCCTCAGGATAGGTCATCAGTATCTGACTGGAGGGGTCTAACGCCCAGGACCCCAGCTCATCAACGGTTTGAAAAGGCTATGGCGCTCACAGTAGCTCTGCGGATTTCTCTCAGCTTTTCCTAGGCCATCGGTCACATAGCCTAGGAGCAGCTCAGACCCACAGAAGTGAATGGGGCAGAACATGATAAGCACAGTTGGTACTGTTGGTAAGCCCTCACTGTCCTGGGTGTCAGCCCCCCACCGATCAGATACCGATGACCTATCCTGAGGACAGGTCGACAGTATTAAAGTCTTAGAAAATGCTTTTAAGCAAGAAGGCATTAAGAAGCATCAAAGTCATAAGGAAAAAATAATGACTTGCAGGGGTATTTTTTTGTTGTTGTCTTTATTCTTGTAACAATAAAAAACTACGTCTTCAAACTGGTTGGCATGTGTGAATCAAATGGGGGGGGGGGGGGGGGGATCAATTTTATTTCAAGGTTTTAACACCTTTGCTAACAGCCATGTGTAAACATGGCGCCTGCTCGCCCGTGCAGCGGGCGTCATGGCTGGCAGATCTCTGCTGTTTCACACAGCAGAGACCTGCAGCTACTTACTGTGACCGGCAATAATGCTGATCACAGTAATTAAAGGCTTTAGATGCCGTGATCAAGCGAGATCACAGTAGCTACATGCGCAAAAACCCTTAAGCTCGCCCTTCCGGGCCTCCTACAGATGCCCCATGTGGCCAATTCGGGCATCATCACCCTCGCTGAACACCATCACCCTCGCTGATGATGCTGAAAGTGTTCCTGCTGCAATTCTTATTTTGGCCACCAGATGGCAGGCCAGAATAAGAAATGAGCAAATGAGGGTTTAAATGTTAATTTAAAAATCCCTTATAGAACAAAATCAAAGATAAAAAAAAAAAAAATTTATTGGCTCATATGACCTTCAAAATGAGCACAAAAACAAAAAAAGTTACAAATATATAAAAAAAAAAAAAGTTTAAAATCACCCCCCTTTCCATATAATTAAAAAATGAATACCTAAATTACAAATATAAACACCCTGGGTATCATTGTGACCGAAAATGCCCGTGTTATTAAAAATATTTTTAAAAATTTCTAAATGGAAGGGGCAAAATGGCCAATTTGCCATTTGTTTATTGCTTCTCTTACATAAAAAAAAGTGAATAATATATGATCAAAAAATCATGCACACTCCAACATGGTATCAATTAAACCTACAGATTGTTCCGCAAAAAATGAGCCCCTAAACAGCTCAATAGACAGAAGTATAAAAAAAAAAAAAAAAAAAAGCTAATGGGGGTCAGAATATGGGGATTTTTTTATTATCAAAGTTTACATTTATTTTTACACTATTTAGAAAAAAATTAAAACCTATACATAATGGGGTATCATTGTAATTATACATTTTTCTGACAGTGGAGCTCAGGAGTCTGTGTGCTATAAACTGAGGGCTGTGCTGGGATTTGAGCCTGGCTGGAGGACTCAGGCACCTCTAATGCCTCATTCACACGTCAGTGTTTGGTCAGTGATTGTGAGCCAAAACCAGGTGCGGCTCTAAACACAGAACATGTGCAGATCTTTCCCTTATACCTTATGTCTGTGGAGGCTCCAATCCTGGTTTTGGCTCACAGTCACTGATGGAAATGACTGACCAAAACACTGACATGTGAATGAGGCATAAAGGCGAACAGAAGCCTATGGACTTGATGAGGCTGAATTGCTAACAGGATGTGAATTAACACCCAGGAGAAAAGGTGACTTTTGTTTATAAACTTTCCTTGTGTGTGAACAAACACCAAGCCACCTGCGTTTTGTGATACACCTTATCTACATTTTGTTTTACACCAAATGTGTGAATAAACACCACTGTTTGATTCAAGAACTTTGCCTCTATACTGCATCCGCTAGTCCTAACTACCATTAGCCACTCACCGTACACAAGTGGATACGGAGTAAAAGCAGGCCTAAATGTGGGAGAAGTGATGTTGTTAGGTAGCTAGCCTTTGACTAGAAAAAATTAAAAGGGTTGTCCGGGTTCAGGGCTGAACCTGGATATATAGTGGGATGCGAAAGTTTGGGCAACCTTGTTAACCACTTCAACCCCCCTAGCTGAAACACCCTTAATGACCAGGCCACATTTTACACTTCTGCACTACACTACTTTCACCGTTTATTGCTCGGTCACGCAACGTATTTTGCAAAAACAACGACATCCATATATACATTTTTCGCTAAATTTATTGTTCTACATGTCTTTGCTAAAAAAAAAAAATTGGGGGTAAAAAAAAAATGGTTTGGGTAAAAGTTATAGCGTTTATAAACTATGGTGCACAAATGTGAATTTCCGCTTTTTGGAAGCAGCCCTGACTCTGAGCACCTGTCATGTTTACTGAGGTTCTACAATGCCCAGACAGTACAAACACCCCACAAATGACCCCATTCCGGAAAGTAGACACCCTAAGGTATTCACTGATGGGCATAGTGAGTTCATAGAACTTCTTATTTTTTTTGTCACAAGTTAGCAGAAAATGATGATTTATTTTTTCTTTATTTTTTTCTTACAAAGTCTCATATTCCACTAACTTGCGACAAAAAATAAAGACTTCCATGAACTCACTATGCCCCTCACGGAATACCTTGGGGTGTCTTCTTTCCAAAATGGGGTCACTTGTGGGGTAGTTATACTGCCCTGGCATTTTAGGGGCCCAAATGCGTGCAAAGTAGTTTGAAATCAAAATCTGCAAAAAATGACCGGTGAAATCCGAAAGGTGCTCTTTGGAATGTGTGCCCCTTTGCCCACCTAGGCTGCAAAAAAGTGTCACACATCTGGGTATCGCCGTACTCAGGAGAAGTTGGGGAATGTGTTTTGGGGTGTCATTTTACATATACCCATGCTGGGTGAGAGAAATATCTTGGCAAAAGACAACGTTTCCCATTTTTTTTATACAAAGTTGGCATTTGACCAAGATATTAATCTCACCCAGCATGGGTATATGTAAAATGACACCCCAAAACACATTCCCCAACTTCTCCTGAGTACGGCGATACCACATGTGTGACACTTTTTTGCAGCCTAGATGCGCAAAGCGGCCCAAATTCCTTTTAGGAGGGCATTTTTAGACATTTGGATCCCAGACTTCCTCTCACGCTTTCGGGCCCCTAAAATGCCAGGGCAGTAAAAATACCCCATATGTGACCCCATTTTGGAAAGAAGACACCCCAAGGTATTCAATGAAGGGCATGGCAAGTTCATAGAATTTTTTTTTTTTTGGCACAAGTTAGCGGAAATTGATTTTTTTTTTGTATTTTCTCACAAAGTCTCCCTTTCCACTAACTTGGGACAAAAATTTCAATCTTTCATGGACTCAATATGCCCCTCACGGAATACCTTGGGGTGTCTTCTTTCTGAAATGGGGTCACATGTGGGGTATTTATACTGCTGTGGCATTTTAGGGGCCCTAAAGCGTGAGAAGAAGTCTGGAATATAAATGTCAAAAAAAATTTATGCATTTGGATTCCGTGAGGGGTATGGTGAGTTCATGTGAGATTTTATTTTTTGACACAAGTTAGTGGAATATGAGACTTTGTAAGAAAAGAAAAAAAATAAAAATATTAATTTCCGCAAACTTGGGCCCAAAAAAAAAAAAATGTCTGAATGGAGCCTTACAGGGGGGTGATCAATGACAGGGGGGTGATCAGGGAGTCTATATGGGTGATCACCCCCCTGTAAGGCTCCATTCAGATGTCCGTATGTATTTTGCGGATCCGATCCATGTATCCGTGGATCCGTAAAAATCATACGGACGTCTGAATGGAGCCTTACAGGGGGGTGATCAATGACAGGGGGGTGATCAGGGAGTCTATATGGGTGATCATCCCCCTGTCATTGATCACCCCCCTGTAAGGCTCCATTCAGACGTCCGTATGTGTTTTGCGGATCAGATCCGTGGATCAGTAAAAATCATACGGACGTCTGAATGGAGCCTTACAGGGGGGTGATCAATGACAGGGGGGTGATCAGGGAGTCTATATGGGTGATCACCCCCCTGTAAGACTCCATTCAGACGTCCGTATGTGTTTTGCGGATCCGATCCATGTATCCGTAAAAAAATCATACGGACGTCTGAATGGAGCCTTACAGGGGGGTGATCAAGGAGTCTATATGGGGTGATCAGGGGTTAATAAGTGACAGGGGGGGGGGGGGGGTGTAGTGTAGTGGTGTTTCGTGCTACTTATTACTGAGCTGCCTGTGTCCTCTGGTGGTCGATCCAAGCAAAAAGGGACCACCAGAGGACCAGGTAGCAGGTATATTAGACGCTGTTCAAAATAGCGTCTATTATACCTGTTAGGGGTTAAAAAAATTAATAATCGCATCTCCAGCCCTGCCAGCGAACGATCGCCGCTGGCAGGCTGGAGATCCACTCGCTTACCTTCCGTGCCTGTGCGCGCGCGTTCACAGGAAATCCAGGAAATCTCGCCTCTCGCGAGATGACGCACGGATGCGTCCAGGAGGAATGAATCGACCGCCTCCAGGACACATCCATGCGTTAGGCGGTCTGGAGGCGGTTAATAGTCATGATTTTCCTGTATAAATCGTTGGTTGTTAAGATAAAAAAATGTCAGTTAAATATATCATATAGGAGACACACACAGTGATATTTGAGAAGTGAAATAAAGTTTATTGGATTTACAGAAAGTGTGCTATAATTGTTTCTTTTTAAATCAGATCATTTTTTATTGAACATTTTACAATGTAACTACACGTTTTATCATATTACGTACAAGGATGACATAGAGACATGCTGTCCATATGGCTAATAACGAAAAGGATGCCAAGCTATGTGTAGTAAACAAATTACAATCCAACCCCCCCATGCTATAATTGTTTAAACAAAATTAGGCAGGTGCATAAATTTGGGTACCACAAAAAAAGAAATGAAATCAATATTTAGTAGATCCTCCTTTTGCAGAAATTACAGCCTCTAAACGCTTCCTGTAGGTTCCAATGAGAGTCTGGATTCTGGTTGAAGGTATTTTGGACCATTCCTCTTTACAAAACATTTTTAGTTAATTCAGGTTTGAAGGCTTTAAGTCACACCACAGATTTTCAATTATATTCAGGTCTGGGGACTGAGATGGCCATTCCAGAATGTTGTACTTGGTCCTCTGCATAAATGCCTTAGTGGATTTTGAGCAGTGTTTAGGGTCGTTGTCTTGTTGAAAGATCCGGCGCAGCTTCAGCTTTGTCACTGATTCCTGGACATTGGTCTCCAGAATCTGCTGATACTGAGTGAAATCCATGCATCCCTCAACTTTGCCAAGATTCCCAGTCCCTGCACTGGCCACACAGCATGATGGAACCACCACCATATTTTACTGTAGGTAGCAGGTGTTTTTCTTGGAATGCTGTGTTTTTTCCTCCATGCATAACGCCCCTTGTTATGGCCAAATAACTAAATTTTAGTTTTATCAGTCCATAGCACCTTATTCCAAAATGAAGCTAGCTTGTCCAAATGTGCTTTAGCCGACCTCAAGCGGCACTTTTTGTGCTGTGGGAGGAGAAAAGGCTTCCTCTGCATCACTCTCGCATACAGCATCTCCTTGTGTAAAGTGCGCGGAATGGTTAAATGATGCACAGTGACTCCATTTGCAGCAAGATGATGTTGTAGGTATTTGGTGCTGGTCTGTGGGTTGACTGACTGTTCTCACCATTTGTCGCTTCTGTCTATGCAAGATTTTTCTTGGTCTGCCACTTGGAGCCTTAACTTGAACTGAGCCTGTGGTCTTCCATTTCCTCAATATGTTCCTAACTGTGGAAACAGCTGAAATCTCAGAGACAGCTTTCTGTATCCTTCCCCTATACCATGCTGGTGAACAATCTGTGTCGTCAGGTCATTTGAGAGTTGTTTTGAGAACCCCATGTTGCTACTCTTCAGAGAAAATTAAAAAAAGAGGAGGGAAACTTACAATTGACCCCCTTAAATACTCTTTCTCATAATTGGATTCACGTGTGTATGTAGGTCAGGGGTCACTGAGCTTACCAAGCCATTTGAGTTCCAATAATTACTTCTAAAGGTTTTGGAATCAATAAAATGACAACAGTGCCCAAATTTATGCACCTGCCTAATTTTGTTTAAACAATTATAGCACACTTTCTGTAAATCCAATAAACTTCATTTCACTTCTCAAATATCACAGTGTGCGTCTCCTATGTGATCTATTTAACTGACATTTTTTATCGTAACAACCAACGATTTATACAGGAAAATCATGACGATTAACAAGGTTGCCCAAACTTTCGCATCCCACTGCAAGCACCTCTCCCTTACCATATAGGAGTGGAGATTCAGAGTATTTCCTTTCTCCGATGCTCCCCTTGCTTTGCGCTGCATCGTGCAGGGCAAAATCTGTTTATTGTGAGCCGTTGACTAACCAGGCTTCATAACACCATGCTAGGCAGAGACTTCCGCCTAGCAGAGAGCCCGGTGACGTGACCATCACAAATGGTTGTATAGCGCTGTTTTGGGCGGTTTTAGAGGCAGGTATTAGCGATTCCAACTTCTAAAACCACCTAGAACAGCACTATACACCGCCCATTTGTGTCGGTGACATCACCGGGCTCCCTGCTAGGCATTAGTCTCTGCCTAGAATACCGATGTGAATCCTGGTACGTCTCTTCATAGGCCATATGACGACATCACCATACATCGGTCACATGGCCTAGTTGCAGCTCAGCTTGGAAAGCTGATTGGCTCACCAGAGCTCCATTGAGCATGGTGGCTCCCTAAAACAGGATAGGTCATCATTCTCAAGACCTGGATAAGCCCTTTAACCCCTTCAGAACCCTGCCATATTTCACCAGGCTGTTTTTTGGAGATTTTACATTTGTCACTTTATGTGGCAATAACTTTGGAATGCTTTTATTATCCAAGCCATTCTGAGATTGTTTTCTCGTGACACATATTTACCTCTATCAAGAAGTACATTCTGTCAATATTTTTCATTTAAAAAAAAGATCCCAAATTTACCCCAAAAAAAGAATTTGGAAAAACTTTTCAAATTTCAATTTCTCTGCTTTTAAAACAGATAGTGAGTGATACCTCATAATAGTTATTACTTTACATTTCCCATATGTCTACTTTATGTCTGGATCATTTTGTGAATGCCATTTTATTTTTGGGGACATTAGAAGGCTTTGAAGTTTAGAAGTAAATCTTAAAAATGTTCAAAACCCACTTTAGTCTACTTTCACACTGGTGTTTCTGGGTCCGCTTGTGAGATCTGTTTCAGGGATCTCACAAGCGGCCCAAAACGGATCAGTTTAGCCCCAATGCATTCTGAATGGATAAGGATCCATTCAGAATGCATCAGCCTCCATTCCGCTCTGGAGGCGGACACCAAAACACTGCTTGCAGCGGATCAGTCCTCACTTACAATGTAAGTCAATGGGGACGGATCAGTTTTCACTGACACAATATGGTGCAATTTAAAACCGATTCGCCTCCCATTGACTTTCAGTGTAAGTCAAAACGGATCAGTTTGCATTATCATGAACAAAAAATGGTAATTCAAACGGATCCGTTCTGAACAGATACAAGCGTTTGCATTATCGGTGCGGATCAGTCTGTGCAGATACAAGACGGATCCGCACCTAACGCAGGTGTGAAAGTAGCCTTAAGGACCAGTTCAGTTATAAAGTCACTGTGGGGCTTACATAATAGAAACCACCCATAAATGACCCATTTTATAAGCTACACCCCTCGAGGTATTCAAAACAGATTTTACAAACTTTGTTAACCCTTTATGTGTTCCACAAGAATTAAAGGAAAATGTAAATGAAATTTCACTATCAGTTTTCCATTTTAATCTTTTTCCCCCGTAACAAAGCAAGGGTTAACAGCCAAACAAAACTCAATATTTACTATCCTGATTCTGTAGTTTATAGAAACACCCCATTTGTGATCGCAAACTGCTGTACGGGCACACGGCAGCGCACAGAAGGAAAGGAGCGCCATATGGTTTTTTGGGAGGCAGATTTCACTGGGATAATTTTTAAGAGGGCCCTTCACCAGTTTTTACCTTATAAAAATCATACCTCACACTGTAGCCCATGTTCCCTAGATGTCATATCGCTAATTTTTCTCACGATATGCTCCTCCGTTGCGCTGCTGTGCCCCTCGTTCTGTTTAGGCGCCCTGTATGCTAATTAATAGCATTGGAACATGGAGGAGTAGACATCAGCTTTTATCATTGGGATTCTCTATCTGGCTGTGGCACTGTCCAATCACAGTGGAGCACATAACATCCAGAGAGAAGGTTTTTTCTCAATGGCTGTGACGCACTCCGCTGTGTTTGGACAGCGCCACAGCCAGATAGAAGACGCCCAATGAGAAAAGCTGATGTCTCCTCCTCACTGTCCCAATGCTATTAATTAGCATACAGGGTGCCTAAACAGAACGGAGGGGCACAGCGGCGCAACGGAGAAGCAGATCATACATTTTTTTTTTTTACAAATTAGCGAGAGGGTACATATGATTTTTGGTTGCTCCATATTACACTTTTTGTGAGGCAGGGTAACAAAAAATAGCTGTTTTGGCACAGTTTTTATGTGCTATTTTTATAGACCAGGTTGTTACGGATGTGACAATACCAAATATGACTATTTGAGGTTTTTTGTCAGTTTTACATAAAGCATTTTTGAAAAAAATTGTTTATTTTTTAGTGTCTCCATATTCTGAAAGCCTTCGTTTTTCATTTTTTGGGCAACTGTCTTATGTAGGGGCTCATTTTTTTCGGCTTGAGATCACGGTTAGATTGCTACTATTTTCGGGTGCGTACGACTTTTTGATAGCTTGGTATTACAATTTTTGTTATGTATGGGGACAAAGAAAATGGCTTTTTTTTTTTACAGGGGTTAGGTCATGTGATATTTTTATACAGCAGATCGTTACGGATGTGGCAATACCCAAAATTTTGTTTGCGTCTCCATATTCTGAGAGCCATACATTTGTTATTTTTTTTCCCCGATTGTTTTATGTAGGGGCTCATTTTTTGCGGGATGAGGGGACGGTTTGATTGGTACTATTTTGGGGTGGCCTATGCCTTTTTTGATTGCTTGGTGTTGCACTTTGTGATGTAAGGTGAGAAAAAAAAAAAAAAAAAACATTTTAGCAGTTTTTATTTTATTTTTTCTACAGTTTTTTTTTTTTGTTCAACTCTGCAGACTTCAACTTCAGACTTCGACTTCAACTTCTGGGGTCTGATCCCCTCTGCAATGCATTACAATACATTCTGTATTGTAATGTATTGACTGTCAGCTTGTATGCCGACAGCCTGACTGAGACCCAGGCTAAAGGGCTGGATCTCACAGGCTTCCTTAGAAGGCAAGCCACGATGCCTATGGAAGGCATTGGGCTGCCTTCTCTGCCATCGGGTCCCTGTCACTGCAGCGTGGGGACCGATGGAGATGCAGAGGGCACCTGTATCCTCCCCAAACCTGCTGCATGCTGCGGTTAGCTTTGAACGCGGTACACAAGAGGCTAATATGCCGGCATCTGTGTTTTTACCGATGTCAGCATATGCAGCAGGAGCCCGGCTGTCGGTAACTGCCATGTCCGTGCTGCTGATCGGGAGGGCGCAGCTTCTGCACCCACCCAGCCTGCTGTACATGTACATGGTCTTTAAGGGGCATTAAAATTAACAGACTCAATATTTTCTTTGAACACATTTTTCCATACTTAAGATTTCAACACAGGGTATGGGAAGGGGATGGTAAGCTACAAGGGTTGTTTAGGTTGCCAGGGGCTAAAGCCAGGCAGACCCTGTCCACACATTCCATCATAACCTGCTCTGTCCTGACATGAGGCTATCATGCTCTTTCTTCTAATCGGATTGGATCATTGTACTATACCATAAACATTTCATTGGCTTTGTTTGTCTTTACGTATATAACACTGAGAAAGGGGATACCCAGACTCTATTGTACACCACCTCTGTGCATGCTTGTTGTCTTCCGATAAATTGCTTGATCCTTGACAACATTCATTTTTATTAGAAGAAGCTACTGTAACAGTGGTTTTCTGATTATATAAAAGGTACCCTCTTATCCACAGGATACGCGATAACTGTCAGATCGGTGGGGGTCCTACCACTGGGAGCCATTCATTACTGATCACATCGGTGCTCAGTTTTCAGCACAACGTTTTTGGTTATTTTTACTGTAGGACTATTTTCCGTTACTAAATTTTTATCTTAAATTTTTTTCTTTTAATTTTTACTTCCTCCTAAAATTTTATTTGATATTACAAGCCCCTTCACGTGTAACAGCACAATATCCACAGCCCTTTGAATAAATTAAATTACACATGTTGAATACCATTCTCCAATAAAAAAAATGGCTCATTTGTCCCAAAGAGTGTATTTAGCTGAGGATGCGTACACCATTATTACCTCTGATAGCGATACAGCCAGTGAGAAGAGGATGCCACATTCCTCTATTCATCTTCCTCATCATCCACTGATGAGGGACCCTCAAGAAGGCACAGCAGGACCACAGCTGAGGCAGCCCTCTGAAGTGATCTATAAAAAAAAAAAAAAAAAAACACACACACACACACCTTCTCTTTTTAACCTCTTAAGGACACATGACGTACCGGTACGTCATGATGTCCTGGTACTTAAGGACACATGACGTACCGGTACGTCATGAATGGTTCCGATCACCGCCGCTCGGCGGGCGGTGATCGGAACCCGGTGCCTGCTCAAATCATTGAGCAGGCACCTGGGGCAAATGCGCCGGGGGGTCCTGTGACCCCCCCATGTCGGTGATCGCAGAAAACCGCAGGTCAA
The DNA here is from genome assembly GCF_014858855.1 of Bufo gargarizans. Classification (NCBI taxonomy): domain Eukaryota; kingdom Metazoa; phylum Chordata; class Amphibia; order Anura; family Bufonidae; genus Bufo; species Bufo gargarizans. Next base: position 77,141,828 of record NC_058086.1, on the reverse strand, counting down.
TTCAGACCTGCGGTTTTCTGCGTTTCCGGGTTATTCGGGTCTCTGAAGACCCGATAACCCGGAACAGGATGGTGATGGTGGTGTGATTTCACTCCACCAATCACCATCCAGCGATCCTGAGTGGTGATGGTGACATCACCACTCAGGATCGCTTTCTGATTGGTCAGTGGGCGGTCCGGCGGCAGATTCAAAAGAGGCAGGCGCTCCTCTCCTCCTCCATTTGTGTTCCGGAGCCGGAGGAGAGAGGAGCTGCCTGCACGTGTCTGCTGCCGCTGCCTGCACCCGATCTGTGCCCCCAGGACCCGATCTCTGCCACCAGCACCCCCCCATCAGGTACATAGGGAAAGTTTGGGTTAGGCAGGGAAAAAAAGGGAAAGTTAGTTTTTTTACTTTTCATTGCATCACCCTAGTTAGGGTGTCTGGGGTCCACAGCACAGCTGTGTGACCCTAGACCCCCCAGGGGTGCTGCCACTTGCCCCCCCCCCTCCCCCACTTTTTTGGGGTGCAGGATTTTTTTTTTTGTGTGTACGCTGACTGTGGCCGGCACTCTTAGTGTCCGGCCACTGTTAGCGCATCGCACACCCCACCGCTGATCAACTTCGGACGGTTGATCAGCGGTTTTGAATATTTTTTTCCACATTTTTTTAGTCATTTTTTTTTTTTTTTTTTTTTTTTTTTTTTTAGTTTTAGGGTGAGTTCGTGAACACCCGTGCCCCCACACACACGCACACAAAATAAAGAGTTACACACACGCACATATACACGCAGACACACACTCCCCTATGGCCCGCCGGACGTTCTCGGCCGAGGAGGCATACGCCCAGCTTGCCTCCGAATCCGAGAGTCCCAGTGAGGATGAGGATGACCCCACATTCCTGTTGTCATCCGCATCCTCCTCATCATCTAGCAATGATGATGAGCCCCCAAGGCGGCGGAGACGCCGCCAGGCGGAGCAAGGGGACCGCCATGTTAGGGACCCTGTGGCCCAGCCTAGTACGAGCAGCTCTGGGGCTCGTACTGGTTTCCCGGCCCACCAGTTAAATCCACCGGAGCACCCTGCCGGTGAATTTGTCTGGTGTAGCCCAGAGCTACAGTTCGTCGCTCAACACCCGGGCTCCTTTTTGGCCAGGCCCGGTGGCTGGACGCCGGTCAGTGCAGCCGAAATGAGGACATTTTGGGGCCTCGTGCTGCATATGGGCCTGGTCAAGAAACCCAGTGTCAGGCTGTACTGGAGTGGGGACGTCCTATACCAGACCCCACTTTACAGTACGGCCATGACACGCTCCCGGTTTGAGGCCACCCGGAAATGTCTGCATTATTCCGATAATGCAGCATGTCCCCCCCGAGGTGATCCTGCCCATGACCGTCTGTACAAGATACGGCCGGTCATCGATCACTTTGGGGCCAAATTCATGGAGGCCTATGTACCTGGAAGAGAGGTCGCGGTTGATGAGTCTCTCATTGCGTTCAAGGGGAGACTCATTTTCCGCCAGTATGTGCCCACCAAGCGGGCGAGGTATGGTGTGAAGCTATACAAAATTTGTGAGAGTACCTCAGGGTACACTTACAAATTTCGTATATACGAGGGGCGAGATTCCCGGATTCAACCCCCAGAATGTCCCCCCACTCTGGGTGTTACCGGGAAACTTGTGTGGGACCTTATGTTCCCACTGCTGGATAAGGGTTACCACCTTTACGTGGATAACTTTTATACCAGTATCCCCTTGTTCCAGTCCCTTGCCGCCAGATCCACGTTCGCTTGTGGGACCGTGCGGAAAAATCAACGCGGCCTCCCTGCCCTCCCCCTCCAGGTACCTATCCCCAGGGGTGAGACCCGTGCCCTTACCACTGGAAACCTGTTGCTGGTCAGGTATAAGGACAAGAGGGATGTCCTTATGCTGTCCACAATTCATGGTAACGGCATCACCCCTGTCCCTGTGCGAGGTACCGCGGCAACGGTCCTCAAGCCCGATTGTATCGTCGCCTACAATCGTTATATGGGAGGAGTTGATCTCTCTGATCAAGTCCTCAAGCCATATAACGCCATGCGCAAAACCCGGGCATGGTACAAAAAAGTTGCGGTCTACTTGGTGCAGGTTGCCATGTACAACTCTTTTGTACTATCCCGAAGCGCTGGCAGCACAGGGACATTCCTCCAGTTCTATGAGGCAGTCCTCAAGGCCCTGATCTTTTCGGACCGGGAAAGAGCAGGCCGGAGTACCTCGGGAACTGTAGGCGCCCGGATCGTCCCTGGCCAACACTTTCCAGGTGTGGTCCCCCATACTGGAAAGAAGGGACGAACCCAAAAAAGGTGCAGAGTGTGTCACAGGAGGGGGATACGGAAGGACACCACAACTCAATGTGACACGTGCCCCGATCATCCGGGCCTCTGCATTATTGGTTGCTTCAGGGAGTATCACACTTCCATGGAGTACTAAATTTATATCCCAATTTAGGACTGACATGGGATAAAAAAAAAAATGGTTCTCAGACGAGACACCCAAAAAAACTAAAATAATTTATTAAAAGTATACATATTAGGTATCGCCGCGTCGGTAACAATCTCCTCTATAAAAATACCCCATGATCCAACCCCCCCAGATTAACACGGTCCAAAAAAAAAAAAAAAAAAAAAAGTGCAAAAAAAGATTTTTTTTTGTCACCAAACATAACAAAAAATTTAATAGCAAGCGATCAAAAAGTCATATAGCCCCCAAAATAGTGCCAGAAAAACCGTCCGCTCGTCCCGCAAAAAATGAGCCCCCACATAAGATAATCAGATAAAAAATAAATAAAAAAAATGACACCTAGACTTTAGAGATACCAAAAAAATGTTTGGGTATCAAAAAGGATAATATAGTCAAAAACCTAAATAATTATAAAAAAAAGTAGACTTATTAGGTATCGCCGCGTCCGTAAGAATCTCCTCTATAAAAATATCCCATGACCCAACCCCCCAGATTAACACGGTTAAAAAAAAAATATGAAAACGGTGCCAAAAACTCCATTTTTGGCACTTTTTCATTTCAATCCGTTTTTTTCGGTAACAAAACAAGGGTTAACAACCAAACAAAAGTTAATATTTATTACCCTGATACTGCAGTTTACAGAAATGCCATATTTGTGGTCGTAAACTGCTGTATCAGTAAAAGGGAGGCCGCAAAAGGAAAGGACCGACATGGTTTCTGGAAGGCCGATTTTGATGGCCTTTTTTATTGACACCATGTCCCTTTTGAAGCCCCCCTGATGCCCCCCTAGAGTAAAAACTCCCTAAAAGTGACCCCATCTAAGAAACTACACCCCTCAAGGTATTCAAAACTGATTATACAAACTTTATTAACCCTTTAGGTGTTCCTCAACAGTTAATGGCAAATGGAGATGAAATTTCAGAATCTCAATTTTTGGTAACCTTGCCTCACAAAAATGTAATATAGAGCAACCAAAAATCATATGTACCCTAAAAATAGTCCCCCAAATAATGCCACCTTATCCCATAGTTTCCAAAATGGGGTCACTTTTAGGGAGTTTCTACTCCAGGGGTGCATCAGGGGGGTTGAAACAGGACACGGTGTAAATAAACCGGTCCATAAAAATCAGCCCTCCAAAAACCAAACGGCGCACCTTTCACTCTACACCCCGCTGTGTGGCCGTACAGTAGTTTACGGCCACATATTGGGTGTTTCTGTAAACGGCAGAGTCAGGGCAATAGAGATACAGTCTTGTTTGGCTGTTAACCCTTGCTTTGTTAGTGGAAAAAATGGGTTAAAATGGAAAATTAGACAAAAAAATCTAATTCTCAAATTTCATCCCCATTTGTCAATAACTCTTGCGCAACACCTAAAGGGTTAACGACGTATATAAAATCAGTTTTGAATACCTTGAGGGGTGTACTTTCTTAGATGGGGTCACTTTTAGGGAGTTTCTACTCCAGGGGTGCATCAGGGGGGTTGAAACAGGACACGGTGTAAATAAACCGGTCCATAAAAATCAGCCTTCCAAAAACCAAACGGCGCACCTTTCACTCTACACCCCGCTAAAGGGTTAACGACGTATGTAAAATCAGTTTTGAATACCTTGAGGGGTGTAGTTTCTTAGATGGGGTCATTTTTGGGAGGTTTCTATTATCTAAGCCTCACAATATGACTTCAAACCTGAACTGGTCCATAAAAAGTGGGATTTTGAAGATTTCTGAAAAATTTCAAAATTTGCTTCTAAACTTCTAAGCCTTGTAACATCCCCAAAAAATAAAATATCATTCCCAAAATGCTACAAACATGAAGTAGACATATGGGGAATGTAAAGTCATCACAATTTTTGGGGGTATTACTATGTATTACAGAAGTAGAGAAACTGAAACTTTGAAATTTGCTAATTTTTGCAATTTTGGGGTAAATTGGGTATTATTTTGTGCAAAAAAAATAATTTTTTTGACTTCATTTTACCACTGTCATGAAGTACAATATGTGACGAAAAAACAATCTCAGAATGGCCTGGATAAGTCAAAGCGTTTTAAAGTTATGTGCACTTAAAGTGACAGTGGTCAGATTTGCAAAAAATGGCCTGGTCCTTAAGGTGAAATAAGGCTGTGTCCCTATGGGGTTAAGAATGAGAAAGGCCAGACTCCAGTCTGACGTTTGAGACCGTATTCTCTCCTACTGCATTATAGTGTGATATGGTAAAGCCACAGGAGAGAAAAGGAGATAAGACTAGGATTGTCAAAAGTGCACAAATACTGGGGGTTGAGATTCCGAAGTTGGATATGGTATTTAAGGAAAGATTGCATAAGAGAACATGTGGTCTAATCAAGGATTCAACCCAACCAAGGCCATGGTATGTTTGACTTGTTGCATGGTAGGAGATACCCTTAAGGGTAGGCCATCAGTATCAATATCTCCAAAAACCTTTAAATGCTTTCCATCAGGGAAGATATTGAAAGGACATCTCTTTCTGCCCAACAGAATATTTGTTCTGCAATATTTGTTCCTGAAATATAGGCCTTCTTGTTCCTCCCTGATGTTTAAGACTGTTACATTGTCTGAGAGGATTTTCAGATGTTGTCCATTGTCTGAGAGGATTGCCTTTCTTTAGGGATACTAGCACTGCCTTTAGCTCCCTGAAGTTCAAGGATTTTCCTGCTATTGCCCGTAGTGAACTGCCCTAAAAATAGGTCTCTTGTTTGGGCACCCCATCCCTTCTTGCTGGCATCAGTGCAGATTACTATATAAAGGGGTTGGATTCCAAGGAACTCCTTTCTTAAAGTACTTTGGTTGTATACACCATATTAGGATTTCTTTGTTGTTGCCATCACAGATATGTTCCTTTTTAGGGAATGGTGGTTTCAGTTCCAATTTTATAATATTGTCCCCTGTAACAGTGTGGAGTGAAACTGGACCCATGGAATCATTGGGATGCATTAGGTCATGGGCCCCAGTATACTCATTGCTTCCCTTAAGGAACATATTTTCTTTCTCCTGAAACGTTTTTATATTTTATACCATCATCTCCTGTTTGGTGGCTGGGAGGAAAAACATCAGTTTTTCCGAGTCCAGTAGAGTACCTAGAAAAACGTTCTTTGTATTGGGGAGTAAATCCAATTTCCCATAGTTGATGATCCATCCTAAATAGGGATAGTACAGACAGACAGTGTCATCTGCAAGTAGATCTGTAGACAATATTCTGAATCTGCCGTTAGTAAGAAATCGTTCTAATATGGTACTATCGTTAGGTTCTTCAATAGGGAGTTATTTCCACTACCAGTTTTGTAAATATCCAAACGGTGGGCACTGGAGTTGGTATTGCAGATATTTGCCCTCTAGTTCCCCCACAAATCTCAGATACTATTGGTAATATGGATGAATGGGGAGGTGATAATATACATCTTCAAATTCGATGTGCATATCACTGCTTCTGGAACTACCCTGCTTGTCCAAAGAAAAAGGTCACAACCATGATTTAACTAAGCGAATAGTTATGAGCCTCATATTGGATAATTACTGCAATGGAAGGTCATGTGGTCTGACGAGTCAAGATTTAACTTGTTCCAGAGTGATGGGCGCATCAGGATAAGAAGAGAGGCAGATGAAGTGATGCACCCCCCATCATGCCTAGTGCCTACTGTACAAGCCTGTGGGGGCAGTGCTATGATCTGGGGTTGCTGTAGTTGGTCAAGTCTAGATTCAGGAACAGTATGTGCTCCAAGAATGAGGTCAGCTGACTACCTGAACATAATGAATGACCAGGTTATTCCGTCAATGGATTTTTTTCTTCCCCAATGACACGGGCATATTCCAAGATGACAATGCCAGGATTCATCAGGCTCAAAATTGTGAAAGCGTGGTTCAGGGAGCATGAGACATCATCAATGTAAGATCTTGGTGAAAAAAATAATGCAACACTGGATGGAAATAAATCTTGTGACATTACAGAAGCTTATTGAAACAATGCCTCAGCGAATGCATGCCGTAATCAAAGCTAAAGGCGGTCCAACAAAATATTAGAGTGGCTTGGGGGGGGGGGGGGGGGGCGACTTTTTTTTTGACAGGCAGTGTATAAGGGGTGTTGCAGTCTTGATAGATCCTATTTTAAACTTCCGATATTTGATCCAGTTGTTTAAATATTTTCGATTTATGATGGTTCTGTAGGTTCCTTTTGGCTTCTTCACCAGAAAAAGTTGATTAATAGCCTATCTTTTCCTGCAGACAGGGGACTGGAATAATGGTCTGTAGGAGATACAATTTTTCTTCTGTTATTCGTAAATTCAGTTTTGTTGAATGAAGATAAATATTTGATGAGGGAGAGACTGGAACTCCATGTTGTACCCTTTTTGGACTAACGCTACGATTCAAGGATTTTCCGTCACTTCCATCCATCCCTTCCAAAAAGGCCAAAATCTTGCCCTCAACTGCTGTGGCATCATTGTTCTCCTGGTCTCTTGTTGTTAAGAAAGAACCCTCTTCCTCTACCCCCTTTGGGATAGCTCCAGGTGCCTGTCTTTCCTTTCCCTCTCCCCACTGTATTTTGAAACTATCCAGAGGATTAACTAAATGACTGGGGTTTCTTGGGTTTTCTTCTGGGAACCCTTTTTTCTTGTCAGCTGCTCTTTCCAGTATCTTGTCTAACTCTGAGCCAAATACCTAAAGGAATGGCACATCATTTATTTTAGGAAGCTATATCATCCTTCAAAGACTTGAGCCACAGAGCAAGCATGGCTGTACTTGATAGAGTTCCTCTTTAGGCCTTAAACCAGATTGATTCCGCATGTGCACCTGCTAGGAATGCTGTTGCCATTTTCATTAAAGGAAAGAATTCCAGGATGTCTTCTCTCAAAGTTCGAATTCTTAAAAAATTAATTTTTTTTAAATAAATTATTTTATATATATTTTTCCTATTAAGATACATTTTGACACGATAAACAGGTAACACGTGATATATAAGATAACAGATACCGTATTGTTAGATAGACAGTAAACATTATCTCACAGACCACAATGAGATCTGAATAAAAGTCTCTACTGATTAATGCTTAATACATAAAAGACGTATAACGAAGAAAATAAAAAATAAAATTCTTTCCTAAATTGCCCCATCCCTTGAGCCTGCTGAACCTTCAGGAAATCCCCTCTTACTCACTTAACCCGTTCAGGACTTTGGACGAGTATACTCGTCCTGGAGCATTAAACTGTCACCATGTCTGCAGACATGGTGACAGCCCTGAGTGCCGGCTGTTACACACAGCCAGGAACCCAGGGTCAATGCTGAGGGGGGGTCCTGTGACCCCCCCCATATCGGCGATCGCTGCAAACCACAGGTCAATTCAGACCTGCGGTTTGCAGCGCTTTATGTAGTTTCTGATCCCTGCCAAAGTTAATTTTTTTTTAACCCCCCCCTGCACCCCTGAATGCAATTATGATGGCGGGGTGCAGGGGGGCGGTTTGTGGGCGTTTTTTGGGGGGCGGTGCGGCAGGCGGGATCGCGATCCCCCGCCCGCCTCCGGCTAAATTTTCATTGGTGTCCAGTAGTACCAGTGTCAGCACATTGCTGACACTCGGGTATAAACGGCTGACATCGCTGCAATGTCAGCTGTTTCACCTTTTCCATACCTCGGTCCGTGGTATGCAAAGGGTTAAGTCAGGGAGCTCCCCCCCTCTGCCATCGTGGGGCTGTTGTGCCTTTGCAGCTCCCAGATGGATGGGGGGACAGAGGGAGGGAGCTCCCCTCCTTCCCCTTCTGCTCAGTTGTGGCAGACGGGGAAGGTTCCCATGGCAACATAGATAAAAGCATAGATCTGTTCAGTGTAAGTAAAATACTGTATTATACAGACATCAGACCCACTGGATCTTCAAGAACCAAGTGGGTCTGGGTCCAATTATTTTTTTTTTAAGTGAAAAAAGTAAAGATAATAAAATCACATATCACCGAATAAAAAATAAATAAAAATAAATACACTACACATATTAGGTATCGCCGCGTCCGTAACGACCTGATCTATTAAACGGTCATGTTACTTTCCCCGCACGGGGAACGCCATAAAAATAAAAAAATAAAAACTATCAGGAAATTGAAATTTTGCCCACCTTACTTCCCAAAAAAAGGCAATAAAAGTGATCAAAATAGTCGCATGTAAGCCGAAATAGTACCAATCAAACCGTCACCTCATCCTGCAAAAAATGAGCCCCTACATGAGACAATGGCTCAAAAAATAAAACTATGGGGACACTATAACATGATTTTTTTTTTGTTTCAAAAATGATATTATTGTGTAAAACTTACATAAATAAAAAAAAAGTATACATATTAGGCATCACCGCTTTCGTATCGACCAGCTCTATAATAATAATTACATGAGCTAACCCCTCAGGTGAACACCGTAAAAAAATAAAAACGGTGTAAAAAAAGCCATTTTTTGTCATCTTATGTCACAAAAAGTGTAATAGCAAGCGATCAAAAAGTCATATGCACCCCAAATTAGTGCCAATAAAACCGTCATCTCATCCCACAAAAAATGAGACCCTACTTTAGATATTCGCCCAAAAACTGAAAAAACTATAACTTTCAGACTATGGAGACACTAAAACATATTTTTTTTGTTTAAAAAATGAAATCATTGTGTAAAACTTACATAAATAAAAATAAAAAATTGTATACATATTAGGTATCGCCGCGTCCGTGACAACCTGCTCTATAAAAATACCACATGATCTAAACTGTCAGATGAATGTTGTAAATAAAAAAATAAATAAAAAAAGGGCCAAAAAAGCTATTTCTTGATACCTTGCCTCACAAAAAGTGTAATATAGAGCAACCAAAAATCATATGTACCCTAAACTAGTACCAACAAAACTTCCACCCTATCCCGTAGTTTCTAAAATGGGGTCACTTTTTTTGAGTTTTTACTCTAACGGGTGCATCAGGGGGGCTTCAAATGGGACATATTGTCAAAAAAAAACAAAACAGTCCAGCAAAATCTGCCTTCCAAAAACCGTATGGCATTCCTTTCCTTCTGCGCCCTGCCGTGTGCCCGTACAGAGGTTTACGACCACATATGGGGTGTTTCTGTAAACTACAGAATCAGGGCCATAAATAATGAGTTTTGTTTGGCTGTTAACCCTTGCTTTGTAACTGGAAGAAAAAAAAAAAAAGTAAAATGGAAAATTTGCCCAAAATTTTTTATTCTGAAATGTCATCTCTATTTGCCAATAACTCTTGTGGAACACCTAAAGGGTTAACAACATTTGTAAAATCAGTTTTAAATACCTTGAGGGGTGTCGTTTTTTAGATGGAGTCACTTTTATGGAGTTTCTACTCTAGGGGTGCATCAGGGGGGCTTCAAATAGGACAAGGTGTCCAAAAAAAAACTGTCTAGCAAAATCTGCCTTTCCAAAACCGTATGGCATTCCTTTCCTTCTGCGCCCTGCCGTGTGCCCGTACAGTGGTTTATGACCACATATGGGGTGTTTCTGTAAACTACAGAATCAGAGGCATAAATATTGAGTCTTGTTTGGCTGTTAACCCTTGCTTTGTAACTGGAAAGAAAAAAAGGAAAATATGCCAAAAAAGTGAAATTTTGAAATTGTATCTGTATTTTCTATTAATTCTTGTGGAACACCTAAAATGTTAAAGTTTGTAAAATCAGTTTTGAATACCTTGAGGGGTGTAGTTTCTAGAATGGTGTAATTTTTGGGTGGTTTCTATTATATAAGCCTCACAAAGTGACTTCAGACTTGAACTGGTCCCTAAAAATTGGGTTTTTGAAAAGTTCAGAACAATTTCAAGATTTGCTTCCAAACTTCTAAGCCTTGTAACATCCCCAAAATATAAAATATCATTCCCAAAATAATGCAAACATGAAGTAGACATATGGGGAATGTAAAGTAATAAATATGTTCGGAGGTATTACTATGTATTATAGAAGTAGAGAAATTGAAACTTTGAAATTTGCAATTCTTTACAAATTTTTTTATAAATAAAAATGTATTTATTTTACCAGTGTCATGAAGTACAGTATGTGCCGAAAAAACAATCTCAGAAAGGCCTGGATAAGTTAAACCGTTTTAAAGTTATCACCACTTAAAGTGACACTGGTCAGATTTGCAAAAAATGGCCTGGTCCTTAAGGTGAAAATGAGCCGGGTCCTTAAGGTGTTAAAGGGAACCTGTCACCAGTTTTATAGTGTCCTAACTAAGGGCAACATAAATAAGTGACTGGTTCTCTAAACAAAATGCTGGGTCACTTTCTTTAATTGACCCAGTTAATCTGCCAACATCTTGTATTGAAAAGTTCCAGCTGATAATGATGAGTCATGAATATTCATGAGCTCCGTACTCTCCCTGCCCACCCTATTAGCATGCAGCATCTTTGTGTGTATATTATGAGGTAACCATCTGTCACACCAGTAAGTGAATACATCTAAGGTACTTTTTAGTAGTTAATGATTATAATCTAACTAATTATATACAATCAAATATCCACATGACAGGTTCCCTTTAAGGAGAGAATGTAAGGGTAGAGAGTTAAGAAAGTCATGAGGTAAGAGAGGGGGGATGGGGGTTGCTTCTGACATCCTAACCAGTTCTGCTATGTGTCCTATACCCATATAATCTATCCCATATTACACTACATGGAGTTTCATGCTTGCGACACTTTCAAGTACTTATCATAGCTCCTAGTCAACCAGCTAGACCTTTCTTCAAATTGGCATATCTGACCCACTTTAGCACTCCATTCCTGTACAAAGGGATTATTTACATCTCACTGATAAAAGGGACATAACATCCCGAAACGCATTTGAGGAAGTTTTGGGGACTTACTATCACCTCGACTTAAGTTGGAGCTATTCTGAACTTTATTATTTTTCGCTATTCAATTCGATAATCGGAGCGCTCCAGCACGAAAGTTTACATAATCAGTGACTTGATAGAGTCACCGGCTTTGCCCTTTTCAACCACATTCTGGTCACGTGTGTAGAATACTTGAAGACCGCGCAAACAAATCGCACCCTCTAATGCAGGCAAAGCGCACTACCAGACTACACGTGGGACGCCGAGATCTAGTCCGGGTAAGGCTACAATCGATCAACAATTGAAAGAGCTGCGTAGGGGAGAACAAAAAGAGGTGAGCGATTTTAGGTGCTGAAGAAGACACGGGACGCTGCGTTAAGACACAAGCTACTCGAAAATATTCACCCTGCACGCAAGTTCCTTAACAGACTGCCTCTGACACTGTATTAAATAGACAGGAGGGTCTTCTGTAATTTTATTGAACACAATTTTAACTTTATACCAGCATCTATTAAGACCTGTACTTGGAATTATAAATTCGGATCAGCGACAACCCGAAAATTTGCCAGCGAATATTATAACAATCGAGATTATATTACTTTCTCCAATGAAAGGACTATGTGATTTACTTTTTTGTACGCCATTTTTTCTGCAGATCATTGGACACTTGGAGCTATTTTTTTTAGCTTTTTTTTAATAATCTCTTTATCTTTCATCGATTTGAGACTGCTTATTATCCATTTTATCAATATGTATTAGCTTTACATTGTCGTACTAAGTATTTGTATACTTTTTAGCCTGTTATTCAAATATATTGATAACCCATCATCATCTGTGTCCATCATTATAAGCAATATGTGACTCCAAATCAGAGAGTGCCTGCTATTACAGTATCTAGGATTTAGATGAAGGGGGATAAGAGCTTTTGCTGCTGCAATGAGATGGGTTACTAAATTTCTCTTAGACGGGGAGTACTGACTGGATGATTTAGATAAAACAACCATCTCCAGAGTGATCTTGAAATCATCTTCTTAATCTAGGGTTGTTTCAATACCAAAATTTTGATTTGGTTTCGATACCATAAAAAGAAAAGAAAAAAAAAAAAAGTATCTTGATACTCTATATCATACGGAAAACAAAAAAAGCCACGTGCATTCCGCATTTTATGGAACGTCCGATCCCATTTTTTGGCGCAGTTTTAATTTTTTTCCGTTACAGCGCTCACCGCATAGGACAGTTTATATTTTAATAGTTTGGACTTTTTAGACGTAGCAATATGTAATATGTTTATTGTTTATATATATATAAAATTGGGAAAGGGGGCGATTTACACTTAATATTTGTTTTTGTTTTTAAACTTTTTATTTAATAACTTCAGGGTGAATAGGATCTCGCACTCTCCCTGCTGCCCTGTGTATAGTGCACACAGCAGCAGAGAGATTACCATGGAAGCCAGGGCTTCAGTAGCATCCGGACTGTCATGGTAACCGATCGGAGCCCCAGGATTACACTGCTGGGGCTCCGATCAGAACTGCCACCAATGAGGGGGAGGGGATGCTGTGGCCACTGCCACCAATGATAATATAATTAACATTTAATATAGGAGGCGGGTGCAGCACCTGAGGGGTTAACTGACACTAATCGCAGCTCCCGCCTCCGGAATTTGTATTAAAAAAAAAAAAGAGGACCTTTCACCTGGCAAAAAATTTTGTACCAAGTATCATGATATGTACAGCGGCGCCCAGGGATCTTACTGCACTTACTATTATCCCTGGGCGCCACTCCGTTCTCTGGCTATGTCCTCCGGTATCTTTGGGGACTGGGCGGAGACTGCCCTTGTTCTCCTGGGCGTCTCCTTCTCCAAGGCTGTAGCACTGGCCAATCGCAGAGCAGAGCTCACAGCCTGGGAGGTTTTCCCTCACTCTCCCGCACGTGAGTTACTGCTAAGACGAATGCTGGTGATGTCTTATTAGTTCAGGGATCCCCTCCCTCAGATAATTTTCTGTATCTGTTATTAGGTCCCCTTCTCTAATTCGTGATAGAGGTGTCCATATTTCAGCTAAGCCTTCCCTTGTGAGTCCCAGCAGATCTAGGAGAAGACTCCCTGGAATCAGAGGGGATGGGAATGGAGCCAGATCCCTACCCAAAGTCCTCCACATTTCGCATACACCTTTGAGCATGGGGTCTAGTTCTGTCTCCTTTTAATTTTTATTCGGTAGCCATAAGTGGCTCTAAAATAAAGGACCCACGCTATATTCACATATTTCCTTTACATCAGTTTGTCTCTTTTGTTCCACCAGTTCCAACCATCTATTTAATTGCATAGCTTGATAGTATGTGGCCACGTCTGGTAGTCCTAGTCCCCCTTTCTCCCTGAGCCTAGTCAAGATATTATAAGGAATACAAAGATCTTTTTCCGTTCCACAAGTACCGAGAGAACATCTTTTTGATATCTAGGAAGAACTTTGATGGCATGTGTATGGGAACCATTAGTATGTATAGAATTTTGGGCAAGACATATGCCTTAACGACATTCTTCCTACCCATCCACGACAAGAATGGCATATTATATTTCTGTAGTAGTTGTTTGATATCTTCTAGAAGGGGTAAATAGTTGAATTTATACAGGTCATCAAGACATCTTGGAATCTGTATCCCAAGATATTTTATGGGTCCCGTGGACCAGTGAGAGTAGAAGGGCTTTTAACTGGGCCACCTGTGTCTCGGGTAAAGTGATATTCAGTATCTCCGACTTGGTGGGGTTTACTTTAAAATCTGAGATCTTGCTGAAATCTTTTATCTTCTTTTCCAAAAGACCCAGCCCCTCCCCCCGGTTCGTCACCAGGAACAGCAAGTCATCCGCCAATGCTGTACACTTCAGCTCTCCTTTTCCCATACCTAATCCCTGAGAGTTCACTAGCTTGTCTAACCAATTGTATGAGAGTCTCTGCTACTAGGATAAACAAGGATGGGGAAAGAAGGCACCCCTGCCTGGTCCCATTTGTGATGTCAAATGACGGGGAACGTGTGCCATTCACCCTCAGTCTGGCATGTGGTTGCCCATACAAGGAAAATATCGATTGTATAAAGGGATCCGGAATGGCAAACTTTCTCAGGGTCAATCTCATGAATTCCCAGTTAGCCCTTTCCGGCGTCTATACCCAATAAAACTAGCGGTATCCTCCTTGTATGTGCCAGATGGATGGAATGAAATATCCTGTGAGTTGTCCTTCCCTTCCCTACCCTTAACAAAGCCCAATTGTTCACATCCTATCAGAGAAGGTAATACTTTGCCTAGTCTAACAGCTAGTATTTTCGCCCAGATCTTTAGATCTAAATTTAATAAGGATATTGTCCTATAGTGATCACAGTTTTGTCGGCCTTTTCCTTCTTTATGTATTAAAGTCACAAGCGATTCCTGAGTTTGTCTGGCGAGTGAGTCTCCTTGTAATAATGCATTGCACACATCCGTAAATCTGGGGATAAGGATCTCCTGGAATTTCTTATAGCAAAGTAAAAGGAAGACAGTCAGATCCTGGGCTTTTACCCGGGGGGGAAACTGTATTATCTGCCGCACTTCAGCAGGTGTAATTAGGTTGGTTAGGTAGGACGCCATGTCAGGTGATAGCTCTTGTCTAAGATTCTTCTGGTCCTGACTCTTTGATTGAGGTTATATAGTGCTGCATAATATTCCTGGAAGGCTTTAGCTATTGCTGGGGTTTAATTTTGTATAGAGCCATCTGCTCCTTTAACTTTGGATATAAATGTCACATTTCTTGCTTTTTTAAGTAGTGAGGACATTAACTTCCCTCCTTTATTGCCATGTGCATATATTTTATGTTGAAAATATAATATCTGCTTTGCAGACTTCTGTGATAGGAGCTTGCATAGTTGGAGCCTGAGTTTGTTTAGTTTTCCACAGTGGCTATCTGTGCAAGGAGCAAATCTATAGCCTTCTGCTGGTCTTTTTTTACTTTGGTGTCCAGGGATATAAAAATAACCCTAATGTAAGCCTTATGGGCATCCCAGATTATTGGGTGTGCGCTGTGTGCAGGAGAGTTAGTCTGAAAGTAAGCCTTTAACTGAGATTAACCGAGATTAAAAGAGATTAATTGAGTCTCCAGTTCCAGTCTCGTGTAGGCAGGGAGGCCAGGGTGAGAGTCACATTACATGGAGCATGGTCCGAGATGGTGATACTTCCAATCCCAGCGGCGCTAAAAAGAGGCAGATGTTAGAACATAGTCCAGTCTCTGATAAGATCTATGCGGGTTGGAGTAAAACGAGAAGTCTTTCACTGTTTGGTTGAGACATCTACAGACACCTAGGTCACCTGGAGGTCTTGGAGTTTCCTTTGCAGCTTGCCAATATGTTTTTGGGCGATATGCGACTTAACAGTGGATAAGTCTATTACAGGGTTTAAAACTAAATTGAGGTTAGCCCTCTGTATTATGAGCCCTTCTGCAAAAAGCTTGCCAGTATCCAAGGTTTTTAATAACCACTGTACTGTGGAAGTGTTTGGAGCATATAGATTGACTAGTGTGAATTTACGAGAAGCCATTTCTCCTTTCAGTACCAACATTCTACCTTCGGCATCAGATAACTGCCGTTTCTATACAAATGGGACAGTATGGTGTATGGCTATGGTTACTCTTTTGGAGGCCAATGAGGGATGTGTGCTATGGAACCATTGTTTGTATGGATGGGCTGGTAGCTTTAGTATCTTTACATGACAAAAATGAGTTTCCTGCATAAACACTATGTGGGAGCGTAATTTGCACATGGTAAGCATCACCTGGCTACGTTTGCTGGGGGAGTTCATTCCCTTCACGGTAAATGTGGTAATCTTAAGATCACTCATAGTAGACCAGTATTCTTGTAATCTACAGTAGGAGAGACTGACTATTGAGAAGGGTTTTCAGATAAGGGTGATGGAGGGAGAGGAAGGGATCGGTTCAAACGTATGAAGTAAAGGGGGGATAGACAGTAGGATTGTCAGCAATTAAGGAGGTGAATTACAGAGCACTAAGAGAAAGAACAGACAGACCAAGACACAGTTTTGTACAAAAATAATTAACTGCAAGCCCGGCTAGGGTCTCCTCTGCCGTTATAAAGAACTTGTTCTACTGATCTAGCTGGTGTTGCCTACAGCTATTTTGCCTGGTCAGAAACCCCTATAAGTACAAAGCTTATTAAAACAGATTAATGAATTGAAAATATAAAATCAAATCTGGAACCGCAGTCCAAAACAGGAAGGAGAGTCTCCACCCAGGTTAAGTATCTAACAGCAGAGGGTGGTGTATAGGGGTATTATCGAGTATTCCCAGCCTAGTCACTTACCCCAAGCGTGTCGACCAGACCCTTAGATATTTGCTGTAGAGTGACCTTATTCTTCTGTCCTTGGGGAGAGAAAGGGGAGAACAGACGGGAAAGGGGGCAAACACCTCACACCGCCACTCCCCACAATGTTCCACCCAGTGGAAACATTCAAATAAATGCAAAAAGATTTAAAACAAGAACTATAAAAGTGCAGACTATTTACTCAAATTGTGATGACCTTGAGCCTCTCAAGTTTTTTTTAGCACCAATAGACCGTTGACCAGTGTCCCCTTGCATTTGTTAACTCTGCCCACTCATTCATCCTCCACTTATCTGATCTAGTGGGTCAGTTAGACATGGTGGTGGTCAACTTTCCTTAAAAAGGTACAGTCAGGTCCATAAATATTGGGACATCGAAAATTCTAAAATTTTGGGCTCTATACACCATCACCATGGATTTGAAATGAAACTAACAAGATGTGCTTTAACTGCAGACTGTCAGCTTTAATTTTAGGGTATTTACATCCAAATCAGGTGAACGGTGTAGGAATTACTACAGTTTGCGTATTTGCCACCCACTTGTTAAGGGACCAAAAGTAATGGGACAGAATAATCATAAAATCCAATATTCACTTTTTAATACTTGGTTGCAAATCCTTTGCAGTCAATTACAGCCTGAAGTATGGAGCGCATAGACATCACCAGACACTGGGTTTCATCCCTGGTGATGCTCTGCCAGGCCTCTACTGCAAATGTCTTCAGTTCCTGCTTGTTCTTGGGGCATTTTCCCTTCAGTTTTGTCTTCAGCAAGTGAAATGCATGCTCAAATCGTATTCAGGTCCGGTGATTCACTTGGCTAATGCATAACATTCCTCTTCTTTCCCTTAAACTCTTTGGTTGCTTTTGCAGTATACTTTGGGTCATTGTCCATCTGTACTTTGAAGCGCCATCCAATGAGTTCTGAAGCATTTGGCTGAATATGAGCAGACAATATTACCCGAAACACTTCAGAATTCATCCTGCTGCTTTTGTCAGCAGTCACATCATCAATAAATACAAGAGAACCAGTTCCATTGGCAACCATACATGCCCACGCCATGACACTACCACCACCATGCTTCACTGATGAGGTGGTACGCTTAGGATCATGAGCAGTTCCTTTCCCTCTACATACTCTTCTCTTCCCATCACTCACAAGTTGATCTTGGTCTCATCTGTCCATAGGATGTTGTTCCAGAACTGTAAAGGCTTTTTTAGATGTCGTTTGGCAAACTCTAATCTGGCCTTCCTGTTTTTGAGGCTCACCAATGGTTTACATTTTGTGGTGAACCCTCTGTATTCAATCTGGTGAAGTCTTCTCTTGATTGTTGACTTTGGCACACATACACCTACCTCCTGGAGAGTGTTCTTGATTTGGCCAACTGTTGTGAAGGGAGCTTTCTTCACCAGGGAAAGAATCCTTCGGTCATCCACCACAGTTGTTTTTCGTGGTCTTCCGGGTCTTTTAGTGTTGCTGTGCTCACCGTTGCATTCCTTCTTTTTAAGGATGTTCCAAACTGTTGTTTGGATCTCATCACAAGAGTTGACAGCAACAGATTCCAAATGCAAATAGCACGCTTGAAATTAATCTGGACCTTTTATCTGCTCATTGTAATTGGGATAATGAGAGAATAACATACACCTGGCCATGGAACAGCTGAGAAGCCAATTGTCCCATTACTTTTGGTTCCTTAACAAGTGGGAGACACATATGCAAACTCTTAAAGCACATCTTGTTAGTTTAATTTCAAATCCATTGTGGTGGTGTATAGAGCTAAAAAATGTTACAATTGTGTCGATGTCACAATATTTATGGACCTGACTGTATAAAGCTCTTTGCCCGCCCCGGTTCTTCAGGTTGGGGTAGTCCCCGGTCTGATCAAGGATTTTACCATCTTAGTGGTCTTGGCTTTAGACACCTTTCGCCAGGGCCGTTTGTACTACTGGCATCCTAGTGGGTACATCAATAGGTTGGATTCCTAGGACTGACTAGGCACTTTACAAGTCCTCCGGTGTATGGACTGCTATCCTCTTTCCATTCTTAGGAATGGAGATACCAAAAGGGATATAGCCACGAGTACAGTATTTTTTATGCTCTCAGGGCATCTAGCAGTGGCTTCATGATGCGTCGGTTTTGCCAAAGTGGATGGTGCAATATCTTGATATATGGCTATGTCTGCTCCTGCATAAGTGAGCTGGCCTCTCTCTCTGGCCATGGATAAAATACGTGCAGTGTCCACAAACAATAAAATGCCACACACACACCACAAATTCCTGGGTCTTTCAGACGGTTTTGGTGCTGGTCTGAGTGCTCTGTGGATGCGTTCTATTGTTATCACTGAGGCAGCCTCTTGGCCCAGCAACTCTGTAAATACCGCTATGGCCACTTTACTTAGCGATTGAACTGCCTATGTCTCTGGCAGCCCTTTTATATGCATGTTGCGCCCCCTGCTACGATATTCCTTGTCATTTAGATTCATTGTCATTTTCTGTCAGCTAGTCACACGTTGAGATCTCAAAGGCAAAAAAAACTCATTTTTTAACGTGGTCGGGTTGTTGAACTGCATAAGCAGTGTCTTTCACAGCGCGGCACTCCATCTTAAATAATACTGAGGGGAGCATGGAAAAGGAAGGGTATTCTGAGGTTGGGCCACCTTCTGGAAGATAAAAAATTTCATGTCCTTCGCCAGGCTGCAAGAAGTATATGGGTTGCCTAGAACCCACTTCTATAAGTACCTTCAGGTGAGACACGCATACAACTCCACATTTAGGGGTCCGACTGTGGTGGCAGGGAGGGATATCGCATTTTACCAGATTCTGTCCAAGGGGGCGAAGAGAGGTATGATCTCCTGTACATACAAGCTGCTGCTCGATACGTTTTTACTATTACACCCGCTGGCGGCTAGGGGTAAGTGGGAAAAAGATGTAGGCAGACTAACAGATGACCAATGGTCTGACATACTGGAGGCGATACCTCTCTCTTCTATGAGTGAAGGACGTAAACTCTCGCAGCTGTTTATAGTCCACAGGGTCTACAAGACAGTTTTTTTTGTTCCGCATAGGTTTTAGACCTACGGCTGAATGTCCAAGGTGCTCTGTAGAATCCGCAGATTTGTAGCATATGATGTGTAAGTGCGAGAAGCTAGGGAGATACTGGGAGATGGTAACTCAGACTATACAGAATGTTTACGAGGTACGGATACCGCCTGACCCTAGAGTGTGTGTGTGTTGGGTTATGTCTCTGAACTGACCACTAGTCAGGTACATAAAATAGCAATAGGTAGAGTGTTATATGTTGCTAGAAAGTTAATTGCCTTGCATTGGATACAGACAGCGTCGCCCACCTTAGGCGAATTCTTGGGTACAGTTGACACGATGTTAAGCTATGAGCGAGTGGTGTACCAGAAGCGTGGATGCCCATCAAAATTTGAGAAACTATGGGAACCATGGTTGTCGTTTCGACGTCTGAATAGAAATGTTTAGTAGTATACCTTTGCAATTTTTATGCTAAAGTGGGGTGGGAGGGGAAGAGTGGGGTGGGAGGGGAAGAGTGGGGTAGGAGGGGAAGAGTGGGGTGGGAGGGGAAGGGTGGAAATTTGAGTGCTACTTACTGTCTGGTAACTTGATTGCTGTCAGCCTTATAAAAGCTATGTCTGTGTATCATTTCTGCTTATGATCTGTACAACAGTGTATTTACATTGTAAACACTCAAAAAAGATCTGATTTAATTTTTTTTTTTTTTTTATAATCCTGAGGGTTATGGAACAAAAAAGTCAAGTGGAAGACCCCAAAAAATGTCATCAGCACTGAGCCGGAGGATCCAATTGGCTGTCCGTCAAGACACTGGACGATCCTCAACCCAAATTAAGGACCTTCCTGGTGCTGGCTGCAGCCCCATAACCGTCAGACAGTATCTGAGACTGAAGGACTTCAAAAACAAAACAAAAAAAGTCTTCAAAGACCTCGTCTCCTTGAACTCCACAGAACTGCTCGTTTGGACTTTGCAAGAGAGCACCAAACATGGGACATGCCAAAGGTGGAAGAAAGTTTTATTCTCTGATGATTTTTTATTTTTTTTTAACCTTGATGGTCCTGATGGTTTCCAACGTAACGTGGAAACGTGGCATGACAAGCAGATCCCACCTGAGATGTTTTCTACTCGCCACAGTGAAGGGGGCGCCATAATGGTCTGGGGTGCTTTTTCCTTCAGTGGAACAATGGAGCTTCAGGAAGTGCAGGGGCGTCAAACAGCCGCTGGCTATGTCCAGATGTTGCAGAGAGCATTCCTCATGACTGAGGGCCCTCGTCTCAGTGGTAACGACTGGGTTTTTTCAACAGGACAACGCTACAGTACACAATGCCCGCAGGACAAGGGACTTGTTCCAGGAGAATAACATTACTCTTTTGGCCCATCCTGCGTGTTCCCCTGATCTAAATTCAATTGAGAACCTTTGGGGATGGATGGCAAGGGAAGTTTACAAAAATGAACAACAGTTCCAGACAGTAGATTGCCTTCGTGCGGCAGTCTTCACCACTTGGAGAAATGTTCCCACTCACCTCATGGAAATGCTTGCATCAAGCATGCCGAAACAAATTTTTTAAGTGATGTACAATAACGGCGGAGCTACTCATTACTGAGTTAGTGTTTGGAAGTTGGATTTCTGTTTTGGTGGGATGGGGGGGAGGAAGGGGGGGGGTTTCGTTTTTCTATGGAGGTGTGGTCCTAAACTTTTGATCAGCTGAAAAACAGCCCGTTTCAATTTAATGAAAACAACGAATAAACTGAATGTTCAAAAAATATGTTTTGTCTCACTCTCATTTCTTCTTGTTGCATGTTAAATATGATTTTTTGCCATTTTTCAAGTGGTCTTAAACTTTTGATCAGGACTGAATCTGATTGAAGACCTCTCAATTCAGAAACTATTCTCCCTGATCCAAATGTTTTCTGCTTAGATAACCCGCCACCTTGTTTTCAGTTTTTTTTTCTGCACTTTTAAAATGTACTGACTTGATAAAAGGAATATAAGGAATGATTAGGGATTAGAGAGAAAACTTCTGCAGTTAAAGAGAACCTGTCATTGGTCCAAACATTGTAAGATAATTATCAGGCTGTGTAGAGCGGCGCCCTGGAATCTGACTGCACTTACTATTATTCCAGGGCGCAGCTTCGTTTTCCCGCTATTTCCCCCAGTATTTTTGCTGACTTGGTTATACTGGGAGGAGCCTGCCCTTTTTCTCCTGGCAGTCTCCTTCTCCCAGGCTGTAGCGCTCCCTAATCGCAGCGCAGAGCTCACAGCTTGTGAGTTTTTTTTCTCCCGGGCTGTGAGCTCTGCGCTGCGATTGGGCAGCGCTACAGCCTGGGAGAAGGAGACGCCCAGGAGAAAAAGGGCAGGCTCCTCCCAGTATAACCAAGTACCGAAAATACCGGGGGACATAGCAGGAGAACAAAGCTGCGGCCTGGAATAGTAAGTGCAGTGAGATCCCGGAGCGCCGCTCTACACAGCCTGATAGTTATCTTACAATGTTTGGACCGATGAAAGGTCCTCTAAAGGGCGCGAGACATTCTGATCTTGTCCCTCCTTAGGACACTTTCACACTAGCGTTAAAGTTTTCTGGTATTGAGTTCCGTCCTAGGGGCTCAATACCGGAAAAAAAAACGCAAAAACGCATTCTGAATGGAAAGTAATCTGTTCAGTATGCATCAGGATGTCTTCAGTTCAGTCACTTTTACGGTATTTGGCCGGAGAACATACTGCAGCATGCTGCGGTGGTATTTTCTCCGGCCAAAATTCCAGAACACTTGTCGGAATGCCAGATCCGGCATTCATTTCCATTGAGATGTATTAATGCCGGTTCCGGTACCAAGTGTTCCGGAAAACGGATCCAGTTTCCTGGTATGCGCAGACCTTTAAAAATGAAAATAAATAAAAAATAAATACTGAATCCGTTTTTCTGGATGACAACGGAGAGACGGATCCGGTATTTCAATGCATTTGTCAGACAGAGAATGATCCGCATCAGGCAACAAATGGTATCCGTTTGCACACAGATTTCCGGATCCGGCAGGTAGTTCTGGCAAGCGGATTTGCCTGCCGGATTCATCTAACGCTAGTGTGAAAGTATCCTCATTTGTTTAGGTAGGCTAGCACCGTAGCATTGTCTGAGAATAATACTACTTCTTTTCCCTGTAATCTGGGCAGGAAAGCTCTTAGGGCTAGCAGAACAACTGTCAATTCCATCACATTTTGGGAATCCTGGCTTTCCGTTTGACTCCACACCCCCTGCAGAACCCCTCCACCTGGTCAGACTGGCTTCCGTGGTGATTGTTAATTGTTCCTGTAAAACCCATGGGAAGCGTTGAGTCAGATTTGAAGGCTCTAGCCACCAGGTTAAGGACTGTATGACAATGATCCTGCCATTATTTTAGAATCTACCACTGAAGTGTCCTGGAGCGAAACAGGGACCAACTTACAGCTGGTATTGTGGAGGTCATTCTGCCTACCACTGCCATCCCTTGCCTAACAGTTCGATCTTTTGAGGCCATCAGAGCTTAAACATCTATCTTTATCCGGGTTATCTTGTGCTGAGGGAGGATGCAACGCAGATTCCAGAATCAGCCCTAGAAAACACATTCTTGGGAGGGGTTCAAGTTTGATTTCTCTCAGTTTATTTGCCACCCAAGACTTCAGCAAGCTGAGGAAGGCACATGGGAGGCATCAGTGTTTTGCGGACCGCAAAACACGGCACGTTCGTGCGAATATGCCCTTATGTTTACAATAATTTTGAAAGGTCCGCCTGGCTTGGGTACGAGAAACAGACGAATAAACCCCCTCCCTTTTTCTGAGTCTGGAACAAGATTTAGGAAATTTTTCTTAAAAAAAAAAATAATAATAAAATCTTTTAGTGATAAGTCTTTCACCGAATTTTGAGCTAGATTTGTAATTTTTAGCCTTTACGGTGGGGGAGAGAAACTCTAGACGAAAACAGTCTTTTATGACACCATTTAACCAGATGGATCTGTCTTGTATTTTTTTGGCACATCTTTTTTACCGGTCTGCGCATGCTATAATAGAAAGGCTGAGTTTCATTGTGTTGTTCAGGCTGCTCCACTCCGGATATTCACAGGTGCTATCTGTCTACTGAACAGCATGGGGACTTTTGCCTGCTCTGTTTCCAACCTGGGCCAGTGCACCCCTCCTTAGTCAACCTGGTGGCTCTGAGTTCCCACAGAGTCACCATATTGATGCTGAGCATAGCACAGACACCCGATCCACATAGCACAGAATGGATCAGAACTCCCAAACTCAAATGATTCAACAGCCTAAGCCTCCCATGGTAGCTAGGATTACAGGTATGCGCCACAGCACCCGGCAGAAAACAAGCTTACTTTTTCACCTAAAAAATTCTACAGACTGATAAATCGAAAGGAAAACTTATGGGCAGCATATCTGAGTCATGTTTTTGGATATATACCTTACAGATTGATAATACATTCCTATGGGGAAAAATACCGGATCCGTCATTCCGGTAAGTCTACGGTTTTATCTTTCGCGGTAAGTCTACGGTTTTATCCCCCCCCCACCTCTGTAAGCTACAAGGCCAGGAGGAAGAAAGACCAGGCCCCTGACCTTCTAAACACTGCCAGGCGGGTCCAGCGTGTCGGCATTACTTCCTAGTAACACCGGCTCGACAGAAAGACCCAGAAGGATGGCGCCAAACTTAGCAGGTGGCTCCTAATGGAGTCTTACGCCGCAAAAGGTAACCACTACACCTAATACACACACCCGGGGCTCCTGCAGCCTAATCCTTAGCTCTCCACTATAGTTCTTATACCTAGGACAGGAAACAGAAACTTGTGCTGGAGGCAGAGCCCCTCCTTAAGAGCTCTCCACGAAAGTTCCTATTTCCTGTCCTGGATAGAGGCGGTCTCTCAAGGGTGTTGTCATGGGCGTAGAGGGAAAAAATGTTTATTATAAATTGTATAGGTATATACAATTGCAACTGTATCTGCAACCTTACAGCTTACTCCCTGCTTTATCATCATTCTACTGAAGGCACTTTCCCCAGCAACAGGCGCAATGCAGCGAGTTCGAAAGCACAGAGGCCGATGATCGTTCTCCAGTTGGGAAATTTTATTTTGTAAACAGTAATGTAAGGTGTGCCCCATGGGGGCAACATTATTGTGCAGGGGCATAAATACTGTTTGGGGGCCCCAAAAGGGCATACCAACTGTGCAGGGGCATTAAGGGGACTGGGGCAGTTTGGGCATGTATATAGAAAGGCATTGGGCAAAGTTACAGGGGCATGGCTTAGTGTCAAACAAATTTGCTGTGGCATGCTATACATACTAGAGCTGAAGTAATTGAGGGTGTAAATGTGTCTCCCAGGTTCCTAACATATGCTGAGGAAAGCTATTTAAGAAAGGGTTAAAACCTCTAGTCTGGGTCCTGATAAGGAGCACCTGGCAAGGTTCTAGTTAACCAGGCTCCCCAGTTCACTTGCTCTCAGCCTTGGGAGAGGGAGAAGCCACATCTCTCTGAGAGACACTGAAGGTCCTATGCAAGGAAACCGCAACTATCACAGGTTGCTGTTCAGACGGTGCATTTATTTGGTTGGACTGAGGATAGCTCAGCCACATCCTAGAGAGGGACCTAATGTTTAGGTAGAGCCTGGACAAGGCTAGGTGTTGCGTTTATGATTTTGCTTTATGCAACCTGTGGAAATAAAACTGGCTGGATGCCAGTTTAAATGCACTTCTGTCTCCTGAGTCCTCCTTGTGCGTAAAAGACTGACTATTTCCCCCCTACCCTTCACCCCCGGCAAGGTGAGCTTGTAAGATTCATTGTCATCCACACACACACTTTAGGCATACATTATGTGTATGTATGTATATGTATATATATATATATATATATATATATATATATATATATATATATATATTGTACAGGACACCACTGTTTGGACTATGGTCCATTTAAATAGAGGTAGAAGGTTCAGGGGGTCACCCAAAAGTGGGTGAAAAGTTCCAGGCAGGCGCTAATTCAGAGAGGACTGGCTCGCAGTCTTCTCTATTTTAGTAAAGGAGTTTGGGGCCTGGAATTTTGGAGGCTCCAAAGTGTTATTTGGGTGGGATGGAGCCTCCACTCCTAAACCCTGGAAGCCAGCGCACAAGGGGTTAAGATCTCACAGACAACCACCCATTAAAGCAGGAAGTGATGCTGGAGGGTGTGGGTTGTGAGGATAAGATGGAAGTCTGCTAGCTGCTCAGAGAGGACTTTTGAGTAGTTTGAAGGGAAGCTGTGTCTGCAGGGAAGGTCTGAAGGACCTCTACTAAAAACGTATGTGCCTTTCTTTTGGTTGTTTTTCTGAAGAAAGACTGTTTTCCTAATTTATGCTGGAAACAAGCAGGACTTTTATATATATATATATATATATATTTGGTATACATACAGTGCATATGGGGTATATAAATATATACAGTGCTGCCCATAATTATTCATACCCCTGGAAAATTTTGACTTTTATTCAACCAGCAAGTAATTTTTTGATGGGAAATTACATGGGCGTCTCCCAAAGGATAATAAGACTATGTATAAGAAGCATTATTGTGGAAAAAAATAATTTCTCAGCTTTTATTTACATTTGAAAAAAAAAAAATACAAGATGTTCCGCACTGTGGAAAAGCTCAGAGGATGTGGTCGGAAGCCAAAAGCGACACCTGTGCTGGCCAGGAGGCTAGTTAACCTCCTCAGGACCGCCGCATGCAGGATTGCGTCCTGGCGGCGGCCCTGTTCCTCCTGGACGCGCCAGCAGTCCTCCTGGACATGTGCAGTGCGGGCCGGGAATCGTTACATTAGAAGTTTGTCACCAGCCTGCCAGCCAATGATCAGAAGCCATTTGACACCTTATATTTATAAATATAAGGCGTTAAATGGCTTCTGTGCTCCTCTGCTGGACTTTTTGTCGGTTGGTCCCAGCATAGGAGCACACATCACTGTGAGTACACCAAACACTAGGGATGTCCCGATACCGATACCAGTATCGGTACCAATACCGGACATTTACACGAGTACTTGTACTCGTGCAAATGTCCCCGATACCACTGCAGATACCTGTGCGCCGCTTCTAAATGTGTCAGTCCATGGCCTGCCCCTGCATCTCGCACTGTAAAAATAGATTTTTCTTGCTCCCAGTCTCCGCCCCTCGCCCTGATTACCAGCGGCCTCCGCCATCTCTGGCTCCTCCCATGTTTAAGACTCCGCCCACAGCCATCCGACGTGACCAGTTCTGCATGTGGTGTTAGGAGGTTGTATGGAAAGAGACTTTTCCCACGGCTGCTCTGATTCACGCTTTCCGCAGCAGCCACCACTGTCCCCGCCCCCCCCCCCCCCATGTTCCCGATGACTCCACCCACAGACATCTGATCTCCGAATTGGAGCACAGGAGCAAGCAAGCCTCGGGAGGAAAGCAAGCCTCCAAAGTCCAGACACCCTCCGGCCTCCTCAAACAGAGTTCGCCTGCCAGTAGTTTTAAAAGTTATAGGAACCGACCCTAGTAAGTGTATAAAGCTTAGTTAGAAGATTATAACCAGCCCAAGTGGCTGCCCCCACACAGTATAGCGTCTCCTTGTGGCTGCCCCCACACAGTATAACGTCTCTTTTTGGCCCCCATTCAGTGTAATGTCTCCTAACTCTCCTTGAAACCTCAAGTATTTTTTTTAAATTCATGTTGCCCATGACTTTGCCCACAGACATCTGATCTTCGAATCGGAGCATAGGAGCAAGCCAGCCACAGGAAAAGCCTCTCCAGAGTCCAAAACCCTCCTCACACAGAGTTTGCCTGCCAGGAGTTTTCAAAGGTAGAGGAACCGACCCTAGTAAATAGTAATAACGCTTAGGAGAAATTCAGGAAAAAGAATATAAAATAAGGTGGAGATGGGAGGAAATGGGCATATAACAGTGTTTCCCAACCAGTTGCAAAACTACACCTCCCAACATGCAAAGGCTGTCCAGGCATTCTGGGAGATGTAGTTTTGCAACTGCTAGAGGCATATTGGTTGTGAAACATGGTTATATGCCTATTTATTAACCCTTGTACAAAGGAAAAGTAAAAAGTAAACATTGCCATCAGCAACTGTGACGCTTAAAAAAACCAAAAACTTCCACTAATATTACATAAATAGTTGATACATTGCCTCTTGTACTTGAACAATGTTAAATTTCTGTTTTTGGGCCTTTTGGTTGGTCAGTGGTCACAAAATACATGTGTGTGTATTTTATTGTTAAAATTGGTATCGGTAATTAGTATCAGTGAGTACTTAAAGGGACACTGACGGGCCCGATAAACATATTTAGTTATTCCTATGTAGTCATAGGTCTATTAAAGTGTATTCCAATCACATAAGAGTACCCCCTGTCCGCATTTTAAACCATGTAAAAACAACTTTATAATCATCTGTCAATCACCTTCCTTTATGCTCAAGGGGCGTTTTTTCACATTTCTTTATGCCCAAGGGGCGTTTTTACTCCTACCTTTGTGCCCAGCCGTGCCCCAACTGTCGTTTCCTAGCGCCGCCCAGCTCATTATTATTCACTGCGCTGGGCGACTTTTACAGTCCCCGATCCTGCCGAGCCGGCGCATGCCCAATAGAAACGTATGGCCATCGGCCTCGCTTGTACCTTCTGCGCGTGCGCCGGATAACTTGCCCGCCACCCTCACTCGCAGTGCGCCTGCGTCCCTTATTCAATACCAGCGTCTCCTGCTGCGCCTGCTTGGCAGGATTGGGGACTGTAAAAGCCGCCCAGCGCAGTGAATAATAATGAGCTGGGCGGCGCTAGGAAACAACAGTTGGGGCGCGGCTGGGCACAAAGGTAGGAGTAAAAACGCCCCTTGGGCATAAAGAAATGTGTAAAAACGCCCCTTGAGCATAAAGGAAGGCGATTGACAGATGATTATAAAGTTGTTTTTACATGGTTTAAAATGCGGACAGGGGGTACTCTTATGTGATTGGAATACACTTTAATAGACCTATGACTGCATAGGAATAACTAAATATGTTTATCGGGCCCGTCAGTGTCCCTTTAATTAGAAGTATCGGTACTCGTACTCAGTCTTAAAAAAATGGCATCGGGACATCCCTACCAAACACTACACTTAGCCCCCAGATCACCCCAATTAACCCCTTGATCACCCCTGTCAATCACTAGTGAAAGGGAAAAAAGTGATCAGTGTAAACTATCACCTTTCCCCGGCGCCTCCACAATGGCATTCCCAGGAGGGTGACTCCGGCTCCAGGACAGGAAACAACGAGGAAGCACAGGATTTAAGGAGCCTCCTCCCCTTACCTTGCCAGTCGTTGTTTCCTGTCCTCGGACGTGCGTGGAAGCCACTCCTGGGTTTATCCAGGAACTTGGATATCGCACCGGTCTGGTCCTTTCCCTGTCGTTTAGGAGGGCTGGTGCAGGGATTGGGGGCCCCATTGCCTCCCTTCCTCGATCCTTTGGAGTAAGTCCTGATCGCAGGCATCCCTGGGCTTGCGAGTCCGGCAGAACTCGCGCGGGATCAGGCGTCGTGACGTCACCGGAACGAGATCTCCTTGGGCAAGAGATTCTCGCGGAAAGACTGCTCCTGCGCGCGGCGGGAGATTTAAAAAGGACGCTCACATCCACCGCCGCCTGTGATCTGCAGAGATGCCTTCCAGCGACAGAGTCGTCTAAACGCTCCGGTGATCCCGCTGTCTCGGCCCTCAGCCCGGTAAGCCATCCCTATTTTTTATATATGTTTCCACATAAGTATATAGGGTTAAGGAGTCCTGGACCTCTCCTCCCCCTGCACGCTGGGTGTCTGTAATTTTACTATACTGATCCCTCACCACCCTTACTCTGTGTCTCTCCTTTGTCCTATACAAAAAGATTGTTTTATTCCTTTTAGGGCAGCGAGTCCAGAAAGCTTAAACCCAAAGGAGATTCGGGGCGCAGGAAGTGTGGTGGTTGCCGTAAAGGCTTGGTGTCGGATCCAAAGAAGATCCTTTGCCCTAGATGTACTGAAAAAAATCTCAGAAGAATCCCCTTCCTTCGTGGAGTCCATGCGAACCCTCATTAGAGAAGAGATTAAAGCTGCGGCTGATTCTAGACAATTGGTGCTTTCCCCTGGGCCTTCCTGTTCCCTAAATTTGGAAATATCAGACCAAGTGGATCTGGATGAAGGGGAGTTACTTGATGATCAGGTCTCCTTATCCTCTGAAGATGCTGCAGGGAGGCCTATGTACTTTACCGAAGAAGCGCAATCCCTACTGAAGGATATTAAATCTACCCTAAAATTAGAAGATGTAAAAGAGACCCAGTCCCTTCACGATCAGATTTTTCAGGGGTTGGGGGAAAAGAAGAAAAGATCCTTCCCCATCCACAACAATATTAACCACCTCCCGACCGCTGTACGCACGGATGCGTCCGGGAGGTGGTTGTTTAGTTCCTCCTGGACGCATCGGCGCGTCCTCTCGCGAGACGCGAGATTACGTCACAGCCGGCCCGCGCATGCGCATCGCGGGCCGGCATTTCGCAGAAGACTATTTCGTCAGCAGCCTGCCGGCCACGATCATTGGCTGGCAGGCTGCTGATTTTTAAAAAATCCAATCAGCAGCCATATAACCCCACATATTAGTAAATATGATGGGGTTATATGGCTGCTGTGCTCCTCTGCTCCTTCTTTTGGTCGGTTGGTTCCAGCAGAGGAGCACATCTTTACTGTGAGTACCCACCACACCACATTTAGCCCCCAGATCACCCCAATTAACCCTTTGATCACCCCTTTTATCCCCCCCTGTCAATCACTAGTGAAAGGAAAAAAGTGATCAGTGCAAACTGTCACTTTTTTTTTTTCACTGTTATTGACCGTTAGGTTTTAGGTATAGTTTAGGTCCCTTGGTTAGGTAGTTAGCGATCAGTTAGCGCCCAGCCCACCGCACCGCAGTCCGTTATTCGCTGATTAGCGTATCGCTAATCAGCATTTGTACTTTTATAGTATCTGAAAGTGATCAAAACTGATCACGGTCAGATCTAGAATAGTACTAGTGTCACTTTAGTTCGCCCTCCACCCAAAACGCAGTGTTTGCCCGATCAGGCCTGATCGGTTGCCCACACGTGCGTTCGCTCACACCCGCCCCACCGCAGTGACAAAAAAATTTTTTTTTTTTGATCACTGCACATTCACTTTACACGCACTGCGGCGATAAAAAAATCAGTTTTGATATTTTTTATCAACCGCAGCAGCCTCCGGTACTTCGCTAGCCTCCCCTTTGTAAGACAGGCTTGCTTTTTTTTTCTTGGGTAGTCTCAGGGAATACCCCTAAATTTAGTTGCCCACATGTCAAACAGGGGGTATTCCTCTGAAGAGGCCTACAGGCTTCTGACCCAGTCGGATGAGGAGTGGGAACCCTCATCTGATGAATCCAGCGGGTCAGAATACGAACCTGTAGAAAGCAGTGGCTCTCTGACCCAAAGTTCGGACGAGGAGGCTGAGGTCCCTGATAGCACCAGGCGTACCCGGCCCCGTGTCGCTAGACCGCAGGTTGCGCAGGATCCGCTTCAAGAGCAGCAGAGTGGGGCTGGTGCTGTCGGATTACGTGGTGAGGCATACACCAGCAGCCCAGCCCTTCCTGGACCTAGTACCAGCACTGCCGTACAACCTGGTGAAGTAGCGAGCACCAGAAGGGCAGTTGAAGCTGGTACGGTGGCACGTGCAGTAGTGACCCCGTCGCAGCCACCGCAAAGACGTGCCCGTAGAGCCCCTAGAATCCCAGAGGTGCTGGCAAACCCTGATTGGCAGTCCCCAACTTCAGCCGCACCCGTAGTTTTCCCTTTCACCGCCCAGTCTGGAGTTCGGGTTGAGACGGCTCAGATCGGTTCGGCCCTGGGATTTTTTGAGCTGTTCTTGACTGCGGAGCTTTTAGACTTAGTCGTGGCAGAGACAAACCGGTATGCCACACAATTTATCACCGCTAACCCGGAAAGCTTTTATGCCCAGCCTTTCCGGTGGAAACCAGTCCAAGTTTCCGAATTTAAAACTTTTCTGGGCCTCCTCCTCAACATGGGCCTGACAAAAAAACATGAATTGCGGTCATATTGGTCCACGAACCCAATTCATCACATGCCCATGTTCTCTGCTGCTATGTCCAGGACACGATTTGAGGTCATCCTGCATTTCCTGCACTTTAGCGACAACACCGCCTCCCGTCCCAGGGGCCACCCTGCTTTTGACCGGCTCCACAAAATTCGGCCCCTCATAGACCATTTCAACCAGAAATTTGCAGATATTTATACCCCTGAGCAAAACATCTGCGTAGACGAGTCCCTGATACATTTTACCGGGCGCCTTGGCTTCAAACAATACATCCCAAGCAAGCGCGCCCGGTATGGGGTCAAATTGTATAAGCTCTGTGAAAGGGCCACAGGCTATACCCACAAATTTCGGGTCTATGAGGGAAAAGATCAGACCCTGGAGCCGGTCGGTTGCCCTGACTACCTGGGGAGCAGTGGGAAGACAGTTTGGGACTTGGTGTCACCCTTATTCGGCACGGGGTACCATCTTTATGTGGACAATTTTTACACAAGTGTGGCCCTCTTTAGGCATTTGTTTCTAGAACGGATTGGCGCCTGTGGTACCGCGCGAACTAGTCGCGCGGGCTTCCCCCAACGGCTCGTTACCACCCGTCTTGCAAGGGGGCAGAGGGCCGCACTGTGTAACGAAGAACTGCTCGCGGTGAAATGGAGAGACAAGCGTGACGTTTACATGCTCTCCTCCATTCACGCAGACACGACAATCCAAATTGAGCGAGCAACCCGTGTCATTGAAAAGCCCCTCTCAGTCCACGACTATAACCTCCACATGGGAGGGGCCGACTTCAATGACCAGATGTTGGCTCCGTATTTAGTTTCCCGACGCACCAGACGCTGGTATAAGAAGGTGTCTGTATATTTAATTCAATTGGCTCTGTACAATAGTTTTGTTCTCTACAGTAAGGCTGGGAGAACTGGATCCTTCCTCAAATTTCAGGAAGAGATCATCGCGAACCTCCTGTGGTTCCGTGGCCCCATCCACCAGTGTAGTTAGCCGTCTACACGAGCGACACTTCCCCAGTGTCGTTGCTGGTACCTCAAACCGACCGCCACCCCGAAAAAAATGTCGTGTCTGTAGCAGGAGTGGAATAAGGCGTGACACCCGTTATTTCTGTCCTGACTGTCCCGACCACCCTGCCCTATGCTTAGGGGAGTGTTTCCGAAAGTACCACACACAGGTACACCTAGCATAGGGATCACATCTCACCAGGATAGGCACACAGGGCTATTAGGGCCCATTCACTCACAGCTGCTGCAAACGTCTCCTTTCACATGGGACAAAGTGCATAACGCACTTCGCCACATCTTTGGGCGATTTGCGCTTTGCACATTGACCCATGGGGAAGGAGAGGTTTGTTCTATAAAGGTAAAAAAACAAAAAAAAAACAAAAAAAAAAAAAAACAGGTAAGCAAACAGGTTAATGTTTAGTTCCAAAAGTTAAAGTTACATGTTCTGTTCCAAAGTTAATAAAATTATTGCGTTGTGGCCTGGTTTTTTTTTTTTTTTTTTTTTTTTTTTTGTCTTTTTACCTTCCAGGTGGACCAACCGATCTACTAGCTGCAGCACCGATGTGCATTCGGACAGAAGCAGTACAAACACCCCACAACTGACCCCATTTTGGAAAGAAGACACCCCAAGGTATTTGCTGAGGGGCATATTGAGTCCATGAAAGATTGAAATTTTTGTCCTAAGTTAGCGGAAAGTGAGACTTTGTGAGAAAAAACTAAAAAAAAATCAATTTCCGCTAACTTATGCGAAAAAAAAAAAAAAATTCTATGAACTTGCCAGGCCCCTCATTGGATACCTTGGGGTGTCTTCTTTCCAAAGTGGGGTCACATGTGGGGTATTTATACTGCCCTGGCTTTTTAGGGGCCCTAAAGCGTGAGAAGAAGTCTGGGATCCAAATGTCTAAAAATGCCCTCCTAAAAGGAATTTGGGCCCCTTTGCGCATCTAGGCTGCAAAAAAGTGTGACACATCTGGTATCGCCGTACTCAGAAGAAGTTGGGGAATGTGTTTTGGGGTGTCATTTTACATATACCCATGCTGGGTGAGAAAAATATCTTGGTCAAATGCCAACTTTGTATAAAAAAATGGGAAAAGTTGTCGTTTGCCAAGATATTTCTCTCACCCAGCATGGGTATATGTAAAATGACACCCCAAAACACATTCCCCAACTTCTCCTGAGTACGGCGATACCAGATGTGTCACACTTTTTTGATGCCAAGGTGGGCAAAGGGGCGCATATTCCAAAGTGCACCTTTCGGATTTCACCGGTCATTTCTTACACATTTTGATTGCAAAGTTCTTCTCACACATTTGGGCCCCTAAATTGCCAGGGCAGTATAACTACGCCACAAGTGACCCCATTTTGGAAAGAAGACACCCCAAGGTATTCTGTGAGGGGCATGGCGAGTTCCTAGAATTTTTTATTTTTTGTCGCAAGTTAGTGGAATATGAGACTTTGTAAGAAAAAAAAAAAAAAAAAAAATCATCATCATTTTCCGCTAACTTGTGACAAAAAATAAAAAGTTCTATGAACTCACTATGCCCATCAGCGAATACCTTAGGGTGTCTACTTTCCGAAATGGGGTCATTTGTGGGGTAGTTATACTGTTTGGGCATTGTAGAACCTCAGGAAACATGACAGGTGCTCAGAAAATCAGAGCCGTTTCAAAAAGCGGAAATTCACATTTTTGTACCATAGTTTGTAAATGCTATAACTTTTACCCAAACCATTTTTTTTTTTGCCCAAACATTTTTTTTTTATCAAAGACATGTAGAACTATAAATTTAGCGAAAAATGTATATATGGATGTGGTTTTTTTTGCAAAATTTCACCGCTGAAAGTGAAAAATGTCATTTTTTGGCAAAAAAATCGTTATATTTTGATTAATAACAAAAAAAGTAAAAATGTCAGCAGCAATAAAATACCACCAAATGAAAGCTCCATTAGTGAGAAGAAAAGGAGGTAAAATTAATTTGGGTGGTAAGTTGCATGACCGAGCGATAAACGGTGAAAGGAGTGTAGTGCCGAAGTGTAAAAAGTGGCCTGGTCATGAAGGGGGTTTCACCTAGCGGGGCTGAAGTGGTTAAAGCTCTTATTTCCAGGAAATGGAAGGATCCTGATAGAAGGTGGACTGTATCAGCCGCCTTCAAGCGCAAATACCCCTTTTCAGAGTCTGACTCTGATTTGTGGGATAAAACTCCCAAAATAGATGCATCGCTGCCCTTTGAGGATATGGGTCTCCTAAAAGGACCCGATGGACAAAAAACGCAAACATTTATTAAAGGAAATCCTGGGAGACAAATACGGCGATGCTACGTCGCAGCATAGCGTCCACTTGTACGGCCAGAACCCTCTCAGTGTGGCTAGATCAGTTAGAGAGCAATCTTTTATGGGGTACGTCCAGAGAAGAAATCTTAAACTCCCTTCCTACCCTAAAGAGAGCATCTAATTTTCTAGAGGACGCCTCAGCCGACTTGGTTAAGCTCTCTGCAAGAAGCAGTGCTTTAGCCAATGCGACCCGTAGGGCAGTATGGCTCCGTTCATGGACAGGGGACGCAGGCTCTAAGAACCGCCTATGCTCCATCCCGTGTGAGGGGGATAGATTATTTGGCTCCGCTCTTGATATTTTGGAGAAGGCCTCAGATAAGAAAAAAAGGATTTCCCTCCCTATCAACAGAGGCGTTCTTTTCAAAATCAGAAAAGGTCCAGAGCAGATCAGAGTAAAAGGGACGGATGAAAAAGGTGGCAGCCTTCTAGAGGTAGAGGAAGGGGATACCTTTTTAAGCCAGAAGCCTCTACCCGCCCTACCCAGTGACACGCTGATCCAGGTAGGAGGCAGACTAAAACAAATCTCCTCCGCCTGGCAAGAAATTCATGCCTCCCCTTGGGTAACTCGTACCGTAAGAGAAGGCCTAAAGCTAGAATTTGTCCCCCCCCCCCCCCCCCCCCCAAGACATTTATTTATCAACCAAAGACAGCAGCCCGACAAACAGGCATCCCTAGAGTCAGAGATAACTACGTTACTCCTCAAAGTAGTCCTCATCCCTATACCAGAAGAACAACACGGCGAGGGATTCTATTCCACTATATTTTTAATTAAATAAACAGCTCCTTTCGCCTAATAATAAATTTAAAGTCCCTAAATAGATCCATCGTTTACAAGAGATTCAAGATGGAGACCATAAAATCTACTAGGGATCGACCGAATATCGGTTTTACCGATATTATCGGCCGATATTCAGGATTTTGACCGCTATCGGCATCTATTTTGCCGATATTCCGATAGTGTATGGGGAACACAGATCGCGCTGCTGTCAGCGCTCTCAGTGTTCCCCTTAGAAGCACAGGGCAGAAGGAAGCAGTGTCTCCTCCCCCTGTGCTGCTGCAGCCAATGAAAGGACAGGGGACAAGAGAAGGGGAGGGGCTGTGGCCACTGCGCCACCAATGAATATTAAATCTCTCATTTATTCATATACAGGAGGCTGGAGCTGGCTGCAGAATCACATAGCCAGCTCCCGACCTCTATGAGCAAAAGCTGCGATCTGCGGTAGTTAACCCCTAGAGGTCGGGAGCTGGCTATGCAATTCTGCAGCCAGCTCCCGCCTCCTGTATATGAATAAATGAGAGATTACTCTTAATTGGTGGCGCAGTGCGCCCCCCAAGCCCAGTATTAGACATTGGTGGTGCAGTCCCCTCCCCCACCCCAGTATTAGACATTGGTGGCGCAGTGCGCCCCCCTCCCCCCCCCAGTATTAAGCATTGGTGGCGCAGTGTGCCCCCCCACCCCAGTATTAAAAACATTGGTGGCGCAGTGCACCCCCCCACAGGATTCCCTCTCCCCTGCTCCTCCGATCGGAGCCCCAGCAGTGTAATGCTGGGGCTCAGATCGGTTACCATTGCAGCCAGGACGCTATTGAAGCCCTGGCTGCCATGGTAAGCTCCATGCTGCTGTGTGCACAAAGCAGCAGGGACAGTGTGAGCTCCTATTCACCCTGATAGAGCTCTAGCAGGGTGAATAGGACAAGGGTTCTAGTCCCTAAGGGGGCTTAAAGTTAGTTTTAAAAAAAACACAACACACAACACTACACATTAACAATAAACATACATTTTCAGCAGATTTGTGTAGGAATGTTTTTTTTTTTTTTTTTTTTAAATAAAAATTCCCAGAATATTGGTATAAATTATCGGCTATCGGCCTGAAAGTTCACAAATTATCGGTATCGACCCTAAAAAAAAATAAAAAAATCAATCAATATCGGTCGATCCTTAAAATCTACCACACAGATCCTTCCGCAAGACTGCTTTATGGCTACCGTCGACCTTCAGGACGCTAATTACCATGTCCCAATATACCACAGGCATCAGTGTTTTCCAAGGATAGCAATTTATTTTCAAGGAAAATTGTCCCATTTTCAGTTCACAGCTCTTCCTTTCAGCCTATCCTCTGCCCCCAAAGTTTTTTCAAAAATAATGTCAGAGGTCACGAAATTTCTTCACCTTCAGGGGGTACAGATCGTTCCATACTTGGACGACTTTCTGGTGTTTGCGGAGTCGCGCCAACTTCTACAATCACACCTAAAGCAAATCCGGGACTGCCTTACATCTCTTGGGTGGATAATAAATCCCCCCCAAAAAATAATCAGACCTTACCCCCAGTCAGGATAAGGTTTTTTTTAGGGGTACTGTTGGACTCAAGGCATCTAATGTCTTTCGTTCCTCAAGACAAACAATCTCACTTAATCCAAACAGTGTCTCGTTTTTCCAGCAGGGATCGGTCCTCGATAAAGGGACATCATGGCTGTACTGGGGCTACTAACAGCCACAATCCCGTCAGTAAGGTGGGCCCAAAGTCACACAAGAGTCCTTCAGGCCTTTCTCCTATCCTCATGGGAGGGAAAAAAATAATAATATCATCTCTAGACAGAAAAGTTCACGTTCCCAAACAGGTAAAACAGTCACTAACTTGGTGGAGAATAAAGGGAAACCTGAGCATAGGAGTTAACTGGCGCCCAAGAGATGTTATGGTCATTACAACAGACGCCAGCAACTAAGGTGGGGCAGGTCATTCTTCAGGATCAATAGTTTAGGGATCCTGGGAGAAAGACATGCAGGACACCTCCTCAAATTTAAGAGAACTGTCAGCAGTCCACAGAGTTCTCCTTTCCCTTTACAAAACTTCTTCTCCAAAACACGTAAAAATATTGACGGACAACACTACAGTTGTGGCGTACATAAACAAAGAAGGGGGAACCAAAAGTCGCTCACTGGCGGAAGTATCAAAAAAAAAAATTTGTTGGGCAGAAAGAAGCCTTCTGTCTCTTTCTGCAGTGCATATCAGGGGAGGAAAAAAAATGTGGTGGCCGATTATCTCAGTCGACATCTCATAAGAGAAACCGAATGGTCCCTAAATCACCAAATTTTCAGCCAGATGTGGGGGACCCCAGTGTTAGATCTGTTCGCCACCAAAAGCAACAGGCAGGTCAGAAGGTTCTGTCCCCTCTCGCAAAGAGATCATCCGGTATGGCTAGACGCCCTCTCCCGGCCGTGGCCAAAACAGCTCCTTTATGCCTTCCCTCCATTCAGCCTCATTCCAAGAGTCCTGGTAAAAACTCAGGAAGAGAGGGTCCATGCAATTATGGTGGCCCCCTTCTGGCCAAGAAGGGCTTGGTTTCCGCTCCTGCTCAAACTATCAGCCAGAGTTTATTGGATACTGACGTCAAACCCAGACCTACTCCATCAGGGACCAGTAAATCATCCCAGTGTAAAGCAACTCAGTTTGACGGCCTGGAATCTGAACGCCTCCTGCTAAAACAAAAGGGCCTGTCAGATGCTGTTATTTCCACAATGCTAAAAAGCCGGAAACCCGTAACTTCAAGGATCTACTTGAGAACCTGGAATGCCTTTTTGGGAAGTGTCTGTTCTCCCGATATTCCTCAGGTCCTTCAATTCCTGCAAGCTGGGTTGGAAAAAGGCCTCCACCCGTCAACTCTAAAAAGGTACAGATCTCCGCGCTCAGTGCCTTCTCAGATGTAAAACTGATCAAAAGTTTTTTGAAGGGGGCAGTAAGAACTTTTCTCCCCTCGTCCGGTGGTTCCTCCTTGGGACTTGGGCCTAGTTCTTTCTGCTCTCACTACTCCTCCGTTTGAGCCAATTGATAATATTCCTCTAAGGCTCCTCACCATGAAGACGGTTTTCCTAGTTGCCATAACTACTGCCAGAAGAGTTGGAGAAATTCAGACAGACAGACATTCTCATGCAAGCCTCCCTATCTTACAATTCTGGATCGAATAATCCTCAGGCACTGTCCTGCCTTTCTCCCGAAAGTGGTATCCAGATTCCATTGTGAACAGGAAGTCCCCCTACCTTTGTTTTTACAGCCTCCATCTACTGACTCTGAGGGAACTCTCCATAATCTGGATGTCAGGAGATCAGTCCTCTCCTACCTACAAGCCACTAAGAAAATCGGACCGTCTCTTTCTGCAATTTCAGGGCCCTAATAAGGGGCAAGCAGCTAGCAAATCGACCATAGCTAGATGGATTAGGAACGTAATATCCTCTGCCTACATTACCAAAACTGTCAGCCACCAGGGATATTGAAGGCTCATTCTACAATGGCAGTGGCCTCATCCTGGGCAGAGACAAAAGCAGTCCCTCTGGAACAGATCTGCAGAGCCGCCACATGGGCCAACCCATTGACATTTTTCAGGCACTATAAGGCTACTTTCACACTAGCGTTCGGGTTTCCGTTCGTGAGCTCCGTTTGAAGGAGCTCACGAGCGGACCCGAACGCAGCCGTCCAGCCCTGATGCAGTCTGAATGGAGGCGGATCCGCTCAGACTGCATCAGTCTGGCGGCGTTCAGCCTCCGCTCCGCTCGCCTCCGCACGGACAGGCGGACAGCTGAACGCTGCTTGCAGCGTTCGGGTGTCCGCCTGGCCGTTCGGAGGCGTGCGGATCCGTGCGGATCCGTCCAGACTTTCAATGTAAGTCAATGGGGACGGATCCGTTTGAAGATGCCACAATGTGGCTCAATCTTCAAGCGGATCCGTCCCCCATTGACTTTACATTGAAAGTCTGGACGGATCCGTCCCAGGCTATTTTCACACTTAGCTTTTTTTTGCTAATATAATGCAGACGGATCCGTTCTGAACGGAGCCTCCGTCTGCATTATTATGAGCGGATCCGTTCAGAACGGATCCGCCCGAACGCTAGTGTGAAAGTAGCCTAAGCTAGATGTAGTAAGGGATCAGGACTTGTCCTTTGGTCGTAAAGTTCTATCTGCTGTGGCCCCCCCCACCCCCCCCCCCGATATTGATTACTCTGTTAGTCCTCCTGGGAATGCCGTTGTGGAGGCGCCGGGGAAAAGGGTAAATTACTCTTACCGGTAATTGGATTTTCCAATAGCCTCCACAACGGCACTGGTTTTCCTCCCAAATTTTGAATGTTTTTTTGTAGACGAATGATGTAATTTGTTTACTATAATATATAATTTTTCTGCATCACTTCTGTGTCCGCTCTTATTGACTGGCAAGGTAAGGGGAGGAGGCTCCTTAAATCCTGTGCTTCCTCATTGTTTCCTGTCCTGGAGGCGGAGTCACCCTCCTGGGAATGCCGTTGTGGAGGCTATTGGAAAATCCAATTACCGGTAAGAGTAATTTACCCTTTTTTTTTTCACTAGCATTGACGGTTAGGTTTTAGGTTAGTTTAGGCCCCTTTGTTAGGTAGTTAGCGTCGGCTAGAGCCCAGTCCACTGCACCACAGTCACTCATTTGCTGATTAGCGTATCGCTAATCAGCATTGGTACTTTTATAGTATCTGTAAGTGATCAGAACTGATTACAGTCAGATCTATAATAGTATTAGTGTCACCTTAGTTCGCGCTCCACCCAAAACGCAGTGTTTGCCTAATCAGGCCTGATCGTTCACCCACGCCCGCCCCGCCGCAGTGACAACATTTTTTTTATCACTGCACAGTCATTTAACAAGCGCTGCGGTGATAGAAAAAAATAAATAAAAAAATCAGTTTTGATATTTTTTTTATCAATCGCAGCGGCTTCCGGTACTTCGCTAGCCTCTTATTTGTAAGACAGGCTTGCTTTTTTTCTTGGGTAGTCTCAGGAAATACCCCCTAAATTTAGTTGACCAAATGGCAAGTAAGGGGTATTCTTCTGAAGAGGCCTACACACTTCTGACCCAGTCGGATGAGGAATGGAAACTCATCTGACGAATCCAGCGGGTCAGAATACGAACCTGTAAAGAGCAGTGGCAGTCTGACCCAAAGTTCGGACAATGAGGTTGAGGTCCCTGATACCACCAGGCGTACCCGGCCCAGTGTTGCTAGACCACAGGTTGCGCAGGATCCACTTCAAGGGCAGCAGAGTGGGGCTGGCGTTGTCGGATTACGTGGTGAGGCATACACCAGCAGCGCAGCCCATCCTGGACCTAGTACCATCACTGCCGTAGAACATGGTTAAGTGGCGAGCACCAGAAGGGCAGTTGAAGCTGGTACGGTGGCATGTGCATTAGTTCCCCCGTCGTAGCCACCGCACAGACAGGCCTGTAGAGCCCCTAGAGTCCCTGAGGTGCTGGCAAACCCTATTGGCAGCCCCCAACTTCAGCCACACCAGTAGTTCCCCCTTTCACCGCCCAGTCTGGAGTTCGGGTTGAGACCGCTCAGATCGGATCGGCACAGTTTTTTTTTTTTTTTTTTAGCTGTTCTCGACTGCGAAGCTCTTGGACTTAGTCGTGGCAGAAACAAACCGGTATGCCACTCAATTTATAGCCGCCAACCCAGGAAGCTTTTATGCCCAGCCTTTCCAGTGGAAACACGTCCAAGTTTCCGAACTTAAAACTTTTCTGGTTCTTCTCCTCAACATGGGCCTGACAAAAAAAATGCATGAATTGCGGTCATATTGGTCCACGAACCCAAATCACATGCCCATGTTCTCTGCTGCCATGTCCAGGACAAGATTTGAGACCATCCTGCGTTTCCTGCACTTTAATGACAACAGCACCACTCGTCCCAGAGGCCACCCAGCTTTTGACCGGCTCCACAAAATTTGGCCCCTCTTAGACCACTTTAACCACTTCAAACCCCCCTAGCTGAAACCCCCTTAATGACCAGGCCACTTTTTCCACTTCTGCACTACACTACTTTAACCGTTTATTGCTCGGTCATGCAACTTACCACCCAAATTAATTTTACCTCCTTTTCTTCTCACTAATAGAGCTTTCATTTGGTGGTATTTCATTGCTGCTGACATTTTTACTTTTTCTTGTTATTAATCGAAATTTAACGATTTTTTTGCAAAAAAGTGTCATTTTTCACTTTCAGTTGTAAAATTTTGCAAAAAAAAAACAAAAAACGACATACGTATATAAATTTTTCGCTAAATTTATTGTTCTACATGTCTTTGATAAAAAAAAAATGTTTGGGCACAAAAAAAAAAAAAAATGGTTTGGGTAAAAGTTATAGCGTTTACAAACTATGGTACAAAAATGTGAATTTCCGCTTTTTGAAGCAGCTCTGACTTTCTGAGAACCTGTCATGTTTACTGAGGTTCTACAATGCCCAGACAGTAGAAAACCCCCACAAATGACTCCTTTTCGGAAAGTAGAC
This sequence comes from Bufo gargarizans, assembly GCF_014858855.1. NCBI lineage: Eukaryota > Metazoa > Chordata > Amphibia > Anura > Bufonidae > Bufo > Bufo gargarizans. The sequence continues at coordinate 77,099,456 of NC_058086.1, read as the reverse complement.
ACCCTAAGGTATTCGCTGATGGGCATAGTGAGTTCATAGAACTTTTTATTTTTTGTCACAAGTTAGCGGAAAATTATGATTTTTTTTTTCTTACAAAGTCTCATATTCCACTAACTTGTGACAAAAAATAAAAACTTCCATGAACTCACTATGCCCATCACAAAATACCTTGGGGTGTCTTCTTTCCAAAATGGGGTCACTTGTGTGGTAGTTATACTGCCCTGGCATTTTAGGGGCCCATATGCGTGAGAAGTAGTTTGCAATCAAAATCTGTAAAAAATGACCAGTGAAATCCGAAAGGTGCACTTTGGAATGTGGGTCCCTTTGCCCACCTAGGCTGCAAAAAAGTGTCACACATCTGGTATCGCCGTACTCAGGAGAAATATCTTGGCAAAAGACAACTTTTCCCATTTTTATTTTATACAAAGTTGGCATTTGACCAAGATATTTATCTCACCCAGCATGGGTATATGTAAAATGACACCCCAAAACACATTCCCCAACTTCTCCTGAGTACGGCGATACCACATGTGTGACACTTTTTTGCAGCCTAGATGCGCAAAAGGTGCCCAAATTCCTTTTAGGAGGGCATTTTTAGACATTTGGATCCCAGACTTCTTCTCACGCTTTAGGGCCCCTAAAAAGCCAGGGCAGTATAAATACCCCACGAGTGACCCCACTTTGGAAAGAAGACACCCCAAGGTATTCAATGAGGGGCCTGGCGAGTTCATAGAATTTTTTATTTTTTTTTGGCATAAGTTAGCGGAAATTGATTTTTTTTTTTTTTGTTTTTTTCTCACAAAGTCTCACTTTCCGCTAACTTGGGACAAAAATTTAAATCTTTCATGGACTCAATATGCCCCTCAGCGAATACCTTGGGGTGTCTTCTTTCCAAAGTGGGGTCACATGTGGGGTATTTATACTGCCCTGGCATTTGAGGGTCTCCGTAATCATTACATGTATGGCCAGCATTAGGAGTTTCTGCTATTCTCCTTATATTGAGCATACAGGTAATGAGATTTTTTTTTCCGTTCAGCCTCTGGGCTGAAAGAAAAAAAATGAACGGCACAGATTTCTTCATTCACATCGATCAATGTGGATGAAAAAAATCTCTGCCCAAAAAAAAAAAAAAAAGGAGGGGAAAGGAGTCTGCCAGGACATAGGAGCTCCGCCCAACATCCATACCCACTTAGCTCGTATGCCCTGGCAAACCAGATTTCTCCATTCACATAAATCGATGTGGATGAATAAATCATTGCCGGGTTTTCTTTATTTATTTTTTATATACAAAGTGTTTGCCAAAACATAGGAACACCGCCTCCTCCTCAGCTCATATGCCTCGGCAAACGTATTTTTTACTGCAGAGGAGAAATCTCGTCTTACAGCGCCGCATACACCGACTTTTGTGCAATCTGACAGCAGCGCAATGCTTCTGTCACAATGCACATCAGTGCTGCAGCTAGTCGATTGGTTGGTCCACCTAGAAGGTAAAAAAATAAAATAAAATAAAAACAGGCCGCAACGCAATAATTTTATAAACTTTTGAACAGAGCATATAAAAACTTTAACTTTTTGAACTGAACATTAACCTTTTTGCTTACTGGTGATTTTTTTTTTTTACCTCTCCTTCCCCATGGGACAGGGTGCAAAGCAGTAATTGCCCAAAAATGTGGCGAAGTGCGTTATGCACTTTGTCCCAGGTGAAAGGAGAGGTTTGCAGCAGATCTGTGTGAATGGGCCCTAATAGCCCTGTGTGCCTGTCCTGGTGAGATGTGATCCCTATGCTAGGTGTACCTATGTATGGTACTTCCGGAAACACTCCCCTAAGCATAGGGCAGGGTGGTCAGGGCTGTCAGGACAGAAATAGCGGGTGTCACGCATTATTCCACTCCTGCTACAGACACGACATATTTTTCGGGGTGACGGTTGGGTTGAGGTACCGGCAACGACATTGGGGAAATGTCGCTCGTGTAGACGGCTAATTACACTGGTGGATGGGGCCACGGAACCTCCTGGGTACAGGAGGTTCTCGATGATCTCTTCCTGAAATTTGAGGAAGGATCCTGTTCTCCCAGCCTTACTGTAGAGAACAAAAACTATTATACAGAGCCAATTGAATCAAATATACAGACACCTTATACCAGCGTCTGGTTCTGCGGTAAACTAAATACGGAGACAACATCTGGTCATTGAAGTCCACCCCTCCCATGTGAAGGTTATAGTCGTGGACTGAAAGGGGCTTTTCAATGACACTGGTTGCTCGCTCAATTTGTATTGTCGTGTCTGCGTGAATGGAGGAGAGCATGTAAACGTCACGCTTGTCTCTCCATTTCACTGCGAGCAGTTCTTCGTTACACAAGGCAGCCCTCTCCCCCCTTGCAAGACGGGTGGTAACGAGCCGTTGGGGGAAGCCCGCGTGACTAGTTCGCGCGGTACCACAGGCGCCAATCCGTTCTAGAAACAAATGCCTGAAGAGGGCCACACTTGTGTAGAAATTGTCCACATAAATATGGTACCCCTTGCCGAATAAGGGTGACACCAAGTCCCAGACTGTCTTCGCACTGCTCCCCAGGTAGTCAGGGCAACCGACCGGCTCCAGGGTCTGATCTTTTCCCTCATAGATCCGAAATTTGTGGGTATAGCCTGTGGCCCTTTCACAGAGCTTATACAATTTGACCCCATACAGGGCGCGCTTGCTTGGGATGTATTGTTTGAAGCCAAGGCGCCCGGTATAATGTATTAGGGACTCGTCTATGCAGATGTTTTGCTCTGGGGTATACAAATCTGCAAATTTCAGGTGGAAGTGGTCTATGAGGGGCCGAATTTTGTGGAGCCGGTCAAAAGCTGGGTGGCCTCTGGGACGGGAGGTGGTGTTGTCGCTAAAGTGCAGGAAAAGCAGGATGGCCTCAAAACGTGCCCTGGACATAGCAGCAGAGAAGATGGGCATGTGATGAATTGGGTTCGTGGACCAATATGACCGCAATTCATGCTTTTTGGTTAGACCCATGTTGAGGAGAAGGCCCAGAAAAGTTTTAATTTCCGAAACTTGGACTGGTTTCCACCGGAAAGGCTGGGCATAATAGCTTCCCGGGTTGGCGGTTATAAATTGTGTGGCTTACCGGTTTGTTTCTGACACGACTATGTCCAAGAGCTCCGCAGTCAAGAACAGCTCAAAAAATCCCCAGGGCCGAACCGATCTGAGCTGTCTCAACACGAACTCCAGACTGGGCGGTGAAAGGGGGAACTACAGGTGCGGCTGAAGTTGGGGACTGCTAATCAGAAATTGCCAGCACCTCAGGGATTCTAGGGGTTATACGGCCTGTCTGTGCGGTGGCTGCGACGGGGTAACTACTGCACGTGCCACTGTACCAGCTTCAACTGCCCTTCTGGTGCTCTCCACTTCACCATGTTGTACGGCAGTGCTGGTACTAGGTCCAGGGAGGGCTGCGCTGCTGGTGTATGCCTCACCACTTAATCCGACAGCGCCAGCCCCACTCTGCTGCCCTTGAAGCGGATCCTACGCAACCTGTGGTCTAGCGACACGGGGCCGGGTACGCCTGGTGCCATCAGGGACCTCAACCTCCTCGTCCGAACTTTGAGTCAGACTGCAACTGCTTTCTACAGGTTCATATTCTGACCTGCTAGATTCGTCAGATGAGGGTTCCCATTCCTCATCCGACTGGGTCAGAAGACTGTAGGCCTCTTCAGAAGAATACCCCCTGTTTGACATTTGGGCAACTAAATTTAGGGGTATTCCCTGAGACTCCCCAAGAAAAAAAAGCAAGCCTGTCTTACAAATGGGAGGCTAGCGAAGTACCGGAGGCCGCTGCGGTTGATAAAAAATATCAAAACTGATTTTTTTTATCGCCGCAGCGCATGTAAAGTAAATGTGCAGTGATCAAAAAATATATTTTTTTTGTCACTGCGGCGGGGCAGGTGTGGGCGAACGCACGTGTGGGCCACCGATCAGGCCTGATCGGGCAAACACTGCGTTTTGGGTGGAGGGCGAACTAAGGTGACACTAATACAATTATAGATCTGACCGTGATCAGTTTTGATCACTTACAGATACTATAAAAGTACAAATGCTGATTAGCGATACGCTAATCAGCGAATAAGGGACTGCGGTGCGGTGGGCTGGGCGCTAACCGATCGCTAAACTACCTAACCAAGGGGCCTAAACTATCCTAAAACCTAACGGTCAATACCAGTGGGAAAATAAAGTGACAGTTTACACTGATCACTTTTTTCCTTTCACTAGTGATTGACAGGGGTGATCAAAGGGTTATTTGGGGTGCAGGGGGTGATCTGGGGCTAAAGTGTGTGGTGTTTGGTGTACTCACTGTGAAGCCTGCTCCTCTGCTGGATCCAACCGACCAAAAGGACCAGCAGAGGAGCAGGGAAGCCATATAACACATCATATTTACTAATATGATGTGTTATCTGGCTTCTCATTGGATTTTTAAAAAATCATCAGCTTGCCAGCCACGATCATTGGCTGGTAAGCGGATGACGCGACCCCCCTGGAAGAAATGCCGGCCTGCATTGCGCATGCGCGGGCCGGTTAAGCGCGTCATCTCGCGTCTCGCAAGATGACGCGTATATGCGTCACTCTGCCTGCAGCTGCCGCCTCCGGACCGCGGATCTGCGTTAGGCGGTCCGGAGGCGGTTAACACCAAATTTGCAGATTTGTATACCCCTGAGCAAAACATCTGCATCTTATACATTTTAACGGGCGCCTTGGCTTCAAACAATACACCCCAAGCAAGCGCGCCTGGTATGGGGTCAAATTGCATAAGCTCTGTTGAAGGGCCACAGGCTATACGCACAAATTTCGAGTCTATGAGGGTAAAGATCAGACCCTGGAGCCGGTCGGTTGCCCTGAATACCTGGGGAGCAGTGGGAAGACAGTCTGGGACTTGGTGTCATCCTTGTTTGGCAAGGGGTACCATCTTTATGTGGACAATTTCTACACAAGTGTGCCCCTCTTCAGGCATTTGTTTATAGAACAGATTGGCTGCTGTGGAACCGTGCGACCTGGTCGCCGAGGCTTCCCCCAATGGCTCGTTACCACCCGTCTTGTAAGTGGGAGAGGGCTGCCTTGTGTAACGAAGAACTGCTCGCGGTGAAATGGAGAGACAAGCGTGACGTTTACATGCTCTCCTCCATTCACACAGACACGACAATACAAATTGAACGAGCAACTGGAGTCATTGAAAAGCCCCACTGTGTCCACAACTATAATTCGCTCATGGGAGGGGTAGACTTGAATGACCAGATGTTGGCTCCTTATTTACTTTCCCACAGGACCAGACGCTGGTATAAGAAGGTGTCTGTATATTTAATTCAATTGGCGATGTATACCGTATTTTTCGTCGTATAAGACGCACAGGGAAAATGCCCCTGTGTCTTATACGGCAAATGCAGTCAATTTTTACATCACAAGCTGCGATGTAAAGCAAGCGGGGACTCGGGGAGGGACTGGGAGGAGGAGCTAGGGGCCGGCAATAGCGGCGGGGCGGTGCAGTCACTGTACTATAGCCCCGCCGCTCCGGTATACTAATATAATATGTCTTATTTAATTAATAGTTATTAAATATGCCCCTTTATTCCTAATACTACCTTAAATCCTAAGCGCTTCAGTAGAATGCCGGCAGGCAGGCCGGGAGGGCGGCAGCGTAACTCCCTGATGTCACGTGCCTGCGCCGCCTACTTTATGAATGAAGCAGGCGGCGCAGGCAAGTGACGTCAGTGAGTGATGCGCCGGCCGCCCGGCCTGCCTGCCTCCATTGTACTGAAGAGGTTAGGATGTAAGGTACTATTAGGAGTTGGGGGGCATGTTTAATAACTATTAATTGAATAAGACCTCTTTTATTTGTATACTGGAGCGGCGGGGGATCTGTGGATGGCACAGTTATGGGCTGGGAGGATCTGTGGATGACACATATATAACAGTGTCCGTCATCCACAGATCCCCCCCATAACAGTGTCCGTCAACCACAGATCCCCCCCATAACAGTGTCCGTCAACCACAGATCCCCCCCATAACAGTGTCCGTCATCCACAGATCCCCCCATAACAGTGTCAGTCATCCACAGATCCCCAGTAATAGTGCCATCCACAGACCACCATTAGTTCCAAACCCACCAAACACACAGCACACCTTTTGGTTAAAAAAAATGTTTTTCTTATTTTCCTCCCCAAAAACCTAGATGCGTCTTATGAGCCGGTGCGTCTTATACGGCGAAAAATACGGTAATAGTTTTGTGCTCTACAGTAAGGTTGGGAGAACAAGATCCCTCCTCAAATTTCTGGAAGAGATCATTGAGAACCTCCTGTTATCCAGGAGGTTCCGTGGCCCCAACCACCAGTGTAGTGAGCCGTTTACACGAGCAACATTTCCCCAATGTCGTTGCTGGTCCCTCAAACCAGTGGAATAAGGCGTGACACCCGCTATTTCTGTCCTGACTGCCCTGACCACCCTGCCCTATGCTTAGGGGAGTGTTTCTGGAAGTAACACACACAGGAACACTATTAGTATAGGGATTGCGTCGCACAGGGCTCTTAGGGCCCTTTCACTCACAGCTGCTGAAAACCTCTCCTTTCACCTGGGACAAAGTGCATAATGTACTTCGCGACATCTCTGGGCGATTTGCGCTTTGCACATTGTCCCATGGGGAAGGAGAGGTTTGTACTATAAAAAGGTAAAATCACAGGTAAGCAAAAAAGTTAATGTTCCAAAAGTTCAATAAAGTTTTTCAAAGTTAATGTTCTGTTTCAAATGTTGGGGGTTCAGTTAAAACAACCCTGTATGCAGGTGCACATTGCTATGGTGAAATACACATACAAACGCAAAAACAGAAATGCAATCGCACTCTGCAACCAGCACTCTGCCCTGCCTCTATGCTGGATGTTGACTGAGGCATTAGTGTACATTTTGGCCAAAGCGTAATAAGCCACTCACCACGTCAAGGTCGCCTCTATGAGTGGTCCCTAACACTAGTTCCTATCGGTTATGGGCCATGACAGCCACACAGTCCAGGGAGCGCAGGTACAGCATGCACGCTCTGCTTTTAACCCCGTCCGATGCCATAACAGCTTCCATCGGATCCAGGGATGCAAGTACCAACATGCGTGCGGAACCCACTATATACTTCTCCTGGAGCCGAATTGCTTTATAGCGCCTACCAGTAGCCGACTCAGTCATTTGGCCTTATACTGACTTTAAAACCAGCCTCCAGGGCAGACTGACGGGTCAGGTGTGCATGACTGCATGGAGATCGCTGTCATGGCCCATAACAGGTAGGAACTAGTGTTAGGGACCACTCATAGAGGCGACCTTGACGTGGTGAGTGGCTTATTACGCTTTGGCCCAAATGTACACTAATGCCTCATTCAACATCCAGCATAGTGGCAGGGCAGAGTGCGATTGCATTTGTGTTTTTTCTGTTTCAAATGTTACCTACAGTTAAATGTTAATAAATGTATTGCATTGCAGCATTTTTTTTTTTTTTTTTTTTTACACCTAGGTAGACCAACCGATCAACCAGCTGCAGCACTAATGTGCATTCTGACAGAAGCATTGAGCTGCTGTCAGAAGTCAGATTAAACATAAGTCGTATGCGTCGTAAGTGTAGGCGGCGCTGCAAGATGAGATTTCTCCTCTGCAGTAAAAAATATACGTTTGCCAAGGCTTATGAGCTGAGGGGCGGTGTTCATATGCTTTGGCAAACACTTTGTATATAAAAAAAATTCCGGCAATGATTTATTCATCCACATCGATTGATGTGAATGGAGAAATCGTGTTTGCAAGGGTATACGAGCTGAGTGGGTTTGGATGTTGGGTGGAGTTCCTATGTCCTGGCAGACGCCTTTCCCCTTTTTTTTTTTTTTTTTTTTGCTGATTTTTTTTTGGCAGAGATTTTTCCATCCACATTGATCGATGCGAATGAAGAAATCTGTGCCGTTCATTTTTTCTTTCATCCCGGAGGCTGAACAAAAAAAAAAAAAATAAATAAATAAATAAATAAAAATCTCATTACCCGTATGCTCAATATAAGGAGAATAGCAGAAACTCCTAATGCTGGCCATACATGTAATGATTGCGGAGACTGTCAAATGCCAGGGCAGTATAAACACCCCACAAATGACCCCATTTTGGAAAGAAGACACCCCAAGGTATTCGCTGAGGGGCATATTGAGTCCATGAAAGATTGAACTTTTTGTCCCAAGTTTGCGGAAAGGGAGACTTTGTGAGGAGAAAATAAATAAAAAATCTTCTATGAACTCGCTATGACCCTCGCGGAATACCTTAGGGTGTATTCTTTCCAAAATGGGGTCACATGTGGGGTATTTATACTGCCCTGGCATTTTAGGGGCCCTAAAGAGCGAGAAGAAGTCTGGAATCCAAATGTGTAAAAATGCCCTCCTAAAAGGAATTTGGGCCCCTTTACGCATCTAGGCGGCAAAAAAGTGTCACACATGTGGTATCGCCGTACTCAGGAGAAGTAGGGCAATGTCTTTTGGGGTGTCTTTTTACATATACCCATGCTGGGTGAGAGAAATAGCTCTGTCAAATGACAGCTTTGTTAAAAAAAAAAAAAAAAAAAAAAAAAAAGGGGAAAAATTGACTTTTACAGAGATATTTCTCTCACCCAGTATGGGTATATGTAAAAATACACCCCAAAACACATTGTCCTACTTCTCCAGAGTACGGCGATACCACATGTGTGACATTTTTTTGCAGCCTAGGTGCGCAAAGGGGCCCAAATTCTAAAGAGCACCTTTAGGATTTCACAGGACATTTTTTACACATTTGGATTTCAAACTACTTCTCACGCTTTAGGTCCCCTAAAATGCCAGGGCAGTATAAATACCCCACAAGTGACCCCATTTTGGAAAGAAGACACCCCAAGGTATTTCATGAGGGGCATGGCGAGTTCATGTAAAATTTTATTTTTTGTCACAAGTTAGCGGAAAATGGATTGTAAGAAAAAAAAAAAATATCAATCATTTTCCGCTAACTTGTGACAAAAAATTAAAACTTCCATGAACTCACCATGTCCATCAGCAAATACTTTAGGGTGTTTACGTTCCGAAATGGGGTCATTTGTGGGGTGTTTCTACTGTCTGGGCATTGTAGAACCTCAGGAAACATGACAGGTGCTCAGAAAGTCAAAGCTGCTTCAAAATGCGGAAATTCACATTTTTTTGTACCATAGTTTGTAAACGCTATAACTTTTGCTCAAACCTATAAATATACACGTATTGCATTTTTTTGTATCAAAGACATGTAGAACAATAAATTTAGAGAAGAATTTATATAGAAAATGTAGTTTTCTTAAATGTTACAACTTTAAGTGAAAAATTTCATTTTTTGCAAACATTTCGGTCAATTTCGATTAATATCAAAGAAAGTAAAAAATGTCAGCAGCAATAAAATACCACCAAATGAAAGCTATATTAGTGAGAAGAAAAGGAGGTAAAAATTCATTTGGGTGGCAAGTTGTATAACCGAGCAATAAACCGTGAAAGTAGTGTAGTGCAGAATTGTAAAAAGTGGTCTGGTCATTAAAGGGGGTTTAAGCTAGGGGAGCTGAGGTGGTTAAAGAGGTGAAAAAGAATCCAAAGATCACCACCAAGGCCCTCCTGGTGAATATGGGCTCTGCTGATGGCAATGTCTCAAGGCAGAAAATCCAACGGACGCTGCACAATGCAGATCAAGGAGGACGTCACTTCCTAAGATAAGGCACACAAAAGCTCATTTGGCCTTTGCAAAATCTCATCTGGACAAAGAAGACCACTTCTGGTCTTCTGTGTTATGGTCAGATGAAACAAAAATTTCATTGTTTGGTCACAATGATGTTTCTTTCATTTGGCATATAAAAAAGAAGCCTTCAACCCAAAGAACACCATCCCCACTGTAAAACATGGTGGTGGGCTCCTAATGCTTTGGGGATGTTTTTCAGCCAATGGACTAGGGAACCTCATCACAGTAAACGGCACCATGAAAAAAAAAGAGCAATACATGAGGATTCTCAACGGCAACATCAGGCAGTCTGCAGAGAAACTTGGCTTTGTGCACCAGTGGATATTTCAGCAGGATAATGACCCAAAACACAGAGCAAAAGTGGTGAAAAAATGGTTAGCAGACAACAACATTAACCTTTCTGGACTGGCCCAGCCAGAGTCCAGACTTGAATCCAATTGAGAATCTGTGGAGGGAGCTAAGGCTAGGTCTACAAGACGACATTTGTCGCGCGACTAGGGCGCAACAGTTGTCGCGCGACATTTTGTTGCACCAATGTCGCGCGACAATTTTTATAATGGCAGTCTATGGTGTTGCACTGCAACATGCGATATGCTGCGACTGCGACGCGACAGTCGCAGAAAAATCCATCTTGAATGGATTTTCTGCGAGCGTCGCAGTATGTCGCAGTGCGACACTATAGACTGCCATTATAAAAATTGTCGCGTGACATTGGTGCGACAAATGTCGTCGTGTAGACCTAGCCTAAAGATCAGGGTGATGGCAAGAAGACCCTCCAACCTGAATGATTTGGAGCTCATTGCTAAAGATGAATGGGCAAAAATACCTGTGGAGACATGCAAAAAGCTGGTCTGCAATTATAGGAAGCGTTTGATTGCTGTAATAGCCAATAAAGGCTTTTCTATTGATTATTGAGAAGGGTATGAATAATTTTGGACTGCACACTTTTTGCTCAAATGTAAATAAAAGCTAAGAAAAGTTTTTTTTCCCCCACAATAATGCCTCTTGTACATAGTCTTATTATCTTTTGGGAGACACCCATGTAATTTCCCGCCAAAAAATTACTTGCTGGTTGAATAAAAGTAACTTTAAGTCCAAATTTTTCAGAGGTATGAATAATTATGGGCAGCACTGTACAGGGTCAAGCAAATGTCTGGACACGCTCTGGCATAATTTGTAGAAAAGTGACTTCCAATGAGTGAAAAGTATTAATTGGGAGGAAGGATTTTGTGGAGAAAACATTTTTTTGCCCACCATTTTGAAGTCCGCCGTATTGAATTCCACACAGGTTTTTCCAGTTGGAAGAGAGTTAAGTGGTATGTGGCTAGAACTTACTCAGAAACACACTGGATGTATCAGTTTTGACCCATGTCTACCAGTTTAGGAGTTAAGTGGGGTCAAGGTTTCCTAAAGTGCTTTGCATGACATGTTCTAGGTCAGTGATGGCCAACCTTGGCACTCCAGCTGTGGTGAAACTACGACTCCCAGCATGCTCCATTTATTTCTACAGAGTTCTGAGAGCAGCCAAGCAAGGGGGGCATCTTGGGAGTTGTAGTTTTACCACAGCTGTAGTGCCAAGGTTAGCCATCACTGTTCTAGGTGTCCACTTTTCTCCCAGATGCACATGGTTTTTAAAGGGCACCGGTCAGCAGATTTATATCTATGAAACTGGCTGACCTGTTAGATGCCAAGCGCAAATAAGTTTTGGTCCCATGTTCATACGTGCCTGCATTGATGAGAAAAATGATGCGTTATATATGCGCAATGCAAATGAGCCTCTAGGAGCAATGGAGGTATTGCCATTACACCTAGAGGCTCTTCACTCTTGCAGAAATTCAAGCAAGAAAAGCAGATGAAAGAACCTGTCAGTGCTGCCAATGAGGACATCGGGCGTGGTTTATTTGTTAACGCATTTCAAGAATGAAGCGTCCTCGTCCTGAGGACAATCAGACCCAGGAAGAGGGCGCTTCACCCTTGAAACGCATCAACAAACAACCCTGTAAAAATACTTGCCACGCTCGATGTCCTCATTGGCAGCACCGACAGAGGTTCTTTCATCTTTTCTTCTTGATTGAAGCAACTCCGGCACCTGGTCCAGAGGTGCAGTTAGGAACCCAGGCTGCAGCCAAGTATCCCTGCATGCTGGTCGGGACCTATAACAGCAAAGTCTTCAAAGTTGTTGTGACTATCTCACAACAACCTCTGGTAAGCGAACTACAGTCATTGTAACAGTTATACTGTGCAAGCAACATCACTTATTTTCTTGTGCACTCTTGCAGAGAAGTGTTGTAAAAGAAGAAAGGCGGAGTGGCACTGCAGAAAAGATAAATGACAACCCTTTTTCTATAGTAGCACGGACCACGTCAGTGAGGGTGAAGTAGAGTGAGTCTGCTATTAGACTTAGAGCGCTGGCTGGCGGTGCTCAGTCCTACGTGTAACAAGCAAGTTACATCCAGTAAACATAGGAACATGTAGAAGAAACGGACGGCACTCACCCCTTCTTTGCGCTGAAACAAAACTTATTTATTGGCAGTGGATAGCGGACAACAAGCACAGAGATGTAACCAACTGGATGGGCAACGGACGTTTTGCACCTAAGTGCTTCCTCTGGCCCGTGATCAAGTGCTCAATTCACCTGGTCTTTTAAAACAGCCAGCTAGTTACGCAGAATTACATGCGCCCAGTCGGCATTGCACCTGATCGGCGCCTACCTCTGTGCGTCACAGTAAGCCCTGTCACAGCTGAAAGACAAACAATATAGCGATTTAAAAATATCTTATTGCTATAATTACACATGTAGCACATATCCCGGGGAAAATCGGGTCATTACAAGAATACACCCATGTCTACTTTATCATTCAAACCCAGGGGTCCCATTGCGTTCAAACGCAATAGCCATCTGCTCTCTCGTCTAAGGAGTTCTTTATGTTTATCGCCCCCCTGTGGCAAATTATGTAATATTTCTATGCCGGCAAAGCTAAGTGTCGAGCTGTCACCTGCATGCTCCTCCCTCACATGATCGATTAATCGCATACAGCCTTTTCCTGTGGATAAGGAATTAAGGTGTTCCCTGATTCTTTCATGTAGACCCCTAATAGTTTTACCTATATAAAACCTGCCACAAGTGCATTTAATAAGGTATACAACGTATCGACTCTTGCAGGTAATGAGGGAGGTGACCTGGTGTTGAATCCCTCCAAATTTTAAGATATTCCATTGGGGGTTAAACCTACAGCATGAACAATGTCCGCACCTGCGGTTACCTTTTGGACCGCAACTTTCCAGCCATGTGGCGGGTTTTTTCTCTATGAACCTGCTGCGGACTAATTTGTCCCTCAAGTTGTGACATCTCCTAAAAGGCTATGATGGGTGTCGTGTTATGTAGCTCTTTTAATGACTCGTCTCTTTCAAGTATGGACCAGTTTTCCTTAATGAATCTCTTGATAAGAGGGGCCATGGGTCCATACTTAAAGGAGAAGACAAAGGGGTGTGCTTCTACGTTTGAACTCGTATTCTGCAAGCCTACATTTTCAATGGGTAAGGGGCAGATATGGGGTTTTATATCTTCTTCATGGCCTGATTTAAAAGTCTGAGAGGGTACCCCCTGGCCAGTAATCTATTTATTTAATTCCAAGGCCTGACTGTGATAGTCAGCCTCAAATTTGTTAATCAGTCTTAGACGGACAAACTGGCCATAGGGTACTGGCCTCTTGACACTATTAGGGGAATCAGGGAACACCTTAATTCCTTATCCACAGGAAAAGGCTGTATGCGATTAATCGATCATGTGAGGGAGGAGCATGCAGGTGACAGCTCGACACTTAGCTTTGCCGGCATAGAAATATTACACAATTTGCCACAGGGGGGCGATAAACATAAAGAACTCCTTAGACGAGAGAGCAGATGGCTATTGCGTTCGAACGCAATGGGACCCCTGGGTTTGAATGATAAAATAGACATGGGTGTATTCTTGTAATGACCCGATTTCCCCGGGATATGTTCTACATGTGTAATTATAGCAATAAGATATTGTTTTTAAATCGCTATATTGTTATTTGTCTTTCAGCTGTGACAGGGCTTACTGTGACGCACAGAGGTAGGCACCGATCAGGCGCAATGCCGACTGGGCGCATGTAATTCCGCGTAACTAGCTGGCTGTTTTAAAAGACCAGGTGAATTGAGCACTTGATCATGGGCCAGAGGAAGCACTTAGGTGCGAAACGGCCGTCGCCCATTCAGCTGGTTACATCTCTGTGCTTGTTGTCCGCTATCCACTGCCAATAAAGAAGTTTTGTTTCAGCGCAAAGGGGTGAGTGCCGTCAGTTTCCTCTACACGTTCCTACTCTTACAGAGAAGGCAGAGCCTATAGTTATTACGACAACACCACGTTGCTCCTAGAGGCTTATTTGGGCACATATGAATAGGAGACCAACACATCCCTTTGTGCACATGTAACAGGTCAGCCAGTTTCATAGGTACAAATCTACTGACAGTAGATTTTGTTAAAAAGCAATTTTTATAAAATGTAAATTACCTTGCTACCAGCAAGTAGGGCGGCTACTTGCTGGTAGCAGCCGCATCCTCCTCTCATAATGACGCCCCCTCCGCTGTGTGATTGACAGGGCCAGGGAACGGGATCGTTCTCTGCTGGCCCTGTTTGAATTCAAAATATCGCGCCTGCGCCGTACCTGTCTTTAATCAGCGCAGGTGCACTGAGAGGCGGCCGCTCTATCCTCAATGCGCCTGCACCGGGTGTAGATGTGACGTCATCGGCGCAGGCGCATTGAGCGGCCGCCTCTCAGTGCGCCTGCGCCGTTTAAAGACAGGTATGGCGCAGGCGCGATATTTTGAATTCAAACAGGGCCAGCAGAGAACGATCCCCGTTCCCTGGCCCTGTCAATCACACAGCGGAGGGGGCGTCATTATGAGAGGAGGATGCGGCTGCTACCAGCAAGTAGCCGCCCTACTTGCTGGTAGCAAGGTAATTTACATATTATAAAAATTGCTTTTTAACAAAATCTACTAAACAAAAATGAATATTTAGCTTATGTATAGGGAGCTCGCAGTGTAGGGATTATTATTAAACCAAAAAAAACAAAAAAAAAACAACAACAGTTTAGTGGGCTGACAGAAGCCCTTTAATCCTGAATCACTCTCCTATTGATAAACTAGCCTAATCGCCTGCAACAGTACTCACTATGAATGCAGTGTGCGGTCCGGCTGGCGTGTGACTGACGTCAGTCACGCTCCTCCCACTTCATTAATGAAGCAGGAGCAGGATGAAGTCATGCGCCATTGGGACCGCACGCTACATTCATAGTGAGTACTGATGCAGGCGATTAGGCTAGTTTATCAATAGTAGAGCGATTGATCAGGATTAAAGAAAGACTTTACATACAAAGAGATTTCTGTGCGCTGGGCCCGGTGTAATACAGTGACTGCACCGGGCCCCGCTGTGTTGCCTCCAGCCTCTCGTATACAAATAAAGTACTGTAATGCTGTGAAACATAAGGCCATAAGGGGGACCAGCATAAGATGCTGCTATATGTGTGTCATCCACACATATAGCATCTTATGCTGGCCCCCCTCATGGCCTTATGTGTCATAGCACAGAGCTCCCATAACAGCAAGTCATCCACAGAGCCTCCATAACAGCGAGTCATCCACCCACCATTAGTTCAAAATCCACCAAAAGCACACCTTTTGGTTCAAAATATTTTTTTTCTTATTTTTCTCCTCAAAAACCTAGGTGCATCTTATAAAGCGAAAAATACGGTAGTTTGACATGATCTCCCTGAAGTAAACCCATGCTGTTTTTCATCTTTCAATCCATGGAATTTTAGATCCTCTCCTCAAGCATGATGTCCAATAATTTACCCACTATTGATGTCAGGCTTAGGCCTCATGCACACGCAAAAAAACTGCACTTTTTTTTCGGTCTGCAAACCGCAGGTCCACAAAAAACGGAAACCGCCTGTGTGCCTTCTGCAATTTGCGGAACGGGCGGCCTATTGTAGACATGCCTATTCTTGTCTGCAAAATGGACAAGAATAGGACATGCTATATTATAAATTTTTTTTGCGGGGCCTCGGAACGGAGCGATGGAAGCAGACAGCACATGGAGTGCTGTCCGCATCTTTTGCGGCCCCATTGAAGTGAATGGGTCCGCATCCGAGCCGCAAAAACTGTGGCTCGGATGCGGACCATAACTATAGTAGTGTGCATGAGGCCTTACTGGCCTATAATTGCCCAATTCCTACCTACTACCTTTCTTGTGAATGGGCACAACATTTGCCAATTCCCAATCTTTTGGGACGACTCCTGTTACTAATGATTGGTTAAATAAATCTCCTTTGTAAAAACTGAACAGAAGTATTCATTGAGGCAGTCAGCTAGCTCTTTATCTTCTTCCATATACCTTCCTTCCTTTGTTTTTAATTTGTTGTTAATTCCTTGTTTTAAATTTCCTTTTTTCATTTATGTATCTGAAGAATGTCTTATCACCTTATTCACCTACAAGCATAAGTAGCTGTTTTTTTTAGGGCAGATTTTGCTGGACTGGTTTTTAGACATCATTTCCCATATGTCTACATTTTCTTTATTTTAATTTTTTCAAAAATGCAATCACGTTTCTGTGTCTCCATTTGCCGAAAGCCATTTTTTTTTGTAAATTTTTGGCTGATAGTCTTGGTCAGGGGCATTTTTTTTTTTTGGGAAGAATTGACATTTTTATTGGCAATTTTTTTTTGGGCACATACGATTTTTTGATCATTTAATATTACATTTTGTGGGGCAAGGTTTTGGCACAGTTTTTTTTTATTTTTTTTTTTACGGCATTCACCTTAAGGGGTAGATAGATCATGTGATTTTTATAGATAAGGTTGTTACAGACACAGTGATACCCAATATGTCTCCTTTTAAATAAAAAAAATGTTTTACACAAACATTTTTGAAACTAAATTTTCTGAAAGCAATTTTTATTTTTGGCCGATAGTCTTATGTACCCCAAAATTGCACCAAACAGTCACCTCATCCTTAAAAAAATGAGCCCCCTACATAAGACAATCGCTTGGTATTACACTTTTTGTGATGTAAGGCGAGAGGTGGTTTTGCACAATAAAAGCATTTTTGAAAAGACAATCATGTTTTTTTTTAATCCATTTTCTGAAATACTTATTTTTTGGGCAGTTGTCTCAGGTAGGGGCGCATTATTTGGGGTACATATGACTTGACAATTTTTTCAGGTGAAGGGGGCAAAATTTTAATGGCGTTTACAGTGTAGGAAAAGTAACGTGATCCTTTTATAGATCAGGTCGTTACAAATGCGGCAATACCAAAACATGTGTAGGGTACCTTATTTGTTTTATTTTTAACCAATTATAAAAATGTGCAGATATGGGAAAAAGATACATATTTCTGTACCCAGACCCACTTGGTTCTTGAAGATCCAGTGGGCCTGAAGGCTGTACTATATACTGCATAGTGTATTGCAGTGTATTTTGACTCGCACTAAGGCTACATGCACACAACCGTATGTTGTTTTCCGGAGTCCATGACAGCACCAGGAGAGATCCACCTCCCAGGACAGGAAACCCACAGGTATAAATCTTCAGACGCCCCTCCTCCTCTGTGGCTTTTATAGACTAGACAAGAAACATCTTCAGTACATCCGGACCAGCTCCATCTCATGGTTTCGGTCATTATCAGAGTTTAGTATTATAGTTATTATATTTTTTGTATTTATTTTTTTACTGCACACCCAGTGATGCAGGATCCAACACCAAAAAGAACAGAATGGAAGAGTAAGGTGGAAAAGAAACAGGGAGGGGGGAATTAAAGTGGTGCTGACATGGACGTAATGATCATTTATCACTTCGTCTATGACAGCACCAGGAGATATCCCAGAGTGAAAAATTAGGGGGGCCCCACAACCTGAAGGGCTTTGCATCCAAAGGAAAGATTAGACACTTCTGACAGGTTTATGGTAATCTATAGAAGGGAGAAGCAGAAGACCACGCTGCTGCTCTGCAAATGTCTTGTATAGAAACCTCTGCCTTTTCTCCCCAGGAAGTTGCCACTGCTCTAGTAGAATGGGCCGACCAGCCAGACGGGACAGTTTCCTGCATAGAAAGATATGCCAAAGAAAAAGCCTGCTTGATCCAACGGGCTAAAGTACTTTTACTAGCTGATTTTCCCTTATTCAGGCCTGAAAATAAGACAAAACAATGAAGAGGACTTCCTCCAACCTTTTGTAGCCTCTAGGTACCGTAGGAGACATTCTCTAACATCCAAAGAATGGAAATCTGCCTCTTCCTCGGATTCTTCATGACTTCTATGGAATTCCGATACTACTTTGGGCAAAAATGCTGGGTCTGGCCTGAGACGGACTCAATCTTGGAAAATCGTATATGGAGGGCTAATGGAAAGAGCCTGAAGCTCACCAATTCTCCTGGCTGATGTAATAGCTACCAAAAAAATACATTTGAAAAGGTCAGGAACTTAATTGGCAGAGAGTCTACAGGACTAAATGTAGGTTTAACCAAGGCCCTTAACACCAGATTAAGATCCCAAGGAGGAGCTTTGAAATTCCTGGCAGGGAGACTCCTAGATATTGATTTACAAAACATTATAATCCAAGAACATTATAATCCAACGTCACTTCCGACTGTTGACACGCAGTGGGAGCCCTGTGAGCCGGCGCGTGCTGCTACTTTGGAACGCAGCACGGGCCGGCTTGGACGGGCGCATGCGAGGACGGCACATCCGGACGCCGTTCGCCTCCCACAACGGACCCACACCTGTATTGTGGGAGACTTCCCCACTTGCCTCTCTGTTGCTCCACGACAGCGAAGTGACCGCCCCCTTTTCCCACCTGGAATCATTGCACAGGTATAAGGCATTATTATGTGATTACTTAACATATATATATATATATTTGATGATTGCTATTGGGAACCAGGCACTCCTGAGGAAGCCAGCAAGTCTGGCGATACGTGTTGGGCTCTCTTTCTGACCGCCACAGACCCCCCCCCCATCATGCCAATACTATGATAAGTATTCATTAACTCTTATCTATTGTTGATGGATTTCATGCACTTTATATTATTACATGCTGATAGATGTGGGGGTTCATACATGAATTTGTGGTGATTCAGATGGGCATGCGCCGATACACTGCTTACATGGCCCGGATCTGTTGTATACAACGATTTTAAACTTTTTTATGCTGTGTCTGTTACCTCAATAAATTTGTAGATTTTGTAGATATGCGGCTCCCGTTTCGGTATTCTTTCTCTCTCTTGTTATATAATCCAAGAATAACACGCCAACCTGTAATCGAATAGAACACTAGAGCGGCCACCTGGACCTTGATAGTACTTAGTGCTAGGCCTTTCTCCACACCTCTCTGAAGAAAATCCAAGATTCTACTTAACTGAAGAGGGTAGGATGGTGCAAGGAGGGACTCCTATAAACTTAAAAAAGGTAATCCAAGTTCTAGCATAGATATTAGTAGTCACCAGTAGGGGTGGACGATATGGCCTAAAATGGGGGGGGGGGGGTTAAAAAGTGAAAAAAAAAGAAAAAAAAAAGTTTCATTTACTAGTCTCCTTAAGGGCTAGAACCCTTGTCATATTCACCCTAATAGAGCTCTATTAGGGTGAATAGGACTTTACACTCTCCCTGCTGCCCTGTGCATAGTGCACACAACAGCAGGGAGCTGAGTCCCCTCCCCTAAACAGTGACACCCACAGGAGCACAATTTATAAACTAAACAATAATTTTAATCAGCGACTCTTTACTTTACCTTACTCTGTCTTAGCTCTGGTAACAGCAGGCAGTGCGGCGCCCACTCACTGACGTCACGCGACGTCACGCGCCTGTGCCGCCTAGTGGGAGGAGCAGGCGCGTGAAGTCAGTGAGTAAGCGCCACCCGCCCGCACTGCCTGCTGTTACCGGAGCTAAGACAGAGTAAGGTATACAAGTAAAGAGTCGCTGATTAAAGTTAAAGTTACTGTTTAGTTTATAAATGTGCTCCTGTAAGCGGCGTGGCCTTGTATATTCTAACCCCCAGGCAAGCGTCCCTGTCACCATGGGAACACATGGGGTTAGAATATACTATCGGATTTGAGTTTTCACACCCTCCCTGAGATCGTGAAAACTCAATGATTTACTGTCAGTCCCTCCCCTCCTCCTACTCTTTTCTCATTGGTGGTCAGCGGCAGCCGCGCACAGTGGGGAGGGAGGGACTTCCTCCTTCTCCACTGTGCCGACTCAGGAGAACATGGTGCGCGCAGAGAGCGCGATCATATCGCGGTCCGGCGACATGCTCAAAATCCATATCGTGGCACAAATTTATATCGCATATCGCCCACCGGCTTCCTACTTAACAGCATGGTAGCAACCACCGATTCAGAAAGACCTCTATCTAGTAAAAGGCGTCGTTGAAAAGCCACTCCGTCAAATGGAGCCTTTTCACGGGGGGAGGGGAAGGTGGACAATAGGACCTTGAAAAAGAATTAGATCTGGGATCTCCGGAAGGACCCAAGGATCTGCTACTGACATCACTCAGCCAATAGAACCATGCTCGACGTGGCCAGAAGGGAACAATCATGATGATTCTGGCTTTGTCTTCTCTGACCTTCTTGAGAACCCTCGGTATTAGCTGAAGTGGAGGGAAGGCATATAATAGACCCTGACTCCAAGGCTGAACCAAAGCATCTATCTCCTCTAGTCGATCCCTGGGAGACAGGGAGTAGAATCTTTTTACCTTCCGGTTCTTCCTGGTGGCAAAAAGATCTACTTGAGGCATCCCCCATAACTTAACAATCTTGCTGAAAACAGAAGGGTTCAGGGACCATTCCCTCTGATCCAGAGATCGACGGCTTATAAAAATCAGCCTTCCAATTGTCCACACCTCTGATACAAAGGGCCGAGAGGGACAAAGCTACCCCCTCCACTAGGGAAAAAAATCTGAACCGCCAGGGACACGGACCAGGTACCACCCTGATGATTCAGATATGCTAAGATCGAGGCATTGTTGGATAAAATTCTTACGTGTCGACCCCTGATCAGAGGGAGTAAATCCTGAAGGGCCAGAAAAACTGCCATAAGCCCTTGTAGATTTGAAGAACCGTCTAACATCCGGCAGTCCCACAATCACTGAAGCAAGGTCTCTCCCACATGAGCCCCCCACCCTACTGGGCTGGCATCCGTGGTAACTATAAGGGGATCTTCAATCCTCCATGGGACTCCCTGCCCCAGGTTCTCTACTGGCAGCCACCACTTCAGTGTCTGACAAGTCTGGGCTGATATCACTATATTACTTTCCAGGTCCTCCATTTTTCCTGACCAGTTCCCCAAAATTTCCTCTTGGAGGGCTCTATAATGGATCTAAGCCCATTGAACTGCAGGTATACAGGCAATCAGAGATCCTGGTGCTGACATTCCCTTATGTACACACATAGATTGTTTATCAGGGTGTGAACTACTGACCTTATTTTCTGAATTTTTTCTGAGGTTAGGAAGGATCTCAGACACTGAATCCAGTAAGATTCCCAGGAACTGTTTCTTTTCTGGAATCAGTCTCGATTTTTCTCTATTCAGGATCCAGCCCAGGGTTGTCATGATTTCTACCACCTGTTGGACCTGAAATAAGCATCTCTGGTAAGGCAGTGCGACAATCAGAAAGTCGTCCAAGTATGGGACAAACAGGATATCTCTTTCCCTGATATGGGCTGCCATCTGAGACTAACTTCGTATAAATTCGTAATACCTAGAATTGAAAGTGCTTCAGCTCCCCCTGGAACCTTAAGGCCACTCTGAGATACTTCTGGTGCCCTGGAAAAATCGGAAGGTGATAGTAGGCATCTTTGATGTCTAACACTGCCATAAAACAGTCCTTGTAAAGAAGCTGAATTATCGTCTTTATAGTCTCCATTTTAAAGCGTTGGTATAACAGGTACTTGTTTAGAGACTTCAAGTTTATGATAGTCCTGTATTCTCCACTTGGTTTTCTTACTAAAAACAAAAATAATATCCTGTGCCTCTTTCCTCTTCCGGACACTGAATGAGTGCGCCTTTTTGAATGAGTTTTGAAACCTCCTTTTCTAAGACAGTCCGAAATGAATGATCTACTCCCGTAATTTTGAATCATTGCGGAGGGAACTTTTTGAACTCTAGCTTGAATCCTTCTAATAAACGCAGGATCCACGCGCTGTTGGATATTTTGGACCAGGCTGGGAGAAAAGATTGCAACCTTCCTCCCACCCTGGCATCATTGGGAGCTGTCTTTCTTGGGAGCTGTCTATTTCCTCTGCCTCTCTGGGAAAAACGGTCCTGCTTACGAAAGGACGAAAAGAAGACCGGAATCCCTTCTTTTTATCCCCTGCCTTCTCTAATATGTCATCCAAGGAAGACCCAAACAAATATTTCCCCTCACAAGGGATACCACATTTTTTGAGGCCACATCCCCTGACCAATTCTTGAGCCAAATAGCCCTACGAGCAGAATTAGTCATGGATGAAGCCCTCAAATAAATAAAAAAATAATAAAATCGGCTGCTTTTCCAATAGCCTCAACTGATTTTAATAATTTATCTCTAGGAGTCTTATCCCGGATCTGAGTCTCCAGCCGTTTAATTCACAATATTTGTGCCCTAGCCGTACAGGTGGAAGCTATATTAGGCTTAAAGGATGCACCTATGGATTCCCATGTTCTCCTTAAAAAGGTGTCAGCCTTCCTGTCCATCGGATCCTTAAGATTGCTCAAGTGAGACACTTTAGCTATGGGCACATCAATTTTGGGAGCCCTATCCCATAGAGAACACCTTCCTCAAACGGATATTTTCTTTTGATTACTGATGGGATAAAACTTCTTTTATCTGGATGTTTCCACTCTCTATTCATCATGGCCCCTACATTCTTGTGGATAAAAAAGGCTCTTTGTTTCTTAGTCTGCAGGCCCCCAAACATGATATCCTGAATTGAGCGAACCTCTTTTGCATTCTCCAGATTCATAGTTGCCCTGACTGCCTTTAATAATTGATCTACCTCCTGAACAGGAAAAAAGGGCCTACCCATGCATTCCTCATCTGAAGAGGATGTAACGGACTCCCTTTCACCGCGTCCAAGTTCGTCCTCTGAACTAGATAGGTCAGAATTTTGCAATTGAAAAGGATGAGCCATCTTTGGCGCTCTTTCGCCTGCGTTCTTTACTTGACATAAGACTTAACTCTTCTCTGATCATTTTCTTCATACATTTGACCACCATACTAGGGGATTCTTCTGCTATGGTACTCTCAATACACCCTTTACATAGGTGCTTAGTGTATGAAGCAATCTAGTTTAGCCTTAGAGATCAAACA
Organism: Bufo gargarizans; assembly: GCF_014858855.1. Classification (NCBI taxonomy): domain Eukaryota; kingdom Metazoa; phylum Chordata; class Amphibia; order Anura; family Bufonidae; genus Bufo; species Bufo gargarizans. The sequence goes on along the minus strand of NC_058086.1, from coordinate 77,076,324 downwards.
TTCCTTATGACGTATCTTAGCGGTAGCTTTTTGGGGTTTCTCAGTTACACCCTGGAAATTTAAGCAAACAAAAATCACGATCTCTAGAGAAAGATAAATGTAGATCAATTTTTTCAGGCCCATACCCATTCCTACCATAGGTGCAACTAAAAAAAATACATGATTATACAACTAAAAAATAAGACATGATTATTTGGAAGGTTCATACAATAATGTTACAGTCACATATTTCATAAAATGCAACCGGTGAGGCTGAACGTCAACAAGTATAAACAAATGGTCCAAAGAGCTAAATCATGATCAGTAGCACTAGGAGTAACTGTGCTCAATGTAGGTATGCAAGTGCTAAATCTGTGCGTGGTGAAGGCTGCGGCCAGAAAAATGGGGTATTAGATGGCCCCAGAATGCACTAACACACAGGAACATCTGTTGTGGAAAAAAACCATAGGATAAAAACTGGGGGTGGGGTAGTCAAGGCGTACCTGCGGCAGAGAGAGCTGTCACAGGCCGGCCTCAAGTACCACGCCACCCACCAAGGGACTGAAACAACATGAAGAAAAGTATATAAGAAAAAGAAAAACTCCTAGGGGTGCATAGTTAAGTCTCTGAGGCAAAGGTATCCCAGGATTCGGGAGGAGCATCTCGAGGTGTAGGGAGGAAGACCTATACTAAATAGCAAGCCAGACTAAGGTACATTTGAGCATAGGTAGCAGGTAACTCACCACTCTGAGGACCACAATGTGTGTACAGCCGGCGCTTGGTTAGATATGTAACGCGCCATCTTTAAATATGCCCTAGCGGCATGTGGTAGGTAGATCAGGGTCATCTGACTGAGGCGATGGGCGTGGACCCAATCACCAGAATGAGGTCTGGGACGCAGGGCACCTGCTGATTGCTGGCTAGTGTGCCGATACGTCACTTCCGGTTATCGGAGCCGTAACCGGAAGTGGGATGCGTTTCAAGCGGGTGGAAGGGATTGGTGTGCCATGTGATGTGGTCACATGATCGCACTCCATGTTATGAAGATGGGCAGAATGGGGCTGTAGAGGGGGCGGAGCTGCTGGCACAGTGTCTAGCGAGAGCGCTAGATAGGAGGCAATTATAGAGCGCAAAGCAGGGGGTTGTCCCGATGTGATGCATGCGCATCTAGTTATTTAAGCGGCTATCTTATCAAAGTTATATGTATCCACAGAAATACAAAATATAACATCATGAATAAGGTCTGAACAGTAATGTCACAAACATGACCCAATACAGGAAATCAACCAAGCTACGCAGTTCCGGGACATCAGAGGAGGATGACCATGGAGCTAGGTAGACTCAAGGTAATCACATAGGCGTCCACATTAGACCAAAATGAGCGAAAATTACTGAAATCCGATACTAGCACAGTGGTCTGTATCCAAGGATGAGGTTGGGATATAATACCATCCGTTAGTAGATAGAGAACCGGGTGGTCTTGACTTCACCCTTTTGGATGCTTAGCGTGAAGTATATAAGGGGGATCGTGCCTTGCGTAAGTCACCATCCGCTACTGGACAATTCTGGTCCTATGAAGGAAATATACAGAACAGGTATAAGTAACATTTCTTGACATTAAAATAGACCAGTTACAATTACATAATCCTTATTCAACCCGACTGGTTGTAGGGTACATAACCAACGAATCCAGGACATCTCTCTCCCGCAGTACCGCCTGACGATCCCCACCTCGTCTAAGAGGAGGAATCCAGTCAATTACTTGGAAGCCTGGATTCGTCGGTTATGTACCCTACAACCACTCGGGTTGAATAAGGATTATCTTTAGGCTAATTATGTAACTGGTCTATTTTAATGTCAAGAAATACTTAAATTACTCTTACCGGTAATATGTTTTCCATGAGCCCATGACAGCACCTGTGAGAGATCCTCCTCCTTCCGGACAGGAAACAGGAACTTCCCAGATCCTTAAATTGGTTCATTCCCTTCCGCCACTCAGTACTTGACAAGATTCCTGGGACCAGCAATGCACCTATATATAGTGAAACTAATAATACAACAAAAAGAAAACAAACCAGAAAAAAACTGCGCCAAATATATGCCAGGCATATCTCCTCTTTGGCACAAAATATGGATTTCTCCTTTACATCTTTTATGTATGTAATCTCTCTCTCATATACACACATAATATATATATATATATATATATATATATATATATATTATTATTTTTTTAATAAATGTATTTTTTTTTTTTTTTTTTGCCTACTATTTTATTTTTATAGAGAGGGAATTATGTAGGTGCTGTCATGGGCTCATGGAAAACATTACCGGTAAGAGTAATTGAAGTATTTCCATTACGCCCCATGACAGCACCTGTGAGAGACTAGACTAGATAACTATTAGGGAGGGACTACAGCCTGCAGCACCTTTCTCCCAAAAGACATATCCTGCACAGATGAAAGGTCTAACCTATAGTGCTTGTAAAACGTAGAGGGGGAACTCCACGTTGCTGCCCTACAGATTTGATCAATGGTAGTGCACCCTTTTCCTGCCCAGGAAGAGGCTACTGCCCTCGTGGAATGAGCTGAAAAATCTGAAGGGACCTGACAATCTGATTGTGAATATGCCAGACCTATCACTCTCTTGATCCATATGGCTAAGGTACCGCCTTACCACTTTCGAGCCCCTATTCTGACCCAAAGAGTTGCAGGGTTTTCCAAAAGCCCTTCGTAGACTCTAAATAAGCACAGACATCTTCTGACGTCTAAAGTATGAAAAGCTTTTTTCCCCCTTCATTCTTTGGGTCCTGACAAAAGGAAGGGAGAACTATTTCCTGAGATCTATGGAATACAGACACTACTTTGGGCAGGAATGCAGGATCCGGTTTGAGTACAATTCTATCCTCCAGAATTTGAGTACATGGAGGGGAAGATGATAAAGCGGATAGTTCACCTACACGTCTAGCAGATGTAATGGCCACTAAAAATACAGTTTTATATGACCGCATCTTTAACCCCTTAAGGACATAGGACGTACCGGTACGTCCTAACTTTAAAATCGGCATTCCGGCGCCGCAGGGGTTAATTTGAACAGTATGCCGGCTGAAATCATTCAGCCAGCATCCTGTTAAAACGCCAGGGGGGGGTCATGTGACCACCCCCGTGTCGGCGATCGCAGCAAACCGCAGGTCAATTCAGACCTGCGGTTTGCTGCGCTTTTTGCAGTTTCTGATCAAAAACTTTAGAGTGCCTAAAATCAATATAGTACACCCCCCCCTGCACCCCTGCACGATTTGATGGCGGCGGGTGGTGCGGCAGGCGGGATCGCGATCCCCCGCCCGCCTCCCATTGCGTAATCGTTGGTGTACAGTGGGTATACCAGGGTGCCAGCACATTATACCAGGGTGCCAGCAAACGGCTGACATTGTTGATGCGATGTCAGCCGTTTAACCCTTTCCATACAGCGGTCCGTACGGACCGCTGTATGGAAAAGGTTAACAGTAAGAGGGAGCTCCCTCCCTCTCCGATCGGGGGGCTGCTGTGCCTTTGCAGCCCCCCGATGGGAAAGGGGAGAGAGCCCCCAGACAGCCCCCCGAAGCCCCGTCCTCACCCTTCCCCGTCTGCGAAGTTGTGGCAGACAGGGAAGGTTCCCATGGCAACAGGACGCCTGCTCAGGCGTCCTGCTGTCCATGGTGCTGAACAGATCTGTGCTGAAAGCATAGATCTGTTCAGTGTAAGTAAAATACAGTACAGAAACCTATATAGGTTCTGTACTGTATTTTACAGACATCAGACCCACTGGATCTTCAATAACCAAGTGGGTCTGGGTCAAAAAATATAAAAAATAAGTGGAAAAAAAAAAAAAAAAAAAAAAACACTTATCACTGAATAAAAATTAAAAAAATAAAATAAACTACACATATTAGGTATCGCCGCGTCCGTAACGACCTGATCTACAAAACGGTCATGTTACTTTCCCCGCACAGTGAACTCCATAAAAATAAAAAAATAAAAACTATGAGAAAATTGAAATTTTGCCCAGCTTACTTCCCAAAAAAAGGTAATAAAAGTGATCAAAAAAGTCGCATGTACGCCAAAATAGTACCAATCAGACCGTCATCTCATCCCGCAAAAAATGAGACCCTACTCAAGATAATCGCCCAAAAACTGAAAAAACTATGGCTCTTAGACTATGGAAACACTAAAACATCATTTTTTTGGTTTCAAAAATAAAATCATTGTGTAAAACCTACATAAATAAAAAATAAAGTATACATATTAGGTATTGCCGCGTCCGTATCGACCGGCTCTATATAAATATCACATGACCTAACCCCTCAGGTGACCACCGTAAAAAAAAAAAAAAAGTAAAAAAAAACAATTTTTCGCCATCTTACGTCACAAAAAGTATAATAGCAAGCGATCAAAAAGTCATATGCACCCCAAAATAGTGCCAATCAAACTGTCATCTCATCCCGCAAAAAATTAGACCCTACTCAAGATAATTGCCCAAAAACTGAAAAAACTATGGCTTTCAGACTATGGAGACACAAAAAAATTTTGGGTTTTAAAAATGTAGTTATTGTATAAAACTTACATAAATAAAAAAAAAATTGTATACATATTAGGTATCGCTGCGTCCGTGACAACCTGCTCTATAAAATTACCACGTGATCTAACCTGTCAGATGAATGTTGTAAATAACAAAAAAAAAACTGGCCAAAAAAGCTATTTCTTGTTACCTTGCCGCACAAAAAGTGTAATATAGAGCAACCAAAAATCATATGTACCCTGAACTAGTACCAACAATACTGCCACCCTATTCCGTACTTTCTAAAATGGGGTCACTTTTTTGGAGTTTCTACTCTAGGGGTGCATCAGGGGGGCTTCAAATGGGACATTGTGTCAAAAAAACAGTCCAGCAAAATCTGCCTTCCAAAAACCGTATGGCATTCCTTTCCTTCTGCGCCCTGTCGTGTGCCCGTACAGCGGTTTACAACCACATATGGAGGTGTTTCTGTAAACTACAGAATCAGGGCCATAAATAATGAGTTTTGTTTGGCTGTTAACCCTTGCTTTGTAACTGGAAAAAAAATATTAAAATGGAAAATCTGCCCAAAAAGTGAAATTTTGAAATTGTATCTCTATTTTCCATTAAATCTTGTGCAACACCTAAAGGGTTAACAAAGTTTGTAAAATCAGTTTTGAATACCTTGAGGGGTGTAGTTTCTTAGATGGGGTCACTTTTATGGAGTTTCTACTCTAGGGGTGCATCAGGGGGCTTCAAATGGGACATGGTGTCAAAAAAACTGTCCAGCAAAATCTGGCTTCCAAAAACCATACGGCGTACCTATCACTCTACGCCCCGCTGTGTGGCCGTACAGTAGTTTACGGCCACATATGGGGTGTTTCTGTAAACAGCAGAGTCAGGGCAATAAAGATACAGTCTTGTTTGGCTGTTAACCCTTGCTTTGTTAGTGGAAAAAATGGGTTAAAATGGAAAATTAGGCAAACAAATGAAATTCTCAAATTTCATCCCCATTTGCCAATAACTCTTGTGCAACACCTAAAGGGTTAACGGAGTTTGTAAAATCAGTTTTGAATACCTTGAGGGGTGTAGTTTATAGAATGGGGTCATTTTTGGGCGGTTTCTATTATGTAAGCCTCGCAAAGTGACTTCAGAGCTGTAGTGGTCCCTAAAAATTGGGTTTTTGTAAATTTATGAAAAATTTCAAGATTTGCTTCTAAACTTCTAAGCCTTGTAACATCCCCAAAAAATAAAATATCATTCCCAAAATAATTCAAACATGAAGTAGACATATGGGGAATGTTAAGTCATCACAATTTTGGGGGGTATTACTATGTATTACAGAAGTAGAGAAACTGAAACTTTGAAATTTGCTAATTTTTCCAAATTTGGTATTTTATTATGCAAAAAAAATAATTTTTTTGACTTTATTTTACCAGTGTCATGAAGTACAATATGTGACGAAAAAACAATCTCAGAATGGCCTGTATAAGTAAAAGCGTTTTAAAGTTATCAGCACTTAAAGTGACACTGGTCAGATTTGCAAAAAATGGCCTGGTCCTTAAGGTGAAAATGAGCCTGGTCCTTAAGGGGTTAAGGGGATGTCCCCAAGAGGCTCAAAACGGAGCCTTGGTTAGAGCGGACAGGACCAGGTTAAGGTCCCAAGGGGCCGATTTAGATTTAACTATAGGACATAGTCTAGTGGACCCCTTAATGAACCTTTTGACCCAAGGATGAGTGGCCAATCTAAAATCAAATAGGACACTGAGTGCCGAGACCTGGACCCTGAGAGTGCTAGGCTTAAGCTTTTTGTTAAGGCCTTCCTGTTAAAAAAAAATAATAAAGATAAAATAAATAAATTAAAATTAACGTAATGTTGGGTGAGCTCAAATCTAGGCCTGGCCCTGCAAACCGGAGGAAGGTCTTCCATACCCCGAGATAGATCTCGGAGGTGACTTTTTTCCTACTAGCTAGAAGAGTCCCAATAACTTGTTCCGATAGGCCCCTAGACCTGAAGAATGTCCTCTCAAAATCCAGGCCGTCAGATGGAGGTTCTTGACTTCCGGGTGATGTAGAGGGCCCTGATATAATAGATCCTGTCTTTCCGGAAGTATCCAGGGGTCAGCTATTGATAGCCTCCTCAACCAAGCAAACCAGACTCTTCTTGGCCAAAACTGTGCTATTAGTATTACTGTTGCTTGCTCCCCCCTAATCTTCTTGATCACTCTGGGCAATAGGCTGATGGAGGGAAAGCATAGACTAGGCCCTTCCCCCATGGCTGTGAGAGAGCATCTGTGCCCATCGACTGATCCTCCCTGCTCAGAGAAAAGAACCTTTCGCACTTCCTGTTCTCCACCGAGGCAAAAAGATCTATCTTGGGACATCCCCATAGGGCCTTTATTTGATTAAATACTTCCTGGTTTAGACACCAATTTGCTTGACTGAATCTGTGTCTGCCGAGAAAGTCCACCTGGTGATTAGTTGACACAGACTGCAACCTGATACACACACACACCTTATTGTATTTGCACTCAGACTGTCTAGTGATGAGCTGATCATAAAGAGGACCTTTCATCAGTTTTTACATAGGCTAATTATGGTATAACCTTGTAGGGCGACCCCCACTGATGCATAGATGTTTTTTTATTTCAAAAGTCTTGTACCCCCTTGCTTGTTTATATAGGCCACCACCGAGGCGTTGTCGGATAAGATCCTGACATGTCGTTGAGGCAAAGATGGGAGACTTTCCCTTAACGAGCACAGGACTGCCCTTAATTCCCTGGCATTTTGGGACTGAGCGCTCTGGGTTCTTGACCAAGGGCCTTGGAAAAAAAAAACTAAAACTGAATGGGCCCCCCATCCCCAAGGGCTTGCGTCGGTGGTCATTATTAAGGGGTCGTGCTTCAACTACTCTACTCACTGACTGAGGCTCTGAATATTTAGCCACCAGGCTAGGGACCGGGTTACTGACCCCGGGACTACGATCTTGCGATCCAGGGACAGCAACCTCCCGTCCCATTTGGACAAAATGTGCCACTGAAGTATTCTGGACCTGAATTGGGCCCACCTCACAGCAGGAATACAAGCCGTCATCAGACCCAGAATAGACATTGCTTTTCTTAAGGAAACTTCCGTGGTTTTGCTGAAAGACCTGATTTTCTGCTGAATAACTTTCTTCTTGGCTGCCGGAAGATGAGATTTCTGTGTCTGAGAATCTAATAGAATGCCTAGAAAAACGCATTTGGAGGTTGGAATCAGGGAGGATTTGTCCCAATTTACTAACCAGCCCAGGCTCATCAGGATCTCCAGGACCTTCTGTATCTGAGATCTCAATAGTTCTGGGGACTGCCCTACCAAGAGAAGGTCACCCAGGTATGAAATTATAATGACGTCCGACCTTATTTCTGCCATTACCTCCGCCATTAGCTTTGTGAAGAGCCTCGGCGCCTGCGATACCCCGAAGGGAAGTGCTCTGAACTGCAAATGGACGATTGCTTCTCCCATCCCCACTGCTACCCTCAGGTATTTCTGAGACAATGGATGAATAGGCACATGATAGTAGGCATCTTTTATATCTATTGAGGCCATGACGCAGATGGGGAACAGATGGATTCCATCCTGAATTTCTGGTAGGACAGATATTGGTTGAGATCTTTCAAATTTATTATCCGTCTGGTTCGTTGGGCTTAGGAACGTTGGGCTTAGGAACCAGAAATAGGGTTGAATAAAAACCTTCCCCTTGTTCGATTTTTGGAACTGGAACAAGGACTTCCTTTTCTCAGGAGGCTGTTTATTTCCTCCAAAAGCGCCGCCTGTTTTGGAGAATTTTGGTTTAGGGAAGTCATTTTGAATGTCCTGGTCTGGGTTTAAACAGCACACTTTTTGATTTATCGGATCTCCATTCCCTTTTTTTCTTCTGATCCCCGAAACTTTTCCTTCTCTCATTATTCCGAAATGGTTTCCCTTGCCTAGGAAAGGACGGTGCTGGAAATCCTTTTTTCTTATCGGAAGCCTTATCTAGAATATCGTCTAGGGCCGACCCAAACAAAAAATTTCCCTGGCAAGGGAGGGCACAAAGTTTAGACTTCAAAGCCACATTGCCCTTCCACCCCTTCAACCATAAGGACCTTCTAGCTGAGTTGGACAGTGCAGCCGCTCTAGCGGAAAGCCTCAACGCATCAGCGGAGGCATCTGAGATAAAGTCCACTGCACTGGACATGGTTGGTATAGCCTCCAGAAGCTGATCCCTAGGGGTCTTGTTCTCTATATGAGACTCCAGTTCCTCCAGCCAGACCTTTAATGACCTCGCTACCGAAGTAGTCGCTATATTTGGCTTAAAGGCAGAAGTGGATACCTCCCAATTTGTCCTTAAGTAAGCTGGAGCCATTTTGTCCATGGGATCTTTAAGGGATCCTAAATCTTCAAACGGGAGAGCTGATTTTTTTTATTTACCTTCGCTACAGGGGCGTCTACTCTCGGAACCTCCTGCCAGGCTGACATTTCCTGTGGCCGTGCTGGTTTCAGAAGGCTGCTCCTGCTTTTCAACGCGCGGTTGTCCTTCCCCTTCATCCTGCATGATGCTCTGCACAAGGGGGCAAATGGAGGGAAGATCTGGTCGTCCGGCGGTATTGCCTGCTGCTGTAACCCTCCATGCTGGCTGGCCTGCGTTTCCTTTTTAAATGGGACGCGCAACTCTATGTTCGCTCCTCCCCTTCCGGCCGGTGGAACGCACAAGTCACTTTCGGCGCGCCGCGCACGCTACGACTCGGCCTGCCTTTATGAGAGGAGAAGAATTACCTCCCCCCCTCACGCCACAGCTTCGCCGGCTAGGCAGGGGTCCGAGGCAGCTACAGGCATCCCCCCATGGCTGAAAAGGAAGAAAAACGCCGGGCTTCTCAGCAGCTCCTAGTGGAGACTAACGCCGACAGGTACCTCCACTAGGTCTCTCAATTTAACCCTAGAGGTCCTGCAGCCCAAGGATAGACCTGGAAAGAAATCCTCCTGTCCCTGGACAGGAAACGGGAAAGAACCGAGTGGTGGAAGGCAATAGACCAATTTAAGGATCTGGGAAGTTCCCGTTTCCTGTCCGGAAGGGGGAGGATCTCTCACAGGTGCTGTCATGGCGGGTAATGGAAATGTTACTTATACCTGTTCTGTATATTTCCTTCATAGGACCAGAATTGTCCAGTAGCGGATGGTGACTTCCGCAAAGCACACTTTACGGTCCCGATATACTTCACGCTAAGCATCCAAAAGGGTGAAGTCAAGACCACCCGGTTCTCCATCTACTAACGGATGGTATTATATCCCAACCTCATCCTTGGATACAGACCACTGTGCTAGTATCTGATTTCAGTCATTTTCGCTCATTTTGGTCTAATGTGGACGCCTATGTGATTACCTTGAGTCTACCTAGCTCCATGGTCATCCGCCTCTGATGTCCCGGAACTGCGTAGCTTGGTTGATTTCCTGTATTGGGTCATGTTTGTGACATTACTGTTCAGACCTTATTCATGATGTTATATTTTGTATTTCTGTGGATACATATAACTTTAATAGATAGCCGCTTAAATAACTAGATGCGCATGCATCACATCGGGACAACCCCCTGCTTTGCGCTCTATAATTGCCTCCTATCTAGCGCTCTCGCTAGGCACTGTGCCAGCAGCTCCGCCCCCTCTACAGCCTCATTCTGCCCATCTTCATAACATGGAGTGCGATCCTGTGACCACATCACATGGCACACCAATCCCTTCCACCCGCTTGAAACGCATCCCACTTCCGGTTACGGCTCCGATAACCGGAAGTGACGTATCAGCACACTAGCCAGCAATCAGCAGGCGCCCTGCGTCCCAGACCTCATTCTGGAGATTGGGTCCGCCCATCGCCTAAGTCAGATGACCCTGATCTACCTACCACATGCCGCTAGGGCATATTTAAAGATGGCACGTTACATATCTAACCAAGCGCCAGCTGTACACACATTGTGGTCCTCAGAGTGGTGAGTTACCTGCTACCTATGCTCAAATGTACCTTAGTCTGGCTTGCTATTTAGTATAGGTCTTCCTCCCTACACCTCGAGATGCTCCTCCCGAATCCTGGGATACCTTTGCCTCAGAGACTTAACTATGCACCCCTAGGAGTTTTTTTTTTTCTTATATACTTTTCTTCATGTTGTTTCAGCCCCTTGGTGGGTGGCGTGGTACTTGAGGCCGGCCTGTGACAGCTCTCTCTGCCGCAGGTACGCCTTGACTACCCCGTCAGCCCCACCTAAACCCCCCACCCCCCCCACCCCTCAGTTTTTTATCCTATGGCTTTTTACACAACAGATGTTCCTGTGTGTTAGTGCATTCTGGGGCCATCTAATACCCAATTTTTCTGGCCGCGGCCTGCACCACGCACAGATTTAGCACTTGCATACCCACATTGAGCACAGTTGCTCCTAGTGCTACTGAACATGATTTAGCTCTTTGGACCATTTGTTTATACTTGCTGACGTTTCGCCTCACCGGTTGCATATTATGAAATATGTGACTAACATTAATTATTGCATGAACCTTCCAAATAATCAGGTCTTATTTTTTAGTTGTATAATCATGTATTTATGCATCTATACTATCATGCATTATTGATTTTTGATTGATGGCCGCCATATGAATTTTCTTTCTGTACACTATGTCTTGTCAGCCTGATGAAGGGCGATTATTAAGCCTGAAACGTTGCAACTGACAAACCACCTACCCTGGCTGAAATAACATGAAATAAAATCAATAATTATCACCACTTAAGGAGTGCTGTCTAAATATTTGTGACACTTACAGATCTTGAGGTGGAGCTACAGAACACAACCCGGACGTGCACCCACCCTTGCCATTTTATGAAAAGAGAACTGTGGCCTATTTACTTGAAAATACCATAGGTGCACGGGTGACTGGGTCCTTAGGGTTCTCTCCAGAACTCTCCATGCTGGAAATATCCCTATAGCCCTGGATCTGGAAGACCCCAGCAAAGATCACAGGGAAGACTGGCTGGATACTGGCTTTATCCTTAGAGACTGCCCACAAACGGCAGGCAGAAGTTGTGTGCTGCTCTGGACACTCTGCGCTCCTTACTTTTCAAACTTGCAGCCTCTTCCCTCAGCTCCGCCCCTTCCTGCGTCCTGGATCTTCACTTCCTTGTTGTTTCTTCTGTCCTGCGCTCGCTGCCCGCGCCACACATGTCCTCAGGATGGCCTCCTATTCAGGTACAGAGCGGGGAGGGTTGAAGGGAGGGCTTCTGCACCCGGTATTTCAGCCGTCCGTCTCCCTCCACGGTGTGTGGAGCGGGGGTCACCCAGCACACACCTTCTCCAGCCAGCCTGCAATGTCAAAAAAGGGAGAAACTACTCCCCACCAAAAATAACAAAACACCTGTAGGTTGTCCTCCTAGGACAGGAAACCACTGAGTAGGGGCGTCTGAAGATTTATACCTGTAGGTTTCCTGTCCTGGGAGGTGGAGCCCTCTCTCCTGGTGCTGTCATAGGACGAAGGGATAAAAGATGTTCCGTATGGCATCCGTTTTTTTTTGCGGATCCATTGTAATTATGCCTATCCTTGTCTGCAAACTAAAAAAATAAAAACAAACAGGACATGCACTTTTTTTTGCGGGGCAATGGAACGGACATACTGATGCAGACAGCACACGTGTTTTTTGCAAACCCATTTAAATGAATGGGTCCACATCCCATCAGCAAAAATATGGACACGGAAACAAAATACGTTCGTGTGCATGTAGCCTAAGCCTGATCAAGCTCCTGCCTCCAGCAGGAGGACCCTGTCTGGCTTAGATACCATGGCAAGCCGGATGCCTATGTAAGGCGTCAGGTTGCCTTGGTAACCATCGGGATGCTGCTACGGTGGCGCAACAGCCCGATCAGGGTAGGAGCTCCCCTGAGTAACCCTTCAAGCCATCGGGACGCTGCCACACTATGCTTTTCCCTACTGCAGAGTCTACCAAAAAAATAAATAAAATATTGATATATATATTTTTTTTATATAGAGCTCCCCCCCCCCCCCCTTGTTTTTTTGAAACAATGGAAACCTATGGTGATGGATGTCAACGTATGGCATTCATCTGATGCATCAGTTTAACTTACAAGTTATGTGTATACAATAAACGTTGAACCAAAAGGCCACATGCACACAACATGCATTATGCGCAAGTTTTCCCTGAGGGGAAGGGGAGTGGGTTTAGCAAAAACACACACACACACACACACGTACTCAGTTCTTCATTTTAGATGCCACGACCGACCTGTTAACCCTTTAGCTCCCTCCCCAGTGTGGTTGTACTGCCAGACTCTGAAGAGCAGAGCTGCCTCCCAATGGGATAGGGAGATATATATATTTATATTTTTTTTTTTACCTCTCACTAGGAAACATTTTTTATTTTTTAAGTCATTGGTATAATTTGTATTAGGGCTGCACGATAAATCGAAAAAATAATCGAATCGCGATAATCGGCAAATGCGATATGGCCGACCCGAAAATGCCGCAATTATATATAAAGGGGCCCCGCGCACATAACTGTCTTTGCGTGTAAAGAATTTTACTAGTGTGTGAAACAATCTCTCTCCTATTGATAACAGGTCCGGCCTCTGTACTCACTGTCACTATGAATGCACTGCAGCGAACGGCAGGGAGCGGGCCGGCCGGCGCGTGACTGACAACACTTAGTAACGCTCCTGCTTCCTGAAGTGGGAGGAGCGTTACTAAGTGACGTCAGTCACGCGCCGGCCGGCCAGCTCGCTGCAGTGCATTGCATTCATAGTGACAGTGAGTACAGAGGCCGGACCTGTTATCAATAGGAGAGAGATTGTTTCACACACACTAGTAAAATACTTTACACGCAAAGACAGTTATGTGCGCAGTTTGGGACACATAGGGCCATGAGGGGGACCAGCATAAGATGCTATATGTCTTATGCTGGCCCCCCCTCATGGCCCTATGTGTCATAGCACACATCCCCTACAACGCAGCGCCCTCCACAGATCCCCTACAACGCAGCGCCCTCCACAGATCCCCTACAACGCAGCGCCCTCCACAGATCCCCTACAACGCAGCGCCCTCCACAGATCCCCTACAACGCAGCGCCCTCCACAGATCCCCTACAACGCAGCGCCCTCCACAGATCCCCTACAACGCAGCGCCCTCCACAGATCCCCTACAACGCAGCGCCCTCCACAACACAGCGCCATCCACAGATCCCCCATAACTATGTCATACCCAGCCGCGTCAGCGGCTCATATGGGAAAATTCAAGCAAATAGACCTCTAGCACAATTCCCTTAAAATATTACATCGCATATCGTTATCACAATTTTTAGGGCCCTAATCGCAATCGCACAAAATTCCCATATCGTGCAGCCCTAATTTGTATATCAATGCATTACAGCCTATCACTGTAATGGTCCATTCAGGTGACCGCAAGGCTCCGTGCCCATATTGTGGCCCTTGGACTTCCAGGTACGTGCCTCTGCATCGCAAAAGATAGAACGTGTCCTATCTTTTGCTGTATCTTGCGGATAACTGACCCATTCAAGTCAATAGGTCTGCATCCGCAAATGGGTTGCACACAGCTGATGTCTGTGCACCGCAGGCAGCAATCTGCATTCCACGGCACGGAGCACTTACGTTTGTCTGAATGAACCCTAAGAGCCTAATAGACTGCCTATCACTGTGTATGTATATTAAACTATGCTGCATACAGTCATGGCAGGCCTCTGAGACTTTGTTAGGCCTCTGGCAGCCATGGCAATGCATCGGTGGCCCTCAATTGTCTTCACAGGGGACTGATAGTGATAGGGAAGTCTCTGTGTAACTGCCTAGATCAGTGATGGCAAACCTTTTATAGACCAAGTGCCCAAATTGTACCCCAAAACCCACATATTTATTGCGAAGTGCCAGCACAGCAATTTAATCTGAATACTACAGTCCACTATAGTATATATATCTTCCATGTACTCTATCATTTAGCTATATTAGCCTACCTGCATTCAGTGCCCTGCTTGTGCCTTTCATAGCGCGCCTTGTGCTGATAAATGGCAGGAAAAGTCTAAGGCATATTGGTACAGCATAAGGCTACTTTCACACTGGCGTTTCGGGGTCCGCTTGTGAAATCCATTTCAGGGCTCTCACAAGCGGCTGAAAACAGATCAATTCAGCCCCAATGCATTTGGAACGGATAAGGACAGTTTGGCTGCGTTTGGTCTCCGTTGTGTTTTTTAGACGGTCATTAAAACGCAGCTTGCAGCATTTTGGTGACAGTCTGACTATACGGAGCCAAACGGACAATGTAAGTCAATGGGGATGGATCCGTTTTTCCCTGACACAATATGGTGCATTTGAAAACTGATCCGTCCCCCATTGACTTTCAATGTTTAAGTCAAGACGGATCCGTTTTGACTTAGACTTTTTTTTTATGAATAAGTCAAACGGATCCGTTATTAACGGATACAAGCGTTTGCATTATTGGTGCGGATCCGTCTGTGCAGATACAAGACAGATCCGCACCAAACGCGAGTGTGAAAGTAGCTTTAGCCTTTTTCAAGGCCGTGGGTGCCCACAGAGAGGGCTCTGGGTGCCACCTCTGGCCTAGATGCTGTGGTTGCTATGACTGTATTATCTAGGGAGTTAAACGGCCAAGATCAGAGTTACCTTAGATCCGGCTGTTACAATAGGAGCCTGACCTTAAGAGTACATTCACACAACCATGATGCCATCGTGCCTGTGTTGCAAACTGCGTGTCAGCAAAACATGGGCACTGACTGTGTGCACTCCACATCGCGGTACAGACGCATTGCCTATAATAGGGCCGTCATCCACAAGAAGCAGTGAGAACTAGGACATGTTCTATCTTTTGCAGCTCAGAGGCATGGACCCCGTGGAATGGCTTCCGTGTGTTTCTGTGGGATTCCAGATTCGTGCCTCTGCACTGCAAAATATAGGACAAGTCCGATCTCCCGGATCTCATACTCATTTAGGACAACAGGTCCGCACTGTGATGGGGAGTGCACTTGATGGACTCCATTAAAAAGGGCAGTTTTGTATAAAATTTTCTGTAAACATGGTCATGTGGTGCTGGTCAGCAGATTGGGCCAATATGCACCACATGCAGATGTGTTGGGTCCAAAATTGAGAACCTCCTCCTTTCATACAATACCCTTCTGGGTGCAGCTGCCATAGCACAATATGTGCATGCACAAGAGCGGCACTATGTAAGGGCTTGTTCACACGACTGTTGGTGTCCCGTGCTGTGAACTGCAAATTGCAGTCTACAATGCACAGGCACCTTCCGTGGGGATCGCAGACCCATTCCGCGATCCCTCCGTTCCGCAAAAAGATAGAACATGTTCTATCTTTTTGTGGTGTGGAGGAACTGAACGGAACCCCAGAAAGCACTCTGTAGTGCTTCCGTAGTGTTCCGTTCTGAATCACGAATGCGGACCCATTGAAATGGGTCCGCATTCGTGATGCGGCATGATAACAGAACGGT
The DNA here is from genome assembly GCF_014858855.1 of Bufo gargarizans. Taxonomy (NCBI): domain Eukaryota; kingdom Metazoa; phylum Chordata; class Amphibia; order Anura; family Bufonidae; genus Bufo; species Bufo gargarizans. Next base: position 77,060,284 of record NC_058086.1, on the reverse strand, counting down.
GCCCGTGTATTGCAGATCCGCAATATGGGAATGGGACACCAACGGTCGTGTGAAGGTGGGAGGATGACACAAGGCTCTCCAGGGCAGGCACAGAACTACTTCTATATAATTTGGAGAGGACACATCACTGCCCTTCCAGTTCACAGAACCTGGGGAGTAAACGAGAAACAAGCCATAAACGCGGGGCAGTGCGGGAAACCTTCCTGAGGAAGGGGTTTTACAGCTTTCCCTGAATAACTTTTGGAAAGCTGCCAGAATCAGGCACATGACCTCTGCTGGAAGGAGCCAGAAATCGCGCTCTGGAAATGAAACCGCATACGTCTGAATTGTACATAGCTCTCACACAGTTTGGCAAATAACGAGCCTTTACCTATACCTACCCAGTTACCGTCTCTGCCTTCCTCAGAACGGACCACTACAAAGTCAGCTTTGTCTGCGCTTCTTAAACATGGTGACTGTACCTGAAGCGTGTGATTCCTGGAATTTATAGAATCTTCGCCAAACTTCTATCCCGTTTGGAAATGGTTTTATAACCACAAGCAGCTTACAGGAAAACCTTTCCACACAAAGCCTCGTTGCGAAATCTCACGGGTCTTTCTCCATATTATAATCAGCATGATGCAATCATTTGAGTGACAGGTCGACTAACCAATCAGAGTCCGACGTCTATGTCATCTAGTTTCAGCATGTACAGCTGTTTACACGCGCTGCTAGATCGCCACTAGCATGTCCGCAAAATACTTTTTCCATACCTCTGAATGCTTTTATTTAGTCCGAAAAACGATTTTACATATATGCAAATGGTTCTATAGAAAGGAGCCCAAGGGGCTGTTACCAAGGAGGGACGGGAAGAAGCAGTCACATGCTTTCATGACGTCATGCCCTCAAAGAAGCCAATACATTCTAAGCTTTACCACCACCATCTTGCCTATGCTGTGCGCCAGCTTCCGACCCACGTGACCTATGACTGTCACTTGATATTGTGACGTCAGCAGGTCCATACCGCGCATGGAGTTTAGACGCTATCTTGTGTCCGTTTAGGAAGCGAGTGTGACAGCTCTCAAGGTGAGTGGCCAAGATTAGCCTTTTACATTGATTTGCCCGCGTATATAAAATAGGCACAGAGTCATTTGTGGCTAGAAGACGAATCGTTAAACAAACGCATCTGTCAGAAGTGTAGAAAAGAAAACCAAAAGTGAAGGCCACTGATTCCCACGTGCCATGCCCCTTTCTCACCAGCGTTTCTATTTTGCGGTATTGAGATCCGTCATAGGGTCTCAATACCGGAAAAAAAGCTTCCGTTTTGTCCCCATTCATTGTCAATGGGGACAAAACTTAACTGAATAGAACGGAATGCACCAAAATGCTTTCCGTTCTCATACCGGAGGGCAAACCGCAGCATGCTGCCATTTGCTTTCCGTCCTGGGATGTGGAGCAAAAACGGATCCGACACGACCCCCAATGCATGTCGACAAGGACGGATCTGTTTTCTCTGACACAATAGAAAATGGATCCGTCCTCCATTGACTTTCAATGTAGTACATGACGGATCCGTCTTGGGTATGTTAAAGATAATAAAACCGGATCCGTTTGTAACAGATACAGATGGTTGTATCAGTAACGGAAGCGTTTTTGCTGAACCCTGCCGGATCCAGCAAAAACGCTAGTGTGAAAGTAGCCTTAGGTTGTGTGTGAACGTATATACAGGTCCTTCTAAAAAAATTAGCATATTGTAATAAAGTTCATTATTTTCTGTAATGTACTGAAAAACATTAGACTTTCATATATTTTAGATTCATTACACACAACTGAAGTAGTTCAAGCCTTTTTTTGTTTTAATATTGATGATTTTGGCATACAGCTCATGAAAAACCAAATTTCCTATCTAAAAAAATTAGCATATTTCATCCGACCAATAAAAGAAAAGTGTTTTTAATACAAAAAAAAGTCAACCTTCAGATAATTATGTTCAGTTATGCACTCAATACTTGGTCGGGAATCCTTTTGCAGAAATGACTGCTTCAATGCGGCGTGGCATGGAGGCAATCAGCCTGTGGCACTGCTGAGGTGTTATGGAGGCCCAGGATGCTTCGATAGCGGCCTTAAGCTCATCCAGAGTGTTGGGTCTTGCGTCTCTCAACTTTCTCTTCCCAATATCCCACAGATTCTCTATGGGGTTCAGGTCAGGAGAGTTGGCAGGCCAATTGAGCACAGTAATACCATGGTCAGTAAACCATTTACCAGTGGTTTTGGCACTGTGAGCAGGTGCCAGGTCGTGCTGAAAAATGAAATCTTCATCTCCATAAAGCTTTTCATCAGATGGAAGCATGAAGTGCTCCAAAATCTCCTGATAGCTAGCTGCATTGACCCTGCCCTTGATAAAACACAGTGGACCAACACTAGCAGCTAACATGGCACCCCAGACCATCACTGACTGTGGGTACTTGACACTGGACTTCAGGCATTTTGGCATTTCCCTCTCCCCAGTCTTCCTCCAGACTCTGGCACCTTGATTTCCGAATGACATGCAACAGTCCAGTGCTGCTTCTCTGTAGCCCAGGTCAGGCGCTTCTGCCGCTGTTTCTGGTTCAAAAGTGGCTTGACCTGGGGAATGCGGCACCTGTAGCCCATTTCCTGCACACGCCTGTACACGGTGGCTCTGGATGTTTCTCCTCCAGACTCAGTCCACTGCTTCCGCAGGTCCCCCAAGGTCTGGAATCGGTCCTTCTCCACAATCTTCCTCAGGGTCCGGTCACCTCTTCTCGTTGTGCAGCGTTTTCTGCCACACTTTTTCCTTTCCACAGACTTCCCACTGAGGTGCCTTGATGCAGCACTCTGGGAACAGCCTATTCGTTCAGAAATTTCTTTCTGTGTCTTACCCTCTTGCTTGAGGGCGTCAATGATGGCCTTCTGGTCGGCAGTCTTACCCATGATTGCGGTTTTGAGTAATGAAAAAGGGTGGGAGTTTTTAAAAGCCTCAGGAATCTTTTACAGGTGTTTAGAGTTAATTAGTTGATTCAGATGATTAGGTTAATAGCTCGTTTAGAGAACCTTTTCATGATATGCTATTTTTTTGAGATAGGAATTTGGGGTTTTCATGAGCTGTATGCCAAAATCATCAATATTAAAACAATAAAAGGCTTGAACTACTTCAGTTGTGTGTAATGAATCTAAAATATATGAAAGTCTAATGTTTATCAGTACATTACAGAAAATAATGAACTTTATCACAATATGCTAATTTTTTGAGAAGGACCTGTACATAGTTATCAATGCGACTCCTTTATAAAGCTTGTAGGGCACTTTATTTTTTTCCCTGTAGACTATGGTTACTTTCTCACTTTGGCTGCGTTTGATCTCCATTGCATTTTTAAGACTGTCACTAAAACGCAGCTTGCATTGTTTTAGGCCTTATTCGCACAGTCAGTGTTTGGTCAGTGATTTCCATCAGTGATTTTGAGCCAAAACCAAGTGCGGGTCCAAAACACAGAACAGGTGCAGGTCTTTCCCTTCTACCTTATGTCTGTGTAGGATCCACTCCTGGTTTTGGCTCACAATCACTGATGGAAATCACTGACCAAACACTGACTGTGTGAATAAAGCCTTAGTGTCCGCCTGACGATGCAGAGCCAAACAGATCCGTTTTTCACTGACACAATAGGGTGCAATTGAATACGGATCCATTCCCCATTGACTTTCAATGTAAGTCAAGACTGATCTGTTTTGACTTAGGCCCCATGCACACGGCCGTTGTTCACGGCCGTGTGCGGGCCGTGGAACCGCGGCCTGGATCCCTTCCTGTGAGCTGGAGCGCACGGCGTCACTGGTTGCTAGGACGCCGTGCGCCCCCTGCTGCCGGCACAGTACAGTAATACACTGGTATAGATCGTACCAGTGTATTACTGTTCTGTGCCGGCAGCAGGGAGCGCACGGCGTCATAGCAACCAGTGACGCCGTGCGCTCCTGCTCTCAGGAAGGGATCCAGGCCGCGGTTCCACGGCCCGCACACGGCCGTGAACAACGGCCGTGTGCATGGGGCCTTAGACTTTTTTTTTTTTTTTTATGAATAATCCAAACTGATCCGTTATTAACGGATACAAGAGTTTGCATTCTCTGTGCAGATACAAGACAGATCCACACCAAACACGAGTGTTAAAGTAACCCAAGTGTTTATTATTATTATTATTATTTTTTTATGGCGCAGTATTTTTGTTGTGGTACAGTTTTGAGAAATAACCTGCATCATGTGAATTATAGGAAATGTTTACACATTATCTATATAAATCAGGGCTGGACAAACTACAAAAGCCTTGGTGATTACTAAGAAATAAGGCTGCTGTATGCAGCTACCTCGCAGCAGATGATGCGCTGTGGAGGGGAGTACGTGTTTATTTTTTATTTTATTTTTTGTGTGTTTCTTTTAGAATTGTGAATGTGACTATAGTAGGAGTTGTGACTGTTGAGTTTTTTATGTATAAATATTACTTTTATAGTTATATCTGAGCTGTGTGCAGGACTTTTTTTGCACAGGACAATCTGTAGTTTGTATTGAGAAGCAATGAAAAAAATGGCAAATTAGCCGTTTTAACCCTTTTTTCGTTACGCCATTCGTATTGGGAAAATATTTTTATATTTTAATTGGACAGGCGGTTTCAGTCGCAGTGATGCCCATGATGTTTATATACATTTTATTTATTTATGCCTTTGGCCATGCTTCCCGCACTACAGCCCTCTGAAATGTAGCCAGGTAATCACCCTGTGCTGTCATCTTTTGCAAAAAATTACCCACTTGGATAGTTGTCTGCGCTTTTCCTGGCTGTATCACTGGAAGACTTGCCACACGCTGCACCACTTCCGGCAAGACTTGGTGGTCTTTATTCGTGCCTCTATCAGGGTGGTTAGCTGTGCAGACAGTAAGTGGTTTGCTTCTTGCTAGGTTGCATTTGTGCGCTGTTGTTTCCTGGTTGCCTCCTGCTGGGCTGCTGCAGACTGTATCAAGGCCTTTACCGCGTCATCCGTTTTCAGACTTTTAGGCTAGGTCTACACGACGACATTTGTCGCGCTACAAAAAGTCGCGCGACAGATAGGGCGCAACAGTTGTCGCGCGACATTTTGTTGCATCAATGTCGCGCGACAATTTTTATAATGGCAGTCTATGGTGTCGCACTGCAACATGCGACATGTTGCGACTGCGATGCGACAGTCGCAGAAAAATCCATCTTGAATGGATTTTTTGCGACTGTCGCGTCGCAGTCGCAGCATGTCGCATGTTGCAGTGCGACACCATAGACTGCCATTATAAAAATTGTCGCGCGACATTGGTGCAGCAAAATGTCGCGCGACAAATGTCGTCGTGTAGACCTAGCCTTAGGCTGGGTTCACACGGGCGTGACGGATTGGCTCAGGATGCTTTCAGGGTGTGTTCAGTGAAACTCGCACTATTTTGCAAGCAAGTTCAGTTAGTTTTGTCTGCAATTGCGTTTAGTTGTTCAGTTTTTTCCGCGCGGCTGCAATGCGTTTTTCACGCGCGTGATAAAGAACTGAAGGTTTACAAACAACATCTCTAAGCAACCATCAGTGAAAAACGCATTGCATCCGCAAGCATCCCCATTCATTTCTATGGGGCCTGTCCTGCGTTACAAACGCAGAATATAGAGCATGCTGCGATTTTAAAGCATTGCAGAAGTGAGAAAAAAAAAAACTCTCATGTGCACAGCCCCATTGAAATAAATGGTGCCGGATTCAGTGCGGGTGCAATACGTTCACCCACCGCATTGCACCCGCGCGAACTCGGCCTTAACGTGTTGCCCATATTCTCCACCACTTGTGAGGGGTTATACTTGGGATCGCCTTTGCTGGGGTCAAAGGACACTTGTCTGTTCCATCCAATTCAGATCACCAGGGTATAAGTTTTAAGCTGACTTGTAGCCAGGTTTATTAACCTGTTGCGGACACGTGACGTTCTGGTACGGCAGGATGTCCCAGTACTTAAGGACACATGACGTACCGGTTTTTGATTGAAACACCTTTATTACAATCAGTCGTCATACATACATACATACTTTAGTACTGTGACGCAGCACAGGCCACGAATCGGTACATAATAAATTACACGTATTCGTCTTTGCGAGCATGGCATTGTTATGTAAAGTACAGGCTGACCTACACTATACATCGCAATGAATGCTACACTAACATACCTATTCAATCACAAAACCTCCCAACAAAGCATTTAGACAGTGATGACGGAAGAGGAAGTGGGGAGGAGGGGGTAGGGCGGTGGAATCACATGCCCGAAGCTTTATTGAGAGGACAAATACAAACGGGGGGAGAGGGGTTTAGTTCTCTTCTTCTTCGTCGACGTCCAAGATGTTGTAGTCCCGCAACAGACTATGGATAAGTCTGCAGCAGTCCAGGACGGACTTGTTCTCCCTCCTGAGGATGAGCCGGTTCCTAGCAAACCAAATAGCGTCCTTAAAACAGTTCATAAGGCGCCAGGCCTCCTGGATGGCTCCAACAGTATGAATCCCAGGAAATAGTCCATACAGCACCGAAGTGCATTGCAGGCTGTTCCTGGGCACAGAGTCTTTGAGTTCATGTTCCAGGGCGTCCAACAGGTGCTGTGCAAAGGGGCACTCCCAAAACAGGTGATAAGATGTTTCCTCCACGAAAGGGCACCTGGGGCAGTACCTGGTTTTGCACAGATTGCGGGCATGCATGAATGACCGGATAGGCAGGCCGCCCTGAATGGCCATCCATGACAAGTCCTTATGCCCGTTGGTCAACCTGTTGACACATTAGTCCAAACTGTCTCTACGGTGTCGTCCTGGATCCCTGGAATTGACTCAACCATGTCCTTTGCTCTGATGAGTTTGTGGATAGTTTTTGGCTTCCACAAGTCGGGTTTGAGGCCCTCCAGCTGGTGTTCCCTCACAAACCTGACGACGTCCCCGTAGAACCAGGGAGCGTGCCAGTTGTAAGGGATGGAGCTGTCCCACTTGTCCCAGCCCAGTCCCCTCCAGAGGGGCAGGAGGAAAAAGCGAGACATAGCCTTGCCCGCATTGCCGTTAGCAGTTCTCAGAGTCCGACGAACGCTGTCACAAACAAAGGCGATCCGCAGTAGAGTGGGCAGGTCCGGTATGCCCTTTCCGCCCTTGCGGGGCTCTTTGTACATGATGGCTCGTTTCACTCTGTCCATCTTAGATCCCCAGATGAAGCGAAACACTGTCCTGGTGATGGCCCTGGAAACGGTGGCAAGAGGGGGCCATGCCTGTGCGGTGTATTGTAGCACGGGCAGAACTTCATTACGCAGGACGAGTGCTTTCCCTTCGATCGTGAGGTGTCTAAGGCTCCACAGTCCAATTCTTTGATTCATCTTGGCCAAGCGTTCTTCCCAAGACTTGAGGGCTGCGCCTTCCTTCCCGAACCAGACTCCCAGAATTTTGATGAAGCCTGATTTGGTGGTAAATGGGAAGGGGGCAGAAGAGGCCAGTTGCCAGTCCCCGAAGAGCATGGCTTCTGACTTGCTGCAGTTGACTTTGGCCCCTGAAGCTTGTCCGAACTCCTCGCAGGTCTGGACGAGTGCAGTCACCGAACGCCGATCAGCGCAAAAGACGGTCACGTCGTCCATGTACAGCGAGCACTTGACCTCGTAGTGTCCAGGTCCTGGTGCAGTGATCCCTCTGATCTCCCCATTCTGCCGGATAGCCTCCGCGAAGGATTCTATAACACAAACAAAAAGGAGAGGTGAAAGAGGGCAGCCTTGCCTGACCCCAGAGAGGACAGGGAAGGGGTCAGTGTTCCAACCGTTCACCAACACCGTGCTGCAAATATCAAGGTACATTAGGTCAACAAACGAGCAGAACCTCCTGTCTAGACTTGCCCATAAACTCGTGAGAGACCCGGTCGAATGCCTTCTGCTGGTCCAGGCGGACCAGGGCGGCATGAACACGGAGATCCTGGATGTAGTGCACCGTGTCTCTCACAAGAGCAAGGCTGTCTGCGATCCTGCGGCCTGGGATGCCGCAGGTCTGGTCCGGGTGGACGATTCCGCCGATGACGACCTTCAGCCGGTTGGCCAGTACCTTGGCGAGGATCTTGTAGTCCACGTTCAGGAGACCTGTGAAGGTTCTCATTTATCCAGGTGTTCCTCAGGGAGTAGAGGTCGCTGTAGTAGTCTGTAACGACTCCCATTACTTCCTCCTTCCCCGAACGCATGTTGCCGTCTTTGAACAGATAAACACGTTCAGGAGAGAGATGGGACGCCAGTTTTTCAGGTCACATCTCTCCCCCTTCCGCTTATACAGGATCGTGATCATTCCTTCCCTCAAGGATGGGGGCATTGTACCCTCCACCACCATCTCCTCATAGAGTTCCAACAGGTCCGGACAGATCAGGTCCCCCAGCGCTACATAGAGCTCCGCTGGGAGGCCGTCACTGCCCGGAGTCCTGCCGGACCTAAAGGATCTAGCGGCAGAGAGCACCTCCCCCACCGTCAGAGGGTCATCCATGGCCTCCGCACCTGCCGGATCAAGATGGTTAGTGATACCTGACAGGAATTTATCGGCGGCTTTCTGGTCGGTGTTCCTCAGGGAGTAGAGGTCGCTGTAGTAGTCTGTGACGACTCACATTACTTCCTCCTTCCCCGAACGCATGTTGCCGTCTTTGTCTCGAAGTTCGTTCAGGGGCGTGTGGCCGGCGTGGAGTTTCCTGAAAAAGAACGAGTTACACTTCTCATCCTTATCCAGGTTTTCTACTTTGGAACGGAATACAATTAGCTTGGATTCCTCCTCAAAGTGCCTTTTCAAGCTCTTTTTGGCCCCCTCCAGCTCCTCTCTAACGCTCCAGCCGCACCGGTGAAGGTCTTGCAGGGACCGCAGCTCACGCTGCAGCGCTCTGAAGGCCCTCTTCTTCTCACACGCTTGGCCTGAAAGAAACAACGAAACTGGACTTTAACATACTCCCACCAGTCACTAGTCTGTTTGAACAAGCATTTGACATTCCGCCAGGCTATGTAGACCTCCCTAAGTTCCGCAAGCACATCCTCGTGATTCAGCAGGGCACAGTTAAGTTTCCAGGACCCGCGGCCCGGGGGGAACCCGGTGCCTAGGGTGCACTGGACCTGAATGGCCCTGTGATCGGAGAAGAAGCAAGGGACCATAGAGTGCCTACACTGCCTGACTTCCCGAGAGGTAAACACAAAGTCGATCCGAGAGCGAAGTGAGCCATTGGGTCGGCTCCACATGTAATTAATGGAGCCTTTCCCCATGGATCCCACAACGTCCTGCAGACGCGCCTCGGTCACCATCTCAATGAGCAGCTTGGAAGTGACATCCAGCTTGCTTGACGTCCCGGAGCTGCGTCCGTCCTCCTCGATCGGGCAGTTGAAATCCCCGGCCATCACTACGGTCCTAGTGGTGGCGAGTTGCAGTCGGAGGGCCTGGAACAGCTCCAGTCGCTCACCCTTGTCAGGGGGGCGTACACGTTGATGAGCCTAACCGGCTCTCCCGCCTAGGAGCCGTCTACGACAAGTAGTCTGCCGCAGACGAGCTCCTGGACGGAGTCAAGTGTGAATGCGTTTCCCCTGAGGGGGATGGCAACCCCGGGCGACTTACAGTCGCCACCACCGGACCAGTAGGAGGGGCCATGGGACCACTCCCTGGCCAGATGGTTGTGTGACCTAGAGGGGGGCAAAGAACACTCCTGTAACATAAACATGTCGGCAACCTGTGCAGTAAGAAAGGTTAGTACCGTCTGACGTCTGAACCTGTCCCTGATGCTCCTAACATTGATGGTAAAAAGGTTAAAATTCGCCATCATGTGAGAGAAAGAAAGAGGTTAGCGGAAACGATACATCTTAGTTACCACTCCGGTCGTCCAGGCGGTTTCTTGTCCGCTGTCTGGGGGTTGCCCCTGCAACAGCGCAAAGTTGGCTACGATCTCCTCTAGGGTTATCTGTAGCCGTATTGGGTTGGCGGTTGCTCCGTTGGCCACTATTTCCTCCACCTCGGTCTCATCGAGGCTAACGGGGGGGTGGAGGGTTTGCTCTTGGGGGTCCTCGTTGGTGGCCACCGGTTCTTCCGTCTGCTGCTCTGTTTCCTCTTTGTCGGGTGAGGCCCCGTCCTCTACCTCGACCATCTTCTTTTTGGAGTGGTCAGCGATGGGGCTGTCCCTCTCCTTCCTCTTCCCTTTCCTGACCTCTGGGGAGACGAGAGGGGGAAAATCCTCCAAAGAGAGGGCTGCAGCAGCTGGAGGAGGGATTAGTGCTGCTGCAGTGGTGACAATGGGGCGGGTTGGGCTTGGGGCGGTGGGGGGTGCCACTGAGGTAATGGGCAGTTGGATAAGGGAATCCTCAGTGGTGGTGACGATGGGGCGGGAGCGTGGCCTAGGGCAGGTGTCTGCTTACCCTCCTTCTGTTTGGACTCCTTCACTTTCGGTCTTGTTGCTGCCAGAGGTGCGGCTGCGATAGGTTTCCCGCTAGCCGGTGCTCCAGCTGCGACTGCTGCCCAGGTGCGTTCTCTTTGTGGGCAGTCTTTGTAGATGTGTGAAGCCAGTCCGCACAGGTTGCATGCCGTCTTCTTAGGGCAGTGCCGGGTTTTGTGCCCTGCCACACGACAGATCCAGCAGGCCGCTTCCTTGCAGTCACTCAGCCTATACCCCTTCTTGCCACATTTCCTGCAGGTCTGCGGCATGTCGGTGTAATAGATGAGCGCTTGGGGGTTGCCTAGCGAGAAGGTCGGGGGCAGGTGTTGCACTCCATCCGGGTCTGTGGGGTCCCTGTTCAGACGGACGATGACTGACCACTTGCCGGTCCAGAAGCTGTTTCCGTCAAGGATGTGGGTGGGGTCCCTCATCACGGTGCAGAAACGCTTCAGGTAGGTCACGATATCCTTGCCTGGGATGTGTGGGTTCCGTCCACTTCCTTTAGTTTCAGGACGACCGTCTGCCTCATCCAGGGCTCCAGGGGAGGGGAGCCGGGGTCGGGCTTCTGGCCTTCCTGTTGCTTCGGAGGGGCGGTCACCACCGGGTCTGCAGCCGATGAAGTGGAGGCTGAAGGGTCCTGGAGGGCTTCTGCCGTGGCCTTTCTTCCTTCTGCGGTCTTCTTAGTCTTCTTCTTGGGCGGCTTGGCGGTTGAGGCCATGGCTTCTTCCTTCTTCCTGCCTTCGTCTCCCAGGAACATCTTCTTGCTGGGCGGAGCTTCTTCCGGGGGGAGGGCGGAGCTTCTCCCGGGGGCGGAGCTTCTCCCGGGGGGCGGAGCTTCTTCCGGGGGGGGGGGGGGCTTCGCCGAGCCTCTTTTCCTCGCCGGGGTTCCTCGAGGCCGGAGTCTTCAGTCCTCGTCGTCGGGGTTCCTCGTCGAGTCTTCGCAAAGTCTTCTCCTGAATCGCAGTCGGAGAAGTTCTTCCAGGCGTCATATTCGGGCTGTCGAGATCCAAGTAAGTACTGTCTAACGTCGTACACCAAGACTATTAAGCCACAGGCCAAGAGGAGGTCGGAGACCAGAGCACTCTTGTTCCATGGGGAATAGCCCTACACCCAATAGCAGCAGTGAGCCGAAGCTGAATTAAATCAACGATGCTCAAAGGCAGAGTGCAGGGGGTACCCACAAGGACCTGAGTGGCAAGAAAAGGCAGACTGATAAGAACAGATACTACACTTGATCTTAGCCAAAAGGCCGAGAAGCGATAACCGGTACGTCATGTATAGTTCTGATAATCATTGAGCAGGCACTCGGGGACAATGCGCATGGGGGGGTTTGCGTCTTTTATACAGGTTGCTGCCGCGGTGCCATCGGGTCCCCGTGCAGCTGTAAGGGAGACCTGATGGCATGGAAGCCTTCCTTAGGCATCGATGCTGCTTTCAGGTGACGAGCCTGTGAGATCCAGCCCCCTGGATCTCACAGGCCAGAAGCTGTATGAGTAAGGCTACTTTCACACTAGCGTTCGGGCGGATCCGTTCTGAACGGATCCGCTCATAATAATGCAGACGGAGGCTCCGTTCAGAACGGATCCGTCTGCATTATTTTTAGCATAGAACAGCTAAGTGTGAAAATAGCCTCGTACGGATCCGTCCAGACTTTCAATGTAAAGTCAATGGGGGACGGATCCGCTTGAAGATTGAGCCACATTGTGGCATCTTCAAACGGATCCGTCCCCATTGACTTAATTGAAAGTCTGGACGGATCCGCACGGCCAGGCGGACACCCGAACGCTGCAAGCAGCGTTCAGCTGTCCGCCTGTCCGTGCGGAAGCGAGCGGAGCGGAGGCTGAACGCCGCCAGACTGATGCAGTCTGAGCGGATCCGCCTCCATTCAGACTGCATCAGGGCTGGACGGAGGCGTTCGGGTCCGCTCGTGAGCTCCTTCAAACGGAGCTCACGAGCGGACCAGCGAACGCTAGTGTGAAAGCAGCCTAATACACACTGTATTACTCATACAGATAATGCATTCCAATACAGAAGTATTGGAATGCATTGTAAAGAGGATTAGACCCCCAAAAGTTGAAGTCCTAAAGTGGGACAAAAAATTAAGCGAAAAAAAATAAAGTTGAAAAAATAAAGTTTTCCCCCCAAAAAATTTAGTTTCAAGTAAAAATAAACCAAAAAATTTTGTTTTCCCCAAATAAAGTAAGAATAAAATAAAAAAAATAGGTAATGACCGGCTCTATAAACATATCACATGACCTAACCCCTCAGATGAACACTAAAAAATAAAAACTGTGCTAAATAAACAATTTTTTTTGTCACCTTACATCACAAAAAGTACAGCAAGCAATTAAAAAGGCGTATGCCCACCAAAATAATACAAATCTAACCGTCACCTCTTCCCGCAAAAAATGAGCCCCAACCGAAGACAATCGCCCAAAAAATAAAAAAAAATATGGCTCAGAATATGGAGACACTAAAACATTTTTTTGTTTTAAAAAACGCTGTTGTTCTGTAAAACACCGCCAAGTAATCCACAGAGAAATAAATCGCTAGTATTGCTGGTATCACCAAATAAGTCTATATGAGCCAAAGCTGAATGCTAGAAATACTTTACTGGAAGGCAACCTACATTCAAAAATACAATTTCTTTTATCCCCTGCTCCCATGCAAGGGAGACACCCACAACAAGCATACATTGACCAATAACACAAAGGTTACAACCCACATAACATCCTCCCGTCTGCCTGTGATATAATTATGGTACAATGGTTAACATAATTATCCCAGGCAGGACAATACACAATGTCCTCTTTCCTGGAGACAACCGAGGTGTAATTCCATTATCTCTCGGGACAAAGGGAAATCGCCAATACACACTGGGAGACAATAGGACAGCATTTACAGTACACATAGACATTTAACACATCCCAAAATGGCATGAATTAGACCAGGAATTCAAAAGTTAGTACAAGTCTCTTTGGCCTGGCTGTACTCATTGCTTTTCTGTCTAAAACTGGTTATACACAGTCTTTTGTCCTGGAGGCAATTGAGAAGTGATCCACTTATCTCCCAAGGACAGAGGCCAGACTCCATTAGCCACATGGTAGCAAAAGACAGCAAAATACATGAACTTATATAACTATGCCGCTATTGCATAAAACCGGTGCATACAACATGGGCCCGTAATCACATGGTAAGAGGCTGGCAAGTAGTCCTCTCCAAGCACTCATGGCAACCTCAAAAGAGGGACGAGTGCTTGGAGAGGACTCGTGGCGACCTCAAAAGAGGGGAGTTTGTCACAGTGTAATATCAAGCGATCAAAAAGTCATACGCACCGTCATCTCATCCCGCAAAAAAAATCATACCCTCCCCAAGATTGTTGCCCAAAAACTGAAAAAACTATAGCTCTCAGACTATGGAGACACTAAAACATTATTTTGTTTTAAAAATGAATTCATTGTGTAAAACTTACATAAATAAAAAAAATAGTATACATATTGGGTATCACCGCGTCCGTGACAACCTGGTATATAAAAATACTACATGATCTAACCGGTCAGATGAATGTTGTTAATAACAAAAAATAAAAACTTTGCCAAAACAGCTAATTCTTTTTACCTTGCCTCACAAAAAGTGTAATCTAGAGCAACCAAAACTCATATGTACCCTAAACTAGTACCAACAAAACTGCCACCCTATCCCATAGTTTCAAAAACTTTTTGGGAGTTTGTACTCTAGGGGTGCATCAGGGGGGCTTCAAATGGGACATGGTGTAAAAAAAAACAGTCCAGCAAAATCTGCCTTCCAAAAATCGGATGGCATTCCTTTCCTTCTGCGCCCTGCTGTGTGCCCGTACAGCGTTTTACAACCACATATGCGGTGTTTCTGTAAACTACAGAATCGGAGCCATTTATTGAGTTTTGTTTAACCCTTGCTTTGTAACTGGGAAAAAAATTGTTAAAATGGAAAATCTGCCAAAAAAGTGACATTTTGAAGTTGTATCTCTATTTTCCATTAATTCTTGTGGAACACCTAAAGGGTTAACAAAGTTTGTAAAATCAGTTTTGAATACCTTGAGGGGGGTGTAGTTTCCAGAATGGGGTCATTTTTGGGTGGTTTCTATTATGAAAGCCTCACAAAGTGACTTCAGACCTTAAGGCTGGTTTCACACAGGTGTTGAGGGAAAAGGTGCGGGTGCGTTGCGGGAACACGCACAATTTTTCAGCGCGCGTGAAAAACATTGTAATGCGTTTTGCACTCGCGTGAGAAAAATCACGCATGTTTGGTACCAAAACCCGAACTTCTTCACAGAAGTTTGGGCTTGGGATCAGTGTTTTGTAGATTGTATTATTTTCCCTTTCTAACATGGTTATAAGGGAAAATAATAGCATTCTGAATACAGTATGCATAGTAAAATAGCGATGGAGGGGTTACCCATGATCACCCCATATAAACTCCCTGATCACCCCCCTGTCAGGCTCCGTTCAGACGTCCATATGATTTTTACGGATCCACGGATACATGGATCGGATCAGCAAAACGCATACGGACGTCTGAATGGAGCCTTACAGGGGGGTGATCAATGACAGGCGGGTGATCACCCATATAGATTCCCTGATCACCCCCTGTCATTGATCACCCCCCTGTAAGGCTCCATTCAGACGTCCGTATGATTTTGACGGATCCATGGATACATGCATCGGATCCGCAAAACACATGCGGACGTCTGAATGGAGCCTTACAGGGGGGTGATCAATGACAGGCGGGTGATCACCCATATACACTCCCTGATCACCCCCTGTCATTGATCACCTCACTGTCATTGATCACCCCCCCTGTAAGGCTCCATTCAGACGTCCGCATGTGTTTTGCGGATCCGATCCATGGATCCGTAAAAATCATTCGGACGTCTGAATGGAGCCTTACAGGGGGGTGATCAATGACAGGGGGGTGATCACCCATATACACTCCTTGATCACCCCCCTGTAAGGCTCCATTCAGACGCCCGCATGTGTTTTGTGGATCCGATCCATGGAGCCGTAAAAATCATACGGACGTCTGAATGGAGCCTTACAGGGGGGTGATCAATGACAGGGGGGTGATCACCCATATACACTCCCTGATCACCCCCTGTCATTGATCACCCCCCTGTAAGGCTCCATTTAGACGTCCGCATGTGTTTTGCGGATCCGATCCATGTATCCATGGATCCGTAAAAATCATTCGGACGTCTGAATGGAGCCTTACAGGGGGGTGATCAATGACAGAGGGGTGATCACCCATATACACTCCCTGATCACCCCCTGTCATTGATCACCCCCCTGTAAGGCTCCATTCAGACGTCTGCATGTGTTTTGCGGATCCGATCCATGGATCCGTAAAAATCATACGGACGTCTGAATGGAGCCTTACCAGGGGGGTGATCAATGACAGGGGGGTGATCAGGGAGTGTATATGGGTGATCACCCCCCTGTCATTGATCACCCCTTGTAAGGCTCCATTCAGACATTTTTTTGGCCCAAGTTAGCGGAAATATATATATATATTTTTTGTTTGTTTTTTCTTACTAAGTCTCATATTCCACTAACTTGTGTCAAAAAATAAAATCTCACATGAAATCACCATACCCCTCACGGAATCCAAATGCGTAAACATTTTTAGACATTTATATTCCAGACTTCTTCTCACGCTTTAGGGCCCCTAAAAAGCCAGGACAGTATAAATACCCCACATGTGACCCCCATTTCGGAAAGAAGACACCCCAAGGTATTCCGTGAGGGGCATATTGAGTCCATGAAAGATTGAAATTTTTGTCCTAAGTTAGCGGAAAGTGAGACTTTGTGAGAAAAAAACAAAAAAAATATCAATTTCCGCTAACTTATGCAAAAAAAATAAAAATTATATGAACTCGCCAGGCCCCTCATTAAATACCTTGGGGTGTCTTCTTTCCAAAATGGGGTCACTTGTGGCGTAGATATACTGCCCTGGCAATTTAGAGGCCAAAGAGGGCAAATGCAAATTTTAGAGGGCAAATGTGTGAGAAGAACTTTGCAATCAAAATGTGTAAAAAATGGCCTGCGAAATCCAAAAGGTGCACTTTGACATATATGCCCCTTTGCCCACCTTGGCTGCAAAAAAGTGTCACACATCTGGTATCGCCGTACTCGGGAGAAGTTGGGGAATGTGTTTTGGAGTGTCATTTTACATGTACCCATGCTGGGTGAGAAAAATATCTTGGTCAAATGCCAACTTTGTATAAAAAAATTGGAAAAGTTGTCTTTTGCCAAGATATTTCTCTCACCCAGCATGGGTATATGTAAAATGACACCCCAAAACACATTCCCCAACTTCTCCTGAGTACGGCAATACCAGATGTGTCACACTTTTTTGCAGCCAAGGTGGGCAAAGGGGCACATATTCCAAAGTGCACCTTTCAGATTTTGCAGGCCATTTTTTACACATTTTGATTGCAAAGTACTTCTCACACATTTGGGCCCCTAAATTGCCAGGACAGTATAACTACCCCACAAGTGACCCCATTTTGGAAAGAAGACACCCCAAGGTATTCTGTGAGGGGCATGGCGAGTTCCTAGAATTTTTTATTTTTTGTCGCAAGTTAGTGGAATATGAGACTTTGTAAGAAAAAAAAAAAATTTAAATAAAATCATCATTTTCCGCTAACTTGTGACAAAGAATAAAAAGTTCTATGAACTCACTATGCCCATCAGCGAATACCTTAGGGTGTCTACTTTCCGAAATGGGGTCATTTGTGGGGTTTTTCTACTGTCTGGGCATTATAGAACATCAGGAAACATGACAGGTGCTAAGAAAGTCAGAGCTGCTTCAAAAAGCGGAAATTCACATTTTTGTACCATAGTTTGTAAACGCTATAACTTTTACCCAAACCATTTTTTTTTGCCCAAACATTTTTTTTTTTTATCTAAGACATGTAGAACAATAAATTTAGCGAAAAATTTATATATGGATGTCGTTTTTTTTTTGCAAAATTTTACAGCTGAAAGTGAAAAATGTCATTTTTTGGCAAAAAAAATCGTTAAATTTCGATTAATAACAAAAAAAGTAAAAATGTCAACAGCAATGAAATACCACCAAATGAAAGCTCTATTAGTGAGAAGAAAAGGAGGTAAAATTTATTTGGGTGGTAAGTTGCATGACCGAGCGATAAACGGTGAAAGTAGTGTAGTGCAGAAGTGTAAAAATTGGCCTGGTCACGAAGGGGGTTTTAGCTAGCGGGGCTGAAGTGGTTAAAGGGCTTCTGTCACCCCACTAAAGTCATTATATTTTTTTTTGGGCTAGTTACATTCCTTATAGTGCGATATATGAGAATATAATGGTGTTCCTTACTTTCATTCGGCCGTTTCTTATAAAAACGAAGTTTGATAATATGCAAATCAGGTTTCTTCCAGAAAGTAGGGCGTCTACTTGCTGGTAGCCGCCGCAAAAAAACGCCCCCTCGTCGTGTTGATTGACAGGGCCAGCCGCGATCTCCTCCTCCGGCCGGCCCTGTCAGCAGGCGCACTGAGGGACTTCTGAGGAGACGAGCCTCCTCATCTCAGAGCGCCTGCACCGAATGAACAGAGGCGCGCCATTTTTAAAATGCTGACAGGGCCGGCCGGAGGAGGAGATCGCGGCTGGCCCTGTCAATCAACATGACGAGGGGGCGTTTTTTTGCGGCGGCTACCAGCGAGTAGACACCCTACTTGCTGGTAGAGACCTGATTTGCATATTATAAAACTTCGTTTTTATAAGAAACGGCCGAATGAAAGTAAGGAACACCATTATATTCTCATATATCGCACTATAAGGAATGTAACTAGCCCAATAAAAAAAATATGACTTTAGTGGTGTGACAGAAGCCCTTTAATCGCGCAGCCCGGCATCTCCTTCTGTCTTCATCTTAGCTGTGTGCAGTAACAGGACCTGTGGTGACGACTTGTGGTCCGACTCCGACTCCTCAGTTTTTGGTACTTCCGACTGCGACTCCTTTTGTATTTAATATGCAAATATCATTACCATGTCATTACCACAGAACTACTGGCTAGGAAGCTGCAGCCTTCTCATTTGTGTGCTGATCTTCTGCTGAAGATAGGGCAATGGGAGGATCCAGGAAGGGGCATTTATTGTAAAACACGATTTCCCTAGTAGAATCCCATAATCATGTTTAAAGTTTAAGCTAACAATCGAGTTTACAAGTTTTTATAGCCTTAGCTGAATGACAGCAGTTTTTCAAATGGTTTACAGCTTCAGTCTTGAACTATTGATTATCCCTTCACTTATACAAGTGTCTAGTCCTGCAAAAAACATATTTAGGCTACTTTCACACTTGCGTTCAGAGCGGATCCGCTCATATAATGCAGACAATGGGATCCGTTCAGAACGGATCCTTCTGCATTATATTGTAGAAAAAATTTTAAGTGTGAAAGTAGCTTCAGACGGATCCTTTACATTGAAAGTCAAAGGGGGACGGATCCGTTAGAAAATTGAGCCATATAGTGTCAAATTCAAACTGATCCGTCCCCATTTACTTACATTGTAAGTCTGGACGGATCCGTTTGCCTCCGCACAGCCAGGCGGACACCCGAACGCTGCAAGCATCATTCAGGTGTCCGCCTGCTGAGCGGAGTGGTGGACAAACCGTGCCAGACTGATGCATTCTGAGCGGATCCGCATCCACTCAGAATGCATTAGGGCCGTACGGATGCGTTCGGGGCCGCTTGTGAGAGCCTTCAAACAGAGCTCACAAGCGGACACCCGAACGCTAGTGTGAAAGTAGCCTTACTTAATCAGTTATCAGTAAGAGGCTAGGTTAACCATGGGCGTTGCGTTCCCTGTAACAGAGGAACACAACACAATGGAAAGTATAAGTATTGCCGCTCCTTAACTGTGCGTTGCGTGCCATATAGTGAAGCATATGAAAAGCATGCTTCTTCATGGTCACTTAAAGTGTTTGTTTTGCGGTAACGTAACGCACTGCATGCATTGGCCTTTATTCTTACAGTAGAGAAGTACCGCATTTTTCGCAAAAGTGGAGGGAAAAATAGCAGTGCGTCCTATGGGGCGAATGCTGCGACCGTCCGATGAATAGGCTGAGAGGGAGGAGGGGCTGGGGGCCGGCATCTGTTTCTGTAATGGCAGCGGGGCCCGGTGCAGTCACTGTATTCTACTACACCGGGCCCCGCTCACTGTAGTATACAGTAATCATATCTAACTTGTGGGTATTGTTGAAGTATTCCAATCGTCTTAAAATCTTCTTGGCAGTCAGGAGGCCGGGCTGGCGCTCGTAGCGTAGCTCACTACGTCACGCGCCTGCTCTGCCCATTTTATGAATGAAGCAGGCATCGGGCCCCGCTGCCATTACAGAAAGAGAAGCCGGCCCCCATTCAATACACAGGGACACTATTATGGGGGGGATCTATGGATGACACATAAGATAAGATGCTATATATATATATATATATATATATATATATATATATATATATGTGTCATCCACAGATGCCCCCACAATGATCCCCCATAACAGTGCCACCCACAGATGCCCCCATAACAGTGCCACCCACAGACCACCATTAGTTCAAAACCCATTTTCTTCCTCAAAAACCTAGGTGCGTCTTATAGGGCAGAAAATGCGGTAATTAATTATAACTTTTTGTGAATTGGGACATTTAAACTTGCTTTTTTTTATTTTTATTCCAATTTAAATCTAGTCGGAGTCGGTTCATTTTTTGCCGACTCCGGGTACCCAAAATTGCCTCCGACTCCTCAACTCCGACTCCACAGCCCTGTCCATCACATGATCCATCACCATGGTAAAAGATCATGTAATGGAGCATGTGATGACCGGAGTGACGTCACCACAGGTCCTGTTACTGCACACAGCTAAGATGAAGACAGAAGGAGATGCCAGGCGCGATCAAGTGGATTAAGGTGAGTATTATTATTATTATTATTATTATTATTATTATTATTATTATTATCCTCTCAGCGCTATTTTACTATGCATTCTGTATTCAGAATGCTATTATTTTCCCTTATAACAAATAATAATGATCGGGTCTCCAGCCAGATCGTCTCCTAGCAACCGTGAAAATCGCACCGCATCCGCACTTGCTTGCGGATGCTTGCGATTTTCACGTAACCCCATTCATTTCTATGGGGCCTGCGTTACGTTAAAAACGCACAATATAGAGCATGCTGCGATTTTCACGCAACGCACAAGTGATGCGTGAAAATCGCTGCTCATGTGAACAGCTCCATAGAAATGAATGGGTCGGGATTCAGTGCGGGTGCAATGCGTTCAACTCGCGCATTGCATCCGCGCGGAATACTTGCCCGTGTGAAATGGGCCTAACTGGTCCTTAAAGGGAGTCTGTCACCACATTTGAGCATATTAGACTGATCAAATAGCGTTATATATGTGCCACCGAGAACTTAAAAACGGTACCTTTGTTGTATCTAATAGAGTTTTCTTTCAGCCAAAAATGAACTTTTAAGATTCTGTAAATGCGCCCTCTCAAGTGGCCAGGGCGGCGTCTCAATCGTCCGAGCCCCAGGCAGCACCTCCTCAACGGCTCATAACTCCGCCCTCCGTGTGCCTCTGCCCGCCCGTTTACTCTCCTCCTCTCTCCTTTTCCACTGCGGCTGCGCGGTCAAATTCGTAGCGGGCGCAGTGGAAAAGGAGAGAGGAGGAGAGTAAACGGGCGGGCAGAGGCACACGGAGGGCGGGGTTATGAGCCGTTGAGGAGGTACTGCCTGGGGCTCGGACGATTGACACGCCGCCCTGGCCACTTTTGAGGGCGCATTTACAGAATCTTAAAAGTTCATTTTTGGCTGAAAGAAAACTCCATTAGATACAACAAAGGTACCGTTTTTAAGTTCTCGGTGGCACATATATAACGCTATTTGATCAGTCTAATATGCTCAAATGTGGTGACAGACTCCCTTTAAAAAGTGGGGTTTTGAAAATTTCAAGATTTGCTTCTAAGCCATATAACATCCCCTAAAAATAAAATGTAATTCCCAAAATGATCCAAACATGAAGTAGACATATGGGGAATGTGAAGTAATAACCGTTTTTGTAGGTATTACTATGTATTATAGAAGTAGAGAAATAGAAACTTTGAAATTTGCTAATTTTTCCAAATTTTTTATTTTTTATTATATATTCTTTTTAAATATATTCTATTTGATACATATGCAAATTAACATAAAAGAGTCATAACTTACTTGTGTGACCAGAGAAGAGTCATATTTTCAAGCTCTGACTCATCTCAGGTTCATTTGCATATGTATCAAATTGGTTTTTATACACAATAAAAGCACACAGAGCTATGGGGACTGGGTATTGCGGATGTGCTAGCGGCCATCTAGCAACCCATGTCCTAAGCTCTATACCCCAAATCCTGGTGACAGGTTCCCTTTAAAGCGGTTTTCTCAACACGCAGTTTTATACTTACCTTCTCCCGGCATGCCGTCCACTTCCGGGTTTCGGCACTCGGCAGGGGGCGGGCTCCATCTTGACTTATGTCTTCTCCGGGCCGTGCGCTGTACTGAACGCGCACGCAGAGTCCGCGCATGTGCCCTGGTGACGTCTTCCTGCCCAGTATAGTATACTTGCCAGGAAGAAGTCACCAGGGCGCATGCGCGGACTTGGCGTGCGCGTTCAGTACAGCGCGCGGCCGGGAGAAGAAAATAAGTAGTCTGCGCACGCGCGGCCACCGCGATTCCTGAGAAGAGCGGTGGCCGTAACCAGCGGAGACGGAAGACAACAGTCAGGTAAGTATAGGAGTGGGGATTTGTTAATGATATATATTTAGAAAAATTATCACTGTTAAATCATTAACAGATTTAACAGTGATCATTAAGATGATAATACCCCTTTAAGGTGAAAATGAGCCTGGTCCCTAAGGGTTTAATAAGGTTGAGGATAAAATAGCAAAACAGCAAAATAAAACCTCGTCTGTTTGGCACTTACTATACATAAGACGTCCCTGTCTACCTGCTGGAGGGATTCTCCCCATCAGCTCACAAAACAAGACTTTCAGCAACCTTGTACTTGCGTTTGGCTCACTCACACAGACAGACTTTCTGAGTCCCCAGGCAGAGAGAGACTGACCTCATGGCTCTGTTATCTCCCCACCCTCAGTGCTGCTTCATTAATTATCTCACAGGTGCGAGTCTTCCACCTGCTACTTCACATAGGAGAGGAATCTTGGGGAAATTTACCGTGTTTTTCGCTTTATAAGATGCACCTGATGATAAGACGCACCTAGGTTTTCAAAAAAAATGTGAACCAAAAGGTGTGCTTTTGGTAGGTTTTGAACTAATGGTGGTCTGTGGATGATGCACTGTTATGGGGGGGGATCTGTGGATGATGCACTGTTATGGGGGGGGATCTGTGGATGATGCACTGTTATGGGGGGGATCTGTGGATGATGCACTGTTATGGGGGGATCTGTGGATGATGCACTGTTATGGGTGGATCTGTGGATGATGCACTGTTATGAGGGGGATCTGTGGATGATGCACTGTTATGGGGGGGGAATCTGTGGATGATGCACTGTTATGGGGGGGGGAATCTGTGGATGATGCACTGTTATGGGGGGAATCTGTGGATGATGCACTGTTATGGGGGGAGATCTGTGGATGATGCACTGTTATGGGGGGGGATCTGTGGATGATGCACTGTTATGGGGGGGATCTGTGGATGATGCACTGTTATGGGGGGGGATCTGTGGATGATGCACTGTTATGGGGGGGGGGATCTGTGGATGATGCACTGTTATGGGGGGGGGAATCTGTGGATGATGCACTGTTATGGGGGGGAATCTGTGGATGATGCACTGTTATGGGGGGGGATCTGTGGATGATGCACTGTTATGGGGGGGGGGGGGGATCTGATGATAAGACGCACCTAGGTTTTCAAACAAAATTTGAACCAAAAGGTGTGCTTTTGGTAGGTTTTGAACTAATGGTGGTCTGTGGATGATGCACTGTTATGGGGGGATCTGTGGATGATGCACTGTTATGGGGGGGATCTGTGGATGATGCACTGTTATGGGGGGGATCTGTGGATGATGCACTGTTATGGGGGGGGATCTGTGGATGATGCACTGTTATGGGGGGGATCTGTGGATGATGCACTGTTATGGGGGGGATCTGTGGATGATGCACTATATTGAGCCATATTGTGTCAACTTCAAACAGATCCGTCCCCATTGACTTACATTGTAAGTCTGGACGGATCCGTTTGGCTCCGCACTGGCCAGGTGGACACCCGAACGCTGCAAGCAGCATTCGGGTGTCCGCCTGCTGAGCAGAGCGGAGACCAAACGGTGCCAGACTGAGGCATTCTGAGCGGATCCGCATCCACTCAGAATGCATTGGGACTGTACGGATGCGTTCGGGGCCACTTGTGAGAGCCTTCAAACGGAACTCACAAGCGGAGGCCCGAACGCTAGTGTGAAAGTAGCCTAAGGCTGGGTTCAGACCTGAGCGTTTTACAGCGCGTTCCTACGCGCTGTAAAACGCTCAACAAGGAGAAACCAATGCTTCCTTATCGGCATGGTTCTCACCTGGGCGTTTTACATCGCGTACGGCCGCGCTGTAAAACGCCCGACGCCCCAAGAAGTTCAGGAGCTTCTTTGGGGCGTCTTGTCGTGCGTTCCCGTACATAGACTTCCGGGAACGCGTGACAATAGGCGTTCGCATACTACCGGAGCCGCGTATATGAGACGCTGGAGAATCGCGCATACACAGCGCTCAGGTCTGAACCCAGCCTTAATGCTATACTTACGGTACTACAGTAAGTACCGAACAGTGCGTATACATTTAGATATAGATCTTATTGAATGTATTTAACAGTTGTGGGGCGCGGTGTATGAGTCACCGCACCGAGCCCCGTCATGAGTGTCCCCACCTCCTCCCTGCACACTGATACTTCGCTTGCCGCTCTGTGCAGCATAGCGGCCAGCGAAGTATCCGCTTTATAAGACACACAGCCATTTCCCCCCCACTTTTGGGGGGGAAAAAGTGCGTCTTATAAAGCGGAAAATACGGTACCTCACTTCCACCACCAGTCCTGCATTGGTGTCACCAATGTATTTACTTTTTATTATGCAGAAAGAGGGGTGATTTAAACTTAGGTTTTTTTTATATATATTTTTTGCTTTTCTGTTATGATTTTGAATCTTGTACTTGAACGTACGGAATCCCATTATTTTTTTTTATTCTGAACAATCATGGATTTTAAAAATCTAGTTATTGCTCAGGATTGCTCATTTTTTATCTTTTTATTACATTTTTCAAAAATTAAAGTTTGACATACATCAGTTAGGCTACTTTCACACTTGCGGCAGTGTGATCCGGCGGGCAGTTCCGTCATCGGAACTGGCCGCCGGATCCGCCGATCTGCTGCTGCCTGAAAGCATTTGTGAGACGGATCCGGATGCGGATCCGTCTCACAAATGCATTGCAAGGACGGATCCGTCTCTCCGCTTGTCATGCGGACCGACGGATCCGTCTTGTACATTTTTCGCATTTTTAGCGATCTGCGCATGCGCAGGCCGGAACGACGGATCCGGCATTCCGGTATTCTGAATGCCGGATCCAGGCGCTAATACATTCCTATGGGAAAAAATGCCGGATCCGGCGTTCAGGCATGTCTTCAGTTTTTTTCGCCGGAGAAAAAACCGTAGCATGCTACGGTTTTCTCTTTTGCCTGATCAGTCAAAACGACTGAACTGAAGACATCCTGATGCAAACTGAACGGATTACTCTCCATTCAGAATACATGGGGATATGCCTGATCAGTTCTTTTCCGGTATAGAGCCCCTGTGACGGAACTCTATGCTGGAAAAGAAAAACGCTAGTGTGAAAGTACCCTTAAAGAAGTAGATCTAAAAAGAAATATAAAAGCAAAATCGATACAATGTTGTTTTACATCATTATACAAAGTTGTATCTGTTCAGTTACATCCCTGTTGTTCATACTTTATTGCAAATATTCTTAATCTCAAATAAAGAGGAGTAGTGTGTATCGTGTGTGTGTGTGTGTGTGTGTGTATATAATATGCATTTCAAAGATGTTTCAGAAGTTGGTATCTAGAGAGAGATTATAGTTGTATCAGATAACAAGTTGAAAAAGCCATAGAACTGTAAACCAGGAATAAGTCTACTTTCACGCTGGCGTTTTGGCTTTCGGTTTGCGAGATCCATTCAGGGCTCTCACAAGCGGTCCAAAACGAATATGTTTGCATTCTGAATTGAAAAGGATCCGCTCAGAATACATCAGTTCAGTCTGCATTCCGCTTTGGTTATGGACACCAAAACTCTGGCAGCGTTTTGGTCTGTCTGATATTGAGCCAAATCGATCCATCCTGGCACGCAATGTAATTTAATGGGGACGGATCTGTTTTCTCTGGCACAATAGAAAACTGATCCGTCCTCCATTGACTTTCAATGGTGTTCAAGACTGATCCGTCTTGGCTATGTTAAAGAAAATGCAAACGGATCCGTTCTGAACGGATGCAGATGGTTGTATTATCTGAACAGATCCGTCCATGACGGATCAGCACAAAACGCGAGTGTGAAAGTAGCCTATACTTCTATAACTGAAGGGTAGGTCTCTTATATGAATTTTAACACTAGGGTACATAATATTTGCTATCCATCCAACTGTTCCACCTATATTGAAAAGTAGGTGTTATATTTTGAATAGGTGCAACCACTCTCTCATATGAGCATGTTACATTCACCGAGCACAAGACTTCTTGTATATGTGGTGTCCTTTGATTTCCAGTGTTTGGTTATCTCCAGTTTAGTAGCCATTAATATGTGAGCTAATATTGATCTATGTTCTGTTGGATAATCATCTAGGCCTATAAAGAGTAATTTCAATTGAGGGGACATTTGTATCTGGTACCCCAAAATAGATTCTAGTATTATTTTAGTTGCTCTCCATAAGGGTCTAACATACTCACATTCCCATAATGTATTTAGCAGAGTTCCTCTTTTCCCACATTGTCTCCAGCATTTATCTGAGCAATATGGGTACATGGTATGTATTTTGCTTGGTGTATTACATCTCAAATATGTTTTCAATATTGCTTCTCTATGAGTAACACTACAAAAAAAAGTGTGTATGTTTGAAACAGGCTTTGCCATTCGGATATCGTAACCTCTGTAAATCTTCGCTCTGTTTTTTCATGTGTTTGGGGTAGCCTCTTGTTTGTTTGCTATTGCATTATAGAACATTGATATTCCTCTAGTTCTACGTATTAGCTTAGAGGTCGAAATCAAGTCCCTTGAGACAACTCTGTTGCATTTTCCATTACTGGTTATGAATTCCTTTACTTGTAGGAATTTGTGGAAATCTTCTGGCAGTAATTTATTATTATATCCTCCCTCGCCTATGACAGCACCCATGGATAGCATCCGTCCCTCTCCTCAGGACAGGAAACGGGAAGCACAGCCCCTTTAAAAGGGAAGTACTACCCCCATCATGCCAGTTCTGTTTCCTGTCCTAAGGGACAGGGTGGATGCACAGCACACTAGAGGATGGAGCTGCGGGAGCCCCTGGTGATTACCCGTGGGAGTAGGGCCTACCCGAGTGGCATAAGTCTTCTCTGGAAGCTGCTGCTGAAGCCTGGATCCCTGGAATCTCCCTCGCTCTGGTCACTCCCCCGTTGGGGTGACTTTGGTGTCCCCTGCACAGCGAACCCCTGCAGCCGTGCCATAAGTTCGGTTGCGATCCGGCGTTTGCGCGGGAGCGTGGCGTTGTCACTTCCGGGTGAGCTGGTAGGCGCTGACGTCATTGGTCAGCGCTGAATCCTAGGCTACCGGTTGGAGCAGTGGGAGGGGGTGTACCTTAGGCCGGAAAGGGGGGGTGCCGGTACGCGCCCGGCAAAGTTTAAATCCAGCCAGCTCTCGCTGCAGGCTGGTGTTTTGGCCTGCAGTGATCTCCATGGAGGGAAGCCAAGGGCAGAAAATGGAGCCCACACAGCACGTTGAACCCACTGAAACCACCAACGAAACTTTGGTACCGGTGGGGGTAAGAGGGGTGAATACCCTGCAATTTTCATATATTACATTTAGGCCTCATGCACACGACCGTTGTGTGCATCCGTGGCCGTTGTGCCGTTTTCCGTTTTTTTTTCGCGGACCCATTGACTTTCAATCGGTCCGTGGAAAAATCGGAAAATGCACCGTTTTGCAGCCGAGGCCGTGATCCGTGTATCCTGTCCGTCAAAAAAATATGACCTGTCCTATTTTTTTGACGGACAACGGTTCACGGACCCACCATCGCCCGCCCCCCCTCCCTCCCTCTATTGTATTAAATCGTTGGTGGCACAGTGTGCCCCCACCATCGCCCCCCCCCCTCCCTCCCTCTATTGTATTAAATTGTTGGTGGCACAGTGTGCGCCCACCATCGCCCCCCCTCCCTCCCTCTATTGTATTAAATCGTTGGTGGCACGGTGTGCCAACCACCATCGCCCCCCCCCCCTCCCTCTATAGCAGTAACATTGGTGGCAGTGTGCGGCCTCCCATTCCCCCCCCCCCCTCTCCCATCATTGGTGGCAGCGGAGTTCCGATCGGAGTCCCAGTTTAATCGCTGGGGCTCCGATCGGTAACCATGGCAACCAGGAAGCTACTGCAGCCCTGGTTGCCATGGTTACTTAGCAATAGTACAACAGTATAAGATTCATACTTACCTGCTAGCTCCTCCTACTGGTAAGTGACAGTTCTTTAGCAATGCGCCGCACAGACCTTTCACTTACCAGTAGGAGGAGCTCCCGGCCGGACACAGACATCGCAGCAGCAAGCAGGTAAGTATGAATCTTCTACTGTTGTACTTTTGCTAAGTAACCATGGCAACCAGGGCTGCAGTAGCTTCCTGGTTGCCATGGTTACCGATCGGAGCCCCAGCGATTAAACTGGGACTCCGATCGGAACTCCGCTGCCACCAATGATTGGGGGGGGGGAATGGGAGACCGCACACTGCCACCAATGTTACTGCTATAGAGGGAGGGGGGGGGCGATGGTGGTTGGCACACTGTGCCACCAACGATTTAATACAATAGAGGGAGGGAGGGGGGGCGATGGTGGGCGCACACTGTGCCACCAACGATTTAATACAATAGAGGGAGGGAGGGGGGGCGATGGTGGGCGCACACTGTGCCACCAACGATTTATTACAATAGAGGGAGGGAGGGGGGGTGATGGGGGGCACACACTGTGCCACCAACGATATTCAAACTGGGGAGGGGGGGGGGCTGCCCCCTGCTGCCTGGCAGCCCTGATCTCTTACAGGGGAATATGATAGTACAATTAACCCCTTTAGGTGCCGCACCTGAAGGGGTTAATTGTGCTATCATATCCCCCTGTAAGAGATCGGGTGCTGCCAGGTAGCAGGGGGCAGTCTTGTACAAAGTTTGTAGTGTATTCTAACCTGAAGCGTCCCCATCACCATGGGAACGCCTCTGTGTTAGAATATACTGTCGGATCTGAGGTTCACGAAGTAGCTCATATCCGACAGTATATTCTAACATAGAGGCGTTCCCATGGTGATGGGGACGCTTCAAGTTAAAATATACCATCGGATTGGAGAAAACTCCAATCCGATGGTATAAAAGAACTCCAGACTTTACATTGAAAGGCAATGGGGACGGATCCGTTTGAAATGGCACCATATTGTGTCAACATCAAACGGATCCGTCCCCATTGACTTGCATTGTAATTCAGGACGGATCCGTTTGGCTCCGCACGGCCAGGCGGACACCAAAACGACTTTTTTCTCATGTCCGTGGATCCTCCAAAAATCAAGGAAGACCAACGGACGAAAAAACGGTCACGGATCACGGACCCACGGACCCCGTTTTTGCGGACCGTGAAAAAAAACTGTCGTGTGCATGAAGCCTTATCCTGATGGGATACATTTTTTATTCTGTGTGCCTAGACTTCCAAAGAAAGAAGGGTGTCGAGATCCAAGGAGCGGGGCTGCGCAATTTGTAAGAGAAGGCTCCCGTCCGGTTGGGGTAAACCTGCCTGCCAGGCCTGCATGGGCAAATTATTGGAGGATGAGGCCCCTTCTCTCTTATCAAGCCTAAAACAAATTATCAAGGACGAGGTCAAGGAGTCAGTGAAAGAGTCCTTGAGTAACCTGCTTGAAAATCGCCCCAGCACTTCTGCTGCTGCCTCTATTCCCCCTTCAAGCGATCAAGAGTTGTTATCGGGGTTAGAGGAGGAGGGAGAACTACTGTCCTCGGATCACTGCCAGGATGAGCAAATGGCGGGGAGACCTCTGTTCCTATCAGAAAATATTAATTCCCTAGTCAGGATCGTCAGGGCGACCATGGGACTTGATGACCAAGTCAGAGCCTCAGTCTATGAGAGATACTATGTTTGAGGGCCTGGGTCCTAGGAAGTTGAAGTGTTTTGATGTTCACGAGAATATAACTCCTGTAATTAAAAATGAATGGAGTAGGCCAGACAAAGTATTTTTTTTATTTTTTTTTTTTTGTGCCATCTTCTCTAAAGCGGAAGTATCTCTTTGAAGATACGGCTTCAGCGGATTGGGATAGAGCTCCAAAGCTGGACGCCCCAGTGGCAAAAATCTCTAAAAAAAGCAGCCCTTCCGTTTGAAGACTCAGGAACACTTAAGGATCTGATGGACAGAAGGGCCGAGGTGTATTTGAAAAAGAATTGGGAAGCGACGGCTGGCTCATTCAGACCCGCTATAGCCGCCACCTCAGTGGCCAGATCATTAAGAGTCTGGATGAACTAATTGGAGGAGCAGATAAAGAAGGGGGCACCTGTGGAGCAGTTGCTTGCCTCATTTCCAACCCTTTATAGTGCCATCGATTTTCTAGCGGATGCCTCAGTAGATTCTCTCTGAAGCTATCGGCGAGAGCCGCTGCTCTTTCAAATTCTGCCCGGAGGGCCATTTCGCTTAAAGATTGGAGAGGAGCTTCGGTTTCAAAAGCGAAGTTATGTGCCATTCCCTGTCAGGGTGAATTCTTCTTTGGGCCAA
Source organism: Bufo gargarizans (assembly GCF_014858855.1). NCBI lineage: Eukaryota > Metazoa > Chordata > Amphibia > Anura > Bufonidae > Bufo > Bufo gargarizans. The sequence continues at coordinate 77,029,813 of NC_058086.1, read as the reverse complement.
CATTAGATGATTTACTGGAGAAAGCTTCTGACAGAAAAAAGGTGTTTACCTCTACATATCAGCAGCCCCCTAAGAAACCTTTTCGCTCTTAGACGACCAGATTCAATTTTAACCCCTTAAGGACCAGGTTCATTTTCACCTTAAGGACCAGGCCATTTTTTGCAAATCTGACCAGTGTCACTTTAAGTACTGATAACTTTAAAACACTTTGACTTATCCAGGCCATTCTGAGATTGTTTTTTGTCACATATTGTACTTCATGACACTGGTAAAATGAAGTAAAAAAAAAGTTAATTTTTTGCATAATAAAATACCTAATTTACCAAAAATTTTGAAAAATTTCAAAGTTTCAGTTTCTCTACTTCTGTAATACATAGTAATACCCCCAAAAATTGTGATGACTTAACATTCCCCATATTTCTACTTCATGTTTGAATTATTTTGGGAATTATATTTTATTTTTGGGGGACGTTAAAAGGCTTAGAAATTTAGAAGCAAATCTTGAAATTTTTCAGAAATGTACAAAAACCCAATTTTTAGGGAGCACTACAGCTCTGAAGTCACTTTGCAAGGCTTACATAATAGAAACCGCCCAAAAATGACCCCATTCTATAAACTACACCTCTCAAGGTATTCAAAACTGATTTTGCAAACTTCGTTAACCCTTTAGGTGTTGCACAAGAGTTATTGGCAAATGGGGATGAAATTTGAGAATTTCATTTGTTTGCCTAATTTTCCATTTTAACCCATTTTTTCCACTAACAAAGCAAGGGTTAACAGCCAAACAAGACTGTATCTTTATTGCCCTGACTCTGCTGTTTACAGAAACACCCCATATGTGGCCATAAACTTCTGTACGGCCACACAGCGGGGCGTAGAGTGAAGCCAGATTTTGAGTGAAGCCAGATTTTGCTGGACAGTTTTTTGACACCATGTCCCATTTGAAGCCCCCTGATGCACCCCTAGAGTAGAAACTCCATAAAAGTGACCCAATCTAAGAAACTACACCCCTCAAGGTATTCAAAACTGTTTTTTACAAATTTTGTTAACCCTTTAGGTGTTGCACAAGATTTAATGGAAAATAGAGATACAATTTCAAAATTTCACTTTTTTGGCAGATTTTCCATTTTAATATTTTTTTTTCCAGTTACAAAGCAAGGGTTAAGAGCCAAACAAGACTGTATCTTTATTGCCCTGACTCTGCTGTTTACAGAAACACCCCATATGTGGTCCTAAACTGCTGTACGGGCACACGGCAGGGCGCAGAAGGAAAGGAATGCCATACGGTTTTTGGAAGGCAGATTTTGCTGGACTGGTTTTTTGACACCATGTGCCATTTGAAGCCCCCCTGATGCACCCCTAGAGTAGAAACTCCAAAAAAGTGACCCCATTTTAGAAAGTATGGAATAGGGTGGCAGTATTGTTGGTACTAGTTTAGGGTACATATGATTTCTGGTTGCTCTATATTACACTTTTTGTGCGGCAAGGTAACAAGAAATAGCTTTTTTGGGCACTTTTTTTTTTTTGTTATTTACAACATTCATCTGACAGGTTAGATCATGTGGTAATTTTATGGAGCAGGTTGTCACGGACGCGGCGATACCTAATATGTATACAATTTTTTTTTATTTATGTAAGTTTTATACAATAACTTCATTTTTAAAACCAAAAAATTGTTTAGTGTCTCCATAGTCTAAGAGCCATAGTTTTTTCAGTTTTTGGACGATTTTATCTTGAGTAGGGTCTAATTTTTTGCGGGATGAGATGACAGTTTGATTGGCACTATTTTGGGGTGCATATGACTTTTTGATCGCTTGCTATTACACTTTTTGTGATGTAAGATGGCAAAAAAAATTTTACAGTGTTTTTTTTTTTTTGTTTTTTTTTTACGGTGGTCATCTGAGGGGTTAGGTCATGTGATATTTATATAGAGCCGGTCGATAGGGACGCGGCGATACCTAATATGTATACTTTATTTTTATTTATGTACGTTTTACACAATGATTTTATTTTTGAAACAAAAGAAAATCATGTTTTAGTGTTTCCATAGTCTAAGAGCCATAGTTTTTCAGTTTTTGGGCGATTATCTTGAGTAGGGTCTCATTTTTTGCGGGATGAGATGACTGTTTGATTGGTACTATTTTGGCGTACATGCAACCTTTTTTTTATCACTTTTATTACCTTTTTTGGGAAGCAAGGTGGGCAAAATTTCAATTTTCTCATAGTTTTTATTTTTTTATTTTTATGGCGTTCACTGTGCGGGGAAAGTAACATGACCGTACGGACCGCTGTATGGAAAGGGTTAAACGGCTGACATCGCATCAACGATGTCAGCCGTTTATACCAGGGTGCCAGCAATGTGCTGGCACCCTGGTATACCCACTAGACGCCAACGATTATGCAATGGGAGGCGGGCGGGGGATCGCGATCCCGCCTGCCGCACCGCCCGCCTTCCGCAACGCCCCCACCGCCTGCGACACCCCCCCTGCACCACCCGCTGCCATCAAATCGTGCAGGGGGGGTGCACAATATTGATTTTAGGCACTCTGAAGTTTCTGATCCCGCGGTCAGGGACCGCGGGGATCAGAAACTGCAAAAAGCGCAGCAAACTGCAGGTCTGAATTGACCTGCGGTTTGCTGCAATCGCCGACACGGGGGGGGGGGTCACATGACCCCCCCTGGCGTTTTGACAGGATGCCGGCTGAATGATTTCAGCCGGCATCCTGTTCAAATTAACCCTTGGGGCGCCGGAATGCCGATTTTAAAGTTAGGACGTACCGGTACGTCCTTGGTCCTTAAGGACTCGGGAAATAGGGCGTACCGGTACGTCCTATGTCCTTAAGGGGTTAAGAGAAGAGAAACTCCCAGACAACCTGGTAATGCGGCTAGAAGAAACAAGGGATTTATTTTTTCAGACGGAGAGGCCTCAAAAAAGCCTCAACAATGACGCCAGATCCCCCGGTTGGAGGTCTGCTCTCCCTTTTGCAGAGCAATGGCAGAAGATCTCGAACAGCCCCTGGATTCTTTCAATTATTTCAGAAGGCTATTGCTTAAACTTCCTGAAAACTCCTCCAGAAAGGTTTGTCTTGACGGACTATCGCTCCAGCCCAGAGAAGCTGGAAGCTTTACGTCTGGAGATTTTGGATTTGTTGAAGAAGGTCCTGCGGAAGGTTCCAGCTCAAGAGAGGGGGAGGGGCTATTACTCAACTCTTTTTCTTGTAAAGAAGCCAAACGGCACATACCGTACCATAATAAACCTGAAACTGCTCAACAAATACCTGGGGTACGAGAAATTTCGTATGGAGACCATCAGTTCTATAATTCCAAATCTATTCCCAGGCTGCTGCATGGCAACCCTGAATCTCAGGGACGCTTACTACCATGTACCAATCCATCCCAATCACCAGAAATACTTGAGTAGCAGTTCAGTTTCCAGACAGTCTCCTACACGTACAGTTTCAGGCCCTGCCGTTTGGGTTATCCCAGGCACCCAGGCTTTTCACAAAAATAATAGCTGAAATGATGGCTCATCTGAGAGAGAGAGGGATTTGATTGTCATTCCCTATTTAGACTATTTATTTTCTCCTTCTCTCTCAGGAACCAGACCAGTTAATCAGTCTGATTTCCTGGTTCAGGGAAGTTCTAGAGAAACTGGGTTGGGAATTAAATCTCCAGAAATCCAGTCTTGTGCCAAGCCAGTTATGCACCTTTCTGGGGCTACTCCTGGACTCCCAGAAACAAATGTGTTTTCTTCCACCACAAAAAATATCTCTGCTAGTCTCCAGGGTTCAAGACATTATAGCTCGCCACTCCATCTCCTTAAGAGAAGCGATGTCCATTCTAGGCCTGATGACGGCAGTAAAATGGCCCACTTCCACTCAAGGTCACTACAGTTGCAGATCCTGGAGGTTTGGGACAAAGATCCCCAATCCTTGGATTCTCTTTTTCCTTTCACCTCAAACGTTAAAAGACTTAGAATGGTGGACGGTGCCTTCCAACCTTCAAAAAGGAGTCCCTTGGTCAAGGAAGGATCCCCTAACTCTGACTACAGATGCAAGTCCTTGGGGTTGGGGATCCCACACAGATTCTCTACTTCTGCAGGGACATTGGAATCAGGAAATAGTCTCCAAGTCTCACAACTTCAAAGAACTTCTAGCGATCCTCATGGCCTTGAAGAGGAGCCTCCACCTCTTAAAAGGCAGAAATATCTTGATCTATTCAGACAACATGACGGCAGTAGCTCACATCAATCGTCAGGGGGGGACCAGATCCCCAGACCTGATGTCTCTGACCAAAGAAATTTTCGAGCTGGCATAAAATTTCCTTCCATCGATCAGGGCAGTACACTTAAAGGGGACGGAGAATGTAACGGCAGACTTTCTGAGCAGACATTGTGTTCGGCAGGGGGAATGGTCCCTAAATCAGCGGATCTTCGACGACATTGCGGCCCTATGGGGTTCCCGGTGGTAGATCTCTTTGCCACAAGGGAAAACAGAAGAGTGAAGAAATTCTTCTCCCTATCTCCATCGGAGCAGCCCTCAGCGGTGGACGCATTGGCCCAGTCATGGAGAGTAGGCCTCCTGTACGCCTTCCCTCCTATAAAACTACTCCTACTCCGATAGTCCTGAAGAAGATTCGGGAGGAGAAAGCTCTAGTAATTACTATAGCCCCCTTTTGGCCCAGGAGGGTCTGGTTTTCCTGGCTAAGGAAGATGTCGGTGGCAGATCCCTGGGTACTTCCTGTCTTCCCGGGGCTATTAGTGCAGGGGCCGATACTTCATCCACAATTGGAAAGCCTGCACTTGACAGCCTGGCTGTTGAGAGGCAGATCCTAGAAATGAAGGGTCTTTCTGGGGAGGTAATAAACACCCTTTTGTCCAACAGAAAGGCTGTTACTTCAAAAATGTATTTAAGGATTTGGAGGGCCTTCCTTAGGTTTGCAAATAAGCCTGTTAATGTTCTAGAGCCCCCGGAATTACCAATAGTTCTTAGCTTCTTCCAGGAGGGTTGGAATAAAAAACTTAGACCTAGTACTTTGAAGGTCCATATCTCTGCCTTAAGCGCTCTCTTTGAGTATAAATTAGCAGACCACCCCTGGATAAAAAGATTTGTGATTGCAATTTCTAAACTTGCACCAGTCCAGAAGTCCAGAGTTCCTCCCTGGGATTAAAATCTAGTTTTGTCTGCCTTAACTGGGGATCCCTTTGAGCCCATTTAAGATATCCCAATAAAAATCTTAACCTATAAATTATCTTTTTTGCTAGCCATTACATCTGCTAGAAGAGTGAGCGAGATATCGGCCTTCTCAATTGAAAGACCGTATCTTAGCATTCTAGAAGATAGGGTTATTTTATCTCCTGATTCTGCCTTCCTTCCAAAGGTTTCCTCATCCTTTCACCGATCACAGGATGTAGTTTTACCTTCCTTTTGCCCTTCACCAAAAAATCAGAAGGAAAGGGAATTCCATTGTCTTGATGTTAGAAGGTGCCTAATTCGGTACCTTTCTGCCACTCAGGACTGGAGGTCGTCCTCTAAGCTTGTGGTTTCCTTTCAGGGACAGAAGAAGGGCTCCCCTGCTTCCTCACAATCTATTGCCAGATATATTAAACAGGCCATTTACCTTGCATATTCCTCTAAAGGGGTTCCTTCTCCTGCCGGGTTTGGAGCACACTCAACTAGAGCGGTGTCTACATCTTGGGCAGAAAGGGCTTCTTTTCTATTGACCAGATTTGCAGAGCTGCTACGTGGAGTTCTTCGCATACCTTTAAGCACTATAGACTGCAGCTTCCTTCACAGGATGGTTTAGGGTTTGGGCGTAAAGTCCTCCAAGCAGTTGTCCCACCCTAGATGATCTCGCCTAGATATCCATGGGTGCTGTCATAGGCGAGGAGGGAAATATGTGATTACACTTACCGGTAATCGTTTTTCCTTGAGCCTATGACAGCACCCGCCTAGGACCCTCCCAAAATATATGAGGATTTTTGATAAAAAATATAGTATAAATACTCTTTCATTTATAATTAAAGTAATACAAAAAAAAAAAAAATATATATATATATATATATATATATATATATATATATATATATATGTATGTGTGTTTGATTTATTATAGATATTTTGTGTCCTGTGGTGTAGTCTTTTCTGTTTCCTTAGTTCTTGGAATAGGACTGGCATGATGGGGGTAGTACTTCCCTTTTAAAGAGGCTGTGCTTCCTGTTTCCTGTCCTGAGGAGAGGGGCGCATGCTATCCATGGGTGCTGTCATAGGCTCAAGGAAAAACGATTACTGGTAAGTGTAATCACATATTTCTTAGATTTGAAAATGTAGTGATATGTGCTCCCTCAAAGATTTTGAAGGTTGGTGATCCCCATGTTTTTCCATTGCATTATTGGAACCTTGGGACATGATCTTGTATGGATTCTAAGGGGGGTTTCAATCAAGGGGCATATTATCCCTTTTTTCTGTTTGAGGAAATTTTTCCAAGCATCGTCAGATACTTTCACTGTATCTATGGGGGGGAGGGGTTGAGATGCCCCAAATTGGGGATCAACCGATTATCGGTTTTACCTATATTATCGGCCGATATTCAGGATTTTGACCGCTATCGGTATCGGCATCTATTTTGCCGATATTCCGATAGCATATGGGGAACACAGATCGCGCTCTACTGCTCATAGAGGTCGGGAGCCGGCTATGTGATTCTGCAGCCAGCTCCCGCCTCCTGTATATGAATAAATGAGAGATTAAGCTTCATTGGTGGGGCAATGCGCCCCCCCCCCCCCCAGCCCAGTATTAGACATTGGTGGTGCAGTCCCCCCACCCCAGTATTAGACATTGGTGGCGCAGTGCGCCCCCCACCCCAGTATTAAAAACATTAGTGGCGCAGTGCGCCCCCCCCCCCAGGATCCCCTCTCCCCTGCTCCTCCGATCGGAGCCCCAGCAGTGTAATGCTGGGGCTCCGATCGGTTACCATGGCAGCCAGGACTCTATTGAAGCCCTGGCTGTCATAGTAAGCTCCATGCTGCTGTGTGCACAAAGCACAGAGCAGCAGGGACAGTGTGAGCTCCTATTCATCCTGATAGATCTCTATCAGGGTGAATAGGACAAGGCTGTTAACCTACAAAAGGCCACCTGTCGACTAGACAGTTTGCAAAATACCACTTGTATAACATCCAAGGTAAACCAAAACTAACAAGTGGAGAATGGTATAAAAAATGTAAATTTATTAATAAAATACAAAAGATGGAGCTACTACAGAATTACAAGAGTACGGAGAAGCACAGGGTCACAGACGCCACAATAGACCAAGGTGTCTATGAATAATGACACGTTAACAGGTACCAAAAATAAAGTGCTAATGTGCATATAAAGGTGACCGAAATGGCCCAATATAGAGGTTCCACCCAATATCTACAACCAAGTAATGCTGCTAGCCCTGTTGATTGCAGGGGAAGGCACAACGTATCCACACATGGCATTAAAACAGCAGACCATGAAAGTGAAGTTCTCAGATGGAGAACGCGATGTAGACAAGTAGTTACCTTGAATGCATGGAGACTCACTATGGATACGTGCAAAGTCACTGGCAGAAGTTAAGGCAGGGAGATATCAGTGTAGAACGTACCTGAAGACATAGTGGTAAGTGGACGTGAGGACCCTGAGCGCACAACCTCGACGCGCGTTTCGCCCTACGGCTTCGTCAGGAGGTATGGAATGATATGTAGACAGGGTATATATAGGGAGAAGTGGGTGGGTAAGGGGAAATTACCTCCATATGGTACACCTGCCGTCCACATGTCTGGGCGCGGGATGCTCCATGATGCCCGACGCCATCTCTCGGCGCATCCACTTCATCGCTCAAGCGCGAGAATATGACGTCATGGAGCGCGTCAAGATGGCGCCGAGCAGCGCATGCGCAGTCCGCGACCCTGTGGAACGCAGGTGACCCGCAACCGGATAGTGTATAAATAGGAAAGCAGAAAAATGCTACAAACATGTTACTGACTGTAACAGAATGCCAAAAGAGGGACATCGGACGCATCCATACTGAGTCTCACACAATTACAACTGCGCCTGGAACCAACAATACACATCATGTGCACGTGCCAAATAATGCCTAGAGTCAGCCGTGTGTGAGTGGGGGCGGGGCGGAGCACATCCATAACCAAATGGTTGCTCCAGCCCGTCCCCACTGACCACGGCCGAAACGTGGAAAATGCCCCCAAGGACCATATAATCATAAACCCATGTATATGTAAAAAATATGTAAAAAATATAGGCAATAACAAAATAGATTTAGCGATACAATTTCATATATATTTTTGATGGTTATGGTCAGATGTCGACTATGTGTTCAAAACCAATGGTCCGGACGGCGTGATTGAGTACGCCTACCCGTTAATCAATGCTCTTGATGGTTAGATTTAAAATTAAGACGTCACCGGAGCATAAATAGATCCATGCCTTAGTAGATAACGATCTATATATATTACCCAAATTTGATATCGAACACATAGTCGACATCTACAAACCAAGCAGCATAATTCAAAAAAGCATGATACAAGAATCATAATTATAATTGAATACTCATGATGCATATAATGAAGATCACAAAAAATACATATAACTAAAATATAATATTTCATAAATGCCAGACAGTACACACCAGTGAAAGAATAATTGTGATTATCTGGTGAATAAATGAGTTACATATGCTGAGGCAGTGATACATCAAATCACCCGCCCCTGCAATTATTAAGAGTCGAGGGTTGGGTGGGAGACAATAGGGTCGACACCGCGGGAGGCAAAAAAGGCCGCCGGCGGGGTCGACCGAAGAAGTCACCCATCCAACGAAAGCCCAGACATCTAAAGTGAAGACGAGGAGAAAAAGGGGGTCCTAATCGACCCAACAGTGGAAAGAAAAGGGACGATCCAGGCCAGGCTGGGACTCAAAGATGTCCACATAGTCAGAAGGCGATGTCAGACCTGCTAACAAAATGAAAACTATATTGCAACCCTATATGTTAGGGCAATAGGATAGCTGTGCTGAAGAACCGTATCCTTCATATGTCCAATGATGCAACATCAGGTGTTATCCCGCATGACGACCGTGTTCTCCTATGGTTGATGGCGAACTCCCCTACCACCGGAACCCACAAAAAACTGGGTATGTGAAATCTCAAAAAGAAGGGAAAAGAACATATAATATTATAGTCATGAAACATATATTGGCATCCAAATATATATACCCTGTGATTAAAATTTGCGCGCTATTCATAGAAAAGAAGAAAAGCTACTAAACTCATTGAGGCCATGGGGTGTGACGGTATCTAGGGTGACAATCCACTTGGTTTCCCTACGCAGCAATGCCACTTTTATGTTGCCGCCTCTGGATCCCAAGTGAATTCTGTCAATGCCCCTGACTGACAGTCCCCCTGGGTCGGATCTATGAAATTTGTGATTATTCATAGACACCTTGGTCTATTGTGGCGTCTGTGACCCTGTGCTTCTCCGTACTCTTGTAATTCTGTAGTAGCTCCATCTTTTGTATTTTATTAATAAATTTACATTTTTTATACCATTCTCCACTTGTTAGTTTTGGTTTACCTTGAATAGGACAAGGGTTCTAGTCCCTAAGGAGGCTAAAAGTTAGTTAAAAAAAAAAAAAGTTATAAAAATAAAACACCAAAATATTAAGTATAAATGGAAAAGAAAGAGATTTACAAAAAAAAAATACACATTAACAATAACCATTAATTTTCAGCAGATTTGTGTAGGAATTTTTTATATTTTTTTCAAAAATGAAAATTCCCAGAATATCGGTATAAATTATCGGCTATCGGCCTGAAAGTTCACAAATTATCGGTATCGGCCCTAAAAAATCTATCTCGGTCGATCCCTACCCCAAATACCAGCTAGCATTCCCACCACTCCATATAAAAAATCTTAGATTCGAGTTAATAGTTGCAAAGTACTTATAATGTATTTTTATTGGCAGTGATCTCAAGAGGTACAGTAGTTTCGGTAAGAGCAGCATTTTGTATGCCGCTATCCTACCTATCCATGATATCATATTTTTTGATATTTCAGCTGTGTCTTTGGCAATTTCTAAAGCTAGATTTGGGAAGTTCGACTCATATAGTTTAGAGGATGGATATATCATTTGTATGCCCAAGTAGGTTATTTCTGATTGTTGCCAGTCTAGATTTGTGTGTTAATTTTTAAGTTCATTTAGGAGATCTGTTATATATATATATATATATATATATATATATATATATATATATATATATATATATATATAACAGATGTGTTAGGGGTGCACCGAAATGAAAATTCTGGTCCGAAACCGAAAATTCAGGATGCTCCTTGACCGAAATCGAAACGGCCTTTTTACCCAAATACTTTTAAAATACTTTTTTTTTTTTAAATGATTTTATTAATAATTCTTTTTCATGAATTTAATAAATCATATTACCCACCCACCCCATAACAGTGCCATCCACAGACCCCCACCCACCCCATAACAGTGCCATCCACAGACCCCCCCCCCCCACCCCATTGCCGCTCCAGTACAGACTAGTTATAAAATGTGTACAATTAATAGAAAATAGCGGGGAGGGACTGGGAGGGGGAGCTGGGGGCCGGTGCGTTCACTGTTCTCCGGCCCCCAGCTCCAGTAGTTATAAAATGTGTACAATTAATAAGGATTCAAATTTATGAGGCCCCCTCTGCAGTAGAACATTCAATATAGCCACATCCTACTCACAGGGCTGTTATCTTAATGCTGGCCGGCCGGGCAGACGAGCTGACGTCACATGCCTGCTCCGCCTCCTTCATTCAGAAAGTAGGCCGGGCACATGACGTCAGTCGTGACGCTGCCGCTCGTCTGCCCGGCCGGCCAGCATTAAGATAACAGCCCTGTGAGTAGGATGTGGCTATATTGAATGTTCTACTGCAGAGGGGGCCTCATGAATAGAATCCTTATTAATTGTACACATTTTATAACTACTGGAGCTGGGGGCCGGAGAACAGTGAACGCACCGGCCCCCAGCTCCTCCTCCCAGTCCCTCCCCGCAATTTTCTGCCGATATGTACAAATATCGGCCGAAATGGATTAGGCTCATTTTCGGACGATATTTCGGTGCACCCCTAATAAATAAATATATATATATATATAGGGCTTGTGATTTGTCCTGATTGACCTTATAGTAAGATAGTTGGCTAAAAGTTGATACTGTCTGAAAGAATGATCTTAGAGAGTTCTTTGGGTCAGTGAGGGTAAGAATGATGTCTGCAAACAAGGCTAGTTTATATTCATGTGTTCCAATTTGGATCCCCTTGATATCTTATTGTCGTCGGACTTTGGCTGCTAAAGGTTCCATAGATAATATAAAGAATAATGGTGAAAAAGGGCAGCCTTGGCGGGTGCCATTCGTTATTACAAAGTAATCTGATAAAGAGCTGTTGACGTATACATTTGCTGAGGGGTTGCTATATAGTGCTTTTATACCTGAATGGATGTTTCCCAATATTCCAAATCCCTCCAAAACCTTGAATGCGTATTTCCAATTTATTCAATCAAACGTTTTTTCAGTGTCGCTTTGTTTAAAAAAAAAAAGAAAATAGATGGGGTATCGGTAGATTCACGGTTCTGAAGTAGAGACATAATCCTTCTGGTATTATCTGGTCCTTGTCTGGCCATTTAAAAAGCCTACTTGGTCTTTTCCTATTAGCTTAAGTAATATAGATTGGAATCTAGTGGCCAGTATTTTTGAATATATTTTTAAGTTTACGTTTAGTAGTGATATGGGCCTGCAGATTTTAACTTCTGTTTCATCTTTTCCTAGCTTAGATATAGTTACCATCAACGCTCTCAGCATATCTTTTAGAAAATTCTCCTGAGGCAAAAGCAGTGTTGTATATTTATAGGTAGATATGGAAGTAAGATTTTGGATGATATTTTTTATTTTTTTTTGTAATCGTGGTAAATCAGTCTGGTCCTGGGGCTTTATTAGGGGCTGTCATAATAGCTTTAACTGTCTCAACTGTGGAGATGGGTAAATTAAGCTTTTTTTTAGTTGTATATTGTGTGTTTTGCACACAACGCAGCCCCATAGAAGTGAATGGGGCTGCGTGAAAATTGCAAGCATCCGTAAGCAAGTGTGGATGCGGTGTGATTTTTCACGCATGGTTGCTAGGAGACTATCGGCATGGGGACCCGATCTTTATTTTAGGGAAAATGGCATTCTTAATACAGAATGCTAAGTAAATTAGAGATGGAGGGGTTAAAAAAATTAATTAACTCACCTCATCCACTTGTTCACGCAGTCTTTTTAACCCCCTCCATCTCTAATTTACTTAGCATTCTGTATTCACACGTTAAGGACCTATGACGAGTATACTCGTCATGGCATTAAACTGTCACAATGGCGCCCAGGGTCAATGACCCCCCCCCCCCCCGTATCGGCGATCGCTGCAAACCGCAGGTCAATTCAGACCTGCGGTTTGCAGCGCTTTCTGTAGTTTCTCAGAAACTTTAAAATGGCCAAAGTAAAATATTTTTAACCTCCCCCTGCACCCCTGAATGATTTTATGTCGGCAGGGTGCAGGGGGGGCGCGGGTTGTGGTTCCTCTTGAATTTTCATTGGTGGTCAGTGGTTTATACCAGAGTGTCAGCACATTGCTGACACTCTGGTATAAACGGCTGACATCGCTGCAATGTCAGCTGTTTCACCCTTTCCATACAGTGGTACGTACGGACCGCTGTATGGAAAGGGTTAAGTCAGGGAGCTCCCTCCCTCTGCCATCGGGGGGCTGCTGTGCCTTTGCAGCCCCCAGATGGATGGGGTGACAGAGGGAGGGAACTCCCCTCCTTCCCCTTCCCCGTCTGCTCAGTTGTGGCAGACGGGGAAGGTTCCCATGGCATCAGGACGCCTTCTCAGGCATCCTGCTGTCCATGGTGCTGAACAGATCTGTGCTAAAGGCAAAGTGTAAGTAAAATACAGGACAATACACTATATAGTAGGGGTGCACCGAAATGAAAATTCTGGTCCGAAACCGAAAATTCAGGATGCCCTTGACCGAAAACCGAAACTGCCTTTTTGCCCAAATACTTTTAAAATACATTTTTTAAGTAAAAAAAAAAAAGGAAAGTGAATTAAAATATAAAGTTAAACAGATATATAGATATTATACACACAATGCCACCCAAAGTGGTTATTTAAAAAAAAAAATGTCACTCTCTCCACCTCCCTCCTTTGTCACTCTCATTTCCCCCCCTCCCTTGTCACTCTTATTCTACCCCCCCTCCCTTGTCACTCTTATTCTACCCCCCCTCCCTTGTCACTCTTATTCTACCCCCCCTCCCTTGTCACTCTTATTCTACCCCCCCTCCCTTGTCACTCTTATTCTACCCCCCTCCCTTGTCACTCTTATTCTACCCCCCCTCCCTTGTCACTCTTATTCTACCCCCCCTCCCTTGTCACTCTCATTCTACCCCCCTCCCTTGTCACTCTCATTCTACCCCCCCTCCCTTGTCACTCTCATTCTACCCCCCCTCCCTTGTCACTCTCATTCTACCCTTGTCACTCTCATTCTACTCCCCCCCCCCTCCCTTGTCACTCTCATTTTACACACCCCCTTGTCACTCTCATTTTACACCCCCCCTCCCTTGTCACCTCTAGTGTAGCCTGTGTAGCGTGGCCGAGCTCTGTTCGGTCCGCGGTACAGGAGCATTTGTTTCTTGTACCCGGCCGGACTGAAAGGAAGTGCACACTAAGTGAGCACTTCCTGTCAGTCCGGCCGGGTACAGGAAACAAAAGCTCCTGTACCGCGGAACGACAGAGCTTGGCCACGCTACACTAACAACAGCAGTAGCACAGAGCAGACACAGCAGGCTGCGCAGCACTGAGCCGGAGATTCTTTAGAGCGGCAAGCGTTTAGGAGGCACAGCATGAGGGGCGCCGCCGGCCGGCCGCCCGCCCGAACGTATATAACCAACCATATTTTCTGCCGATATGTACCAATATCGGCCGAAATGGATTAGGCCCATTTTCGGCCGATATTTTCGGCCGCCGGAATTTCGGTGCACCCCTACTATATAGTGTATTGTACTGTATTATACAGACATCAGACCCACTGGATCTTCAAGAACCAAGTGGGTCTGGGTCAAAAAAAGTAAAAAAAAAAAAAAAGTGAAAAAGTAAAGAGAAAAAAAACACTTATAACTGAATAAAAATTTAAAAAATAAAATACACTACACATATTGGGTATCACCGCGTCCGTAACGACCTGATCTATAAATTGGTCATGTTACTTTCCCTGCATGGTGAACGCCATAAAAAAATAAAATAAAATCAGGAAATTTAAAATTTTGCGCACCTTACTTCCCAAAAAAGGTAATAAAAGTGACCAAACAAGTCGCATGTACGCCGAAATAGTACCAATCAAACCGTCACCTCCTCCCACAAAAAATGAGACCCTACTCCGTATCGACCAGCTCTATAATAATATCACATGACCTAACCCCTCAGATGAACACCGTAAAAAATAAAAACTGTGCTAAATAAAAAAAAATTACATCACAAAAAGTGTAATAGCAAGCGATCAAAAAGTCATATGCACCCCAAAATACCGCCAATCAAACCATCATCTCATCCTGCAAAAATCATACCCTACCCAAGATAATCGCCCAAAAAATGAAAAAACTCTGGCTCTTAAAAAATGAAATCATTGTGTCAAACTTACATAAATAAAAATATACATTTTAGGTATCACCGTGTCCGTATTGACTAGATCTATAAAAATATCACATGACCTAACCCCTCAGGTGAACACCGTAAAAAGATAAAAATAAAAACGGTGTAAAAAAACAACAACATTTTTTGTCATCTTATGTCACAAAAAGTGTAATATCAAGCGATCAAAAAGTCATATGCACCCCAAAATAGTGCCAATCAAATCGCCATAGTCACCCCACAAAAAAATGAGACCCTACCTAAGATAATCGCCCAAAAACTGAAAAAAACTATGGCTCTCAGACTATGGAGACTAACAAAAATAAAATCATTGTGTAAAACTTACATAAATAAAAGAAATTGTATACATATTGGGTATCGCCGCGTCCGTGACAACCTGCTCTATAAAAATGCCACATGATTTATCCTGTCAGATGAATGTTGTAAATAACAAAAAAAAGTGCCAAAAAAGCTATTTCTTGTTACCTTGCCTCACAAAAAGTGTAATATAGAGCAACCAAAAATCATATGTACCCTAAACTAGTACCAACAAAACTTCCACCATATCCCGTAGTTTCTAAAATGGGGTCACTTTTTCTGAGTTTCTACTCAATGGGTGCATCAGGGGGGCCTCAAATAGGACATGGTGTCCAAAAAAACTGTGTAGCAAAATCTGCCTTCCAAAAACCGTATGGCATTCCTTTCCTTCTGCGCCCTGCCATGTTCCCGTACAGTGGTTTACGAGCACAAATGGGGTGTTTCTGTAAACGACAGAATCAGAGCCATAAATGCTGAGTTTTGTTTGGCTGTTAACCCTTGCTTTGTAACTGGCAAAAAATTATTAAAATGGAAAATCTGCCCAAAAAGTGAAATTTTTAAATTGTATCTTTATTTTCCATTAATTCTTGTGGAACACCTAAAGGGTTAACAAAGTTTGTAAAAGCAGTTTTGAATACCTTGAGGGGTGTAGTTTCTAGAATGGGGTCATTTTTGGGTGGTTTCTATTGTGTAAGCGACAAAGTGACTTCAGACCTGAACTGGTCCTTGAAAAGTGGGTTTTTGAAAATTTCTTAAAAATTTCTAGATTTTGCTTCTAAACTTCTAAGCCTTTGTAACATCCCTACAAAATAAAATGTCATTCCCAAAATGATCCAAACATGAAGTAGACATATGGGGAATGTAAAGTAATAACTATTTTTGTAAACTTGGAAATTTTGGGATTTTTTTTTTTTTACAAATTTTTGGTAAATTTGGATTTTTTTTTATAAACAAAAATTTATTTTTTTGACTTCTTTTTACCAGTGTCATGAAGTACAATATGTGCCGAAAAACAATTTCAGAATGGCCTGGATAAGTCAAAGCGTTTTAAAATTATCACCACTTAAAGTGACACTGGTCAGATTTGCAAAAAATGGCCTGGTCCTTATGGTGAAAATGAGCTTGGTCCTTAAGGGGTTAAGAATGCTATCATTTTCCCTTATAACCATGTTATAAGGGAAAATGATAAAATCTACACAACACCAAACCCGAACTTCTGTGAAGAAGTTCGGGGCTGGGTACCAAACATGCAGATTTTTCTCACGTGCGTGCAAAACGCATTAAAACGCTTTGCACGCGCATTTTCCCATGACGCACCCACATCCTATCCGTGCCCGTGTGAAAGAGGCCTAAGGCCCCTTTCACACGGGCGAGTTTTCCGTGCGGGTGCGATGCGTGCGGTGAACGCACTGCACCCGCACTGAATCCTGACCCATTCATTTCTATGGGGCTGTGCACACGAGCGGTGATTTTCACGCATCACTTGTGCGTTGCGTGAAAATCGCAGCATGCTCCTCTTTGTGCGTTTTTCACGTAACGCAGGCCCTATAGAAATGAATGGGGTTGCGTGAAAATCGCATGCATCCGCAAGCAAGTGCGGATGCGGTGCGATTTTCACGCATGGTTGCTAGGTGACAGTCTATTCACTGTATTATTTTCCCTTATAACATGGTTATAAGGGAAAATAATAGCATTCTGAATACAGACTGCATAGTATAATAGTGCTGGAAGGGTTAAAAATAATAAAAAAGTTAACTTGCCTTCTCCTCTTGTTAGCGTAGATCCCGGTCTGTTCTTTAGCTGTGGGTTGAAGGACCTTTGACGTCAGATCACATGCTCCATCACCAAGGTGATGGAGCATGTGATTGGAGCATGTGATCTGACATCACCTCAGGTCATTCAGTCCACAGCTAAAGAACAGACCGGGATCTACGCTAACAAGAGGAGAAGGTGAGTTAACTTTTTTTTATTATTTTTAACCCCTCCAGCACTATTATACTAAGCATTCTGTATTCAGAATGCTATTATTTTCCCTTATAACCATGTTATAAGGGAAAATAATACAATCTTCAGAACATCAATCCCAAGCCCGAACTTCTGTGAAGAAGTTCGGGTCTGGGTACCAAACATGCGCGATTTTTCTCACGCGAGTGCAAAACGCATGACAATGTTTTGCACTCGAGCGGAAAAATCGTGCATTTTCCCGCAACGCACCCGCCTCTTATCCGGGCAAAAAAACATGACGCCCGTGTGAAAGAGGCCTAAGAGTATTGTTTATTTTCTTTTTCCCTCAGTTTTTTAAATTTAAAGTACCTATAAACATTAGCTTTATGTGTGCTCCATATTGCGAAGAGGTCTATATTTGGAGTATCGTTAAATTTGACATATTCTTTGAGGTGGTCCTTTTTATTTAGTTATTTCCCCCCTCCTCACAGTTTATTTTTTTGACAATATGTAGGAGTTTACCCTACAAATATAGTTGTTCATTTTTGGGTGGGAAGTAGAAAGTTAAATTTATAGGTGCGTGGACTGACCATATAATGTTCCGATTTTTTGTTTTTCACTGCATCTATTAATGATTGTTCAATCAGGAAAAAAATCTATCCGTGAATATGAAGTTTATCTATGGGAGAGGTGAGTGTAGTCTTTCTCTGTGGCATGTTTTAGGTTCCAGATATCATGTAGGCCTTAATATTCCACCAGTTTTTGAAAGGCTATGGGCCAGATTTATCATTAGCTTAAGTCGGAAAAAATGGAGTGAAAAAGTTGCACATTTTTGCGCAATCTCTTAAACTGCCCAAAAATTTGCGACTTTTTTGGCTCTGCACTATGCTTGCCAGTTTTCTGAAAGTGGGCGTGTTTTCTTATGTGCATGAATCTCTAGACAGATTTACTATTGTGACAATTTAACCCCTTAGGGACCAGGCTTATTTTCACCTTTAAAGGGGTTGTCCGAGTTATGAAGAAAAATAATATAGCACTGAAAATCTGATATATAACTGAGCTAAGCAAGTTTTATGCAAAAAAATATATATATATTTTTCCTCATTTCCCTGGTTCTTTTCTGGCCCTTTGTTTACATGCAATAAAAACAATCTCTGCCCCTCCCCCTGCTCTGCTAACGGAGTGAATACAAGTGCTGCCCTGAGTGACCTATCTGCCTGCTGTGAGACTCTGCAGCATGTTGTATGTGTAGGACTTAATGTCCCACCTGTATAATGACACTGCTAATACACACTTGATCTTCCCCCTACCTTCTTGTGCAATGCTCTCTCTAGTATATCAGCTCCAGTGCCGAGCATTGTCTCCTCACTGCCTGCAGAGCTGAAGGGGGGACGTGGCCAGCACAGTGACGACTCATTTACAAGCTTGTAAACAACCTTTATCAGAGCAGGGAGAGAAGCTGACATCACAGGTCATGTGACCCTCAGTGAAATCCGAGAAACCAGCCACCGGAGATAAAGTGAGTGAATTGGAAACTGTTACATTTGCCCAGTTAGGACCATAGAAAGAACAACAAAATAACTCTGATAACCCCTTTAAGGACCAGGCCATTTTTTGTAAATCTGACCATGGTCACTTTATGTGGTAATAACTTTAAAATGCTTTGACTTATCCAGGCCATACTGAGATTGTTTTTTCGTCAGATATTGTACTTCATGACACTGGTAAAATGAAGTTAAAAAAAAATATCATTTTTATTCCTAAAAAAAAAAATACCAAATTTGGCAAAAATTTTGAAAAATTTGCACATTTACAAGTTTCAATTTCTCTACTTCTATAATATATAATAATACCTACAAAAATAGTTATTACTTTACATTCCCCATATGTTTACTTCATATTTGGATCATTTTGGGAATGACATTTTATTTTTGTGGAACGTTACAAGGCTTAGAAGTTTAGAAGCAAATCTCGAAATTTTCTAAAAACTACTTTTTAACTGCCTCCGGACCGCCTAACGCAGGATTGCGGTCCGGAGGCAGTTGATTCTCTCCTCCTTGATGCTGCCGACGCGTCATCTAGCGAGACGCGAGATTTCCTGTGAACGCGCGCACACAGGAGCGTGCGTTCACAGGAACAGGAGGTAAACGAGTGCATCTACAGCCTGCCAGCGGCGATCATTTGCTGGCAGGCTGTAGATGCGTGTGTTTTTTTTATATAACCCTTGAAAGGTATATCAGACGCTGTTTTGTTAACCGCGTCTGATATACCGGCTACCTGGTCCTCTGGTGGTCTCTTTTGCTTGGATCGACCACCAGAGGACACAGGTAGCTTTGTAAGTAGTACCAAACGCCACTACACTACACCCCATCCCTGTCACTTATTAACCCCTGATCACCCCATATAGACTCCCTGATCACCCCCCCTGTAAGGCTCAATTCAGATGTACATATGTGTTTTACGGATCCACAAAACGCATACGGACATCTGAATGGAGCCTTACAGGGGGGGTGATCAATGACAGGGGGGTGATAACTGAGTCTATATGGGTTGATCACCCCCCTGTAAGGCTCCATTCAGATGTCTGTATGTGTTTTGCGGATCCGTGGATCCACGGATCCGCAAAACACTGATCTGCAATTGCGGACAAGAATAGGACATGTTCTGTAGGCTCTACAAAAAAACGCAGTGTTCGCCCGATCGGGCCTGATCTTGTGCGCACACTTAAGTTCAGTCCGCCCCACCGCAGTGACAGAATATATATATTTTTTTCCTGATCACTGCAAAAACACAGTAAAATGGCTGCGGTGCTATAAAGATCAATGGCATGGCAAGTTCATAGAAGATTGATTTATTTTTTGGCACAAGTTAGCGGAAATATTTTTTAGTTTTTTCTTACAAAGTCTCATATTTCACTAACTTGTGATAAAAAATAAAATCTCACATGAACTCGCCATACCCCTCACGGTATCCAAATGCGTAAAAATTTTAGACCTTTATATTCCAGACTTCTTCTCACGCTTTAGGGCCCCTAAAATGCCAGGGCAGTATAAATACCCCATAAGTGACCCCATTTTGGAAAGACGACACCCCAAGGTATTCCGTGAGGGGCATGGTGAGTTCCTAGACAATTTATTTTTTATTTTTTTTGGCACAAGTTAGCGGAAAATGTGGTGTGTTGTGTGTGTTTTTTTTTTTTCTTTTCTTTCTCTTACAAAATCATTTTCCGCTAACTTGTGCCCAAAAAAAATATAAAAAAATATTCTAGGAACTCGCCATGCCCTCTCATAGAATACCTTGGGGTGTCTTTTTTCAAAAATGGGGTCACATGTGGGGTATTTATACTGCCCTGGCATTTTAGGGGCCCTAAAGCGTGAGAAGAAGTCTGGAATCCAAATGTCTAAAAATGCCCTCCTAAAAGGTACTCATTGGAATTTGGGCTCCTTTGCGCACCTAGGCTGCAAAAAAGTGTCACATGTGGTATCTCCGTACTCAGAAGAAGTAGGGCAATGTGTTTTGGGGTGTCTTTTTACATATACCCATACTGGGTGAGAGAAATATCTTTGTCAAATGACTACTTTGTATAAAAAAAATGGGAAAAGTTGTCTTTTAGAGAGATATTTCTCTCACCCAGCATGGGTATATGTAAAACGGCTCTCCAAAAGACATTGCCCTACTTTTGAGTAAGGCGATACCACACGTGTGACATTTTTTTGCAGCGTAGGTGCACAAAGGGGCCCAAATTCTAAAGAGTATCTTCGCGATTTCACAGGGCATTTTTTACGCTTTTGGATTTCAAACTACTTTTCACGCTTTAGGGCCCCTAAAATGCCAGGGCAGTATAACTACCCCACAAGTGACCCCATTTTGGAAAGAAGACACCCCAAGTTATTTCGTGAAGGGTATGGTGAGTTCATGTAAAATGTAATTTTTTGTCACAAGTTAGTGGAATATGGGACTTCGTAAGAAGAAAAAAGAAATCATTTTCTGCTAACTTGTGACAAAAAATAAAAACTTCCATGAACTCACTGTGCCCATCAGCGAATACCTTAGGGTGTCTACTTTCCGAAATGGGGTCATTTTGTGGGGTGCTTCTACTGTCTGGGCATTGTAGAACCTCAGGAAACATGACGGGTGCTCAGAAAGTCAGAGCTGCTTTAAAATGCGGAAATTCACATTTTTGTACCATAGTTTGTAAACGCTATAACTTTTGCCCAAACCATTAAATATACACTTATTGCATTTTTTTTTAATCAAAGACATGTAGAACAATAAATTTAGAGAAAAATGTATATAGAAATGTAGTTTTAATTGAAAAATTTTACAACCGAAAGTGAAAAGTTTCTTTTTTTTTGCAAAAATCTTCAGTAAATTTCGATTAATATAAAATTAAAAATGTCAGCAGCAATGAAATACCACCAAATGAAAGCTCTATTAGTGAGAAGAAAAGGAGGTAAAATTCATTTGGTTGGTAAGTTGTATGACTGAGCAGTAAACAGTGAAAGTAGTGTAGTGCAGAATTGTAAAAAGTTGTCTGGTCATTAAGGGGGTTTAAGCTAGTGGGGCTGAGGTGGTTAAGGACCAGTTCAGGTCTGAAGTCACTTTGTGAGGCTTACATAATATAAATCACTCAAAATCACCCCTCAAGGTATTCAAAACAGATTTTACAAACTTTGTTAACCCTTTAGGTGTTCCACAAGAATTAATGGAATATAGAGATACAATTTAAAAATTTCACTTTTTGGGCAGATTTTCCATTATAATAATTTCTTTCCAGTTACAAAGCAAGGGTTAACAGCCAAACTAAACTCAATATTTATGGCTCCGATTCTGTAGTTTACAGAAACACCACATATGTGGTTGTAAACAGCTGTACGGGCACACGGCAGGGCGCAGAAGGAAAGGAATGCCATATGGTTTTTGGAAGGCAGATTTTGCTGGACTGGTTTTTGACACCAAGGCCCATTTGAACCCCCTCCTGATGCACCCCTAGAGTAGAAACTCCCAAAAAGTTTTATAAACTACAGGATATGGTGGAGTTTTTTTGGTACTAGTTTAGGGTACATATGATTTTTGGTTAGCTATATATTACACTTTTCGTGAGGCAAGGTAACAAGAAATAGCTGTTATGGCACCATTTTTCTTTTTTGTTATTTACAACATTTATCTGACAGGTTAGATCATGTGGTATTTTTATAGACCAGGTTGCCACGGACTCAGCGATATGTATACAATTTTTTATTTTTATTTAAGTTTTACAAAATGATTTCATTTTTGAAACAAAAAAAATAATCATGTTTTAATGTCTCCATAGTCTGAGAGCCATAGTTTTTTTTTTTTTTTTTTTTTTTTTTTTTTTTCTTCAGTTTTTAAGCGATTATCTTGGGTAGGGTATGATTTTTTGCGGGAAGAGATGACTGTTTGGCACTATTTTGGGGTGCGTATGACTTTTTTTTAATCGCTTGCTATTACACTTTTTGTGATGTAAGGTGACAAAAAATGTTTGTGTGATATATATATATATATATATATATATATATAAGTATTTTTCGCCCCATAAGACGCACTTTTTCCCCCTCCCAAAAGTGGGGGGAAAATGCCCCTGCGTCTTATAGAGCGAATGCTGCCATTTTACATCGCAGACTGATGCGATATATCAGCTGGATGAGGGAGGAGGGGTCGTCGCATGCAAATGCAGTGGGGCCGGTGCGGTCACTGTACTCCGCTCACTCACTGCTTTATTGCCTAAACATTTTATAATAGCTTCAATTGAAGTTCCGATCCCCAGCCCCATCTGTACTACTTGCTAAATGTCCTGTAGCAGGCAGAGCAGGGCGGGCGGCCGGAACTCACTGACGTCACGTGCCTGCGCCGCCTACTTTATAAATGATGTAGGCGGCGCATTCACGTGATGTCAGTGAGTTACGGCAGGCCGCCGCCACGTGCCTGCGCCGCCTACATCGTTTATAAAGTAGGCGGCTCAGGCACGTGACGTCAGTGAAATGGAAACTCCTGCCATATCTCTCCCCTAGCAGCCGTGAGGCCTGTCACTGCCTCACACCCAGAATAAGGATCTGGGAGGTTTGGGGCCTTCCTCATCTCCTTTAGCATTTGTTCTTTGATGTGGAAAAAAGTAAATCTTGCTAGCACATCTCTTGGTGTTTTTTTGGGGAGGTTTGGGGGCTTCACAATTCTGTGGGCCCTGTCAATGCTGAGCTCAAAATCCGTTGCTTGTGGGACTAGTAGCTTTATCAGAGCAGTAATGTATGTTATTAAAGCGTTGCTTGTCACTGATTTAGGCATGCCTCAGAATTTTATGTTTCGTCTGCTTCTGTCTTCAAAATTGATTATTTTGGCCTGCATAGCTTCTAATTTGTCCTACATTTCATTGTGGAGGTCAACTATTTCACTATGTGAAGGTGCAAAACTCCCCATTTTATTTTCTATGTAGGTTACTCTCCCATTTCTTCTATATATTGTTGAAATGGCTTTAAAGTCTGCTTGTATTTTATAAGGTGTGCAGACAGTTCTTTGTCTGTTGCTTGAAAGTCAGCAAAACTATCTAGTGAGTTATGGGGTATATGATCTGTACCTCTGCAGATTCATGTGATGGCTTGGTTTTTCTGTATCCGAGGACTAGTTGGTGATGTGTTACACTCTTGGTCTTCAGAGCCTTGGTTGTTCTCCTCTGCTTGGTAGCATGTTCTAAGCTGAGCTGTTGAGGCTGGGTGGTGAGCTGTGTGTACTGGAGCCGCCGCCATCTTAGGCACGCTGTTAGGGAGAGATGCCCGCCATCTTGTGTACAGCATTCTGTGCTTTCCCAGCCATGTATGCTGGCGATTCTTCTATGATTCTCCCTGGGAGTCTCGTTTTCACAGGGGGATTGGGAGGTTGCTGGGAAGTCGATTCTCTTACTTCTGTAGGAGTATTCAATGCCGCTTCTCTGTATGAGGCTATGGAAGACTGGCTGCCGGAGCTGGTGGAAGCATCTGAGATCGAGTCAACGCCATCTTGGATTGCATATTCATGTACAAATAAAGACTGATATTTTCTGTTAGAAGGCTTGAAACCCTTAACATTTCTTTTCCTTCTTTGTCCGCTTCTCTGGGAACCCGAATTGGTGCTCATTTTTGTTGCTGGCAGGAATAAAAGTTGATATTGGAGCTGTGCTGTTAAGGAGCTGCTGTTTCACACGGCCAACTTGCTCGGCGGCCAAACCACGCACCAGGATTGCTAATTTTTTATGTTTGCCTGTCACCTAGTGGTCAAAATAAGAATTGCACTTTCAATGCCCTCAGCTTCTTCAGCGAGGCTTAGTGTATTGAAATCAATTAGGCTTCATTCACACGTTCGTGAAACATGGTCCGTGAGATACCGGATTGGCATCCTGCTTAGTGCAGGAGCGCACAGCGTCATTAGTTGCTATGCACTAAGCAGGATGCCAATCCGGTGTCCCACGGACGTGTGAGTAAAACCTTATCGGCATCCTCACTTGATCACGGCTTCTAAAGTCTTTAATTAGTAATTAGCTGCTCAGTCTCTGCTGTTCTTATCTTACTGATAGGAATGTGGCTTAAATATGTGTCTATGACTTCTTAGTAGTTTAGAGAGAAGGTTTGTTAGATTACCAGTACAAAGTGAAAGTACCAGTCACACAGTTCGAAAAAGTTAACCCTTTGGCCGCATGCACACGACGTTGTTCTGGTCCGCATCCGAGCCGCAGTTTTTCACTTCAGTGGGGCCGCAAAAGATGCGGACAGCACTCTGTGGCCTCGCAAAAAAAAAATATAACATGTCCTATTCTTGTCCGTTTTGCAGAGAAGAATAGGCATTTCTACAATGGGCCACCTGTTCTGTTCCGCAAATTGCGGAAGGCACGCGTGCGTCTTCCGTGTTTTGCGGATCCGCAATTTGCAGACCGCAAAAAACGGAACGGTCGTGTGCATGAGGCCTTTGTGACAGATCAGCTCATTTTTAGTAAAGGTCGATTTAAAACAATTATTTTTAGCCAAAAATAGATAACATGCTAACATTTTGATGCTTTTTTTTTTTTCCATTTCACCTTTTTCCACTTGGGATAAATACCTTTTATATTTTGATGTGTATATTTAGTATGGGCGTTTTTGCACGTGGTGATACCCTGATGTGTATTTTAAATTTGTATTATTCTCTTTTTGGGGAAATGGGGTTGATTTTAGAATTTTTTTTCATTTTTTTTTTACAGTTCCCATAGGGAACTATGGCAAGCAATCATTAGATTGATATTCACATAGACTCTAATACATTAACATTGGAGTCTGATGATTTTACTTATTTCCTATGGGGCCCTGCTACAGATAAGGGCTCCATAGGAAACACTATACAGCAGCCTACTGTCATTATCTATGAACGAGGATGCCGCATTCAAGCTCCGGCTCCTCTGATCGCCACACGGGTGATCCGTAGCATTACTAGAAGTGCATGCTTCTGGTAATACAGGCTCTCATATGCTGTGGTCAGGCTAAATATCTGCAATTGTCGCGCTTCGGTGTGGGAGGGAAACACCACACCGAGCATAGGAGGGAAGGGAATCGGGCCCGAGAACTAGGGAAAGAAAATGGGCACCTCCTAGTGAAAACCCTAACCAAAATCCTGACTGACTATGAACAGACCCCAAAGGTAGGCGAGTTCATATGCAAGAATAACTAGAGTCCTATCTAGCCCTATAGGACCCTGGTACTAATGGGAGGGATGAGACTACTTGTTCCTTCAAAAGGAAGGAGAGAAGAGCAGGAAGAGGGGGAAAGGCACTCATAGGGTAGTATGTACGTGATGGAGAGGGTCGTTTGGAGAAATTTAGGCTCACTTTGTGTGGTTGTTCTATCGTAGGCACAACACTAGTGTACGCCGGTGATGGTGGGAGGCCGGTGCTGCCAGTTTCGTCTGGTCCTCACTTGAAGGGGTTGCCAGCACTTGTGAGGTGAACAATACAATAGAAGGGATGGAGCCTGTGAGAGGGTCTGCACCCTTGGTAGAGACACAAACGGCGCAACTGGATGACTAGGTAAGTATTAGATATAAACGTTTCTTTAGTCAAGGTAGACAATTTGTTACGGTGCAAACAGTGCTCCTTTTTCAAGTCTAAAGAGACACTTGTGCAAACGAACATTTAGAATTTTTTTTAAATATAGAACATTAAAAGTAGCTGACATGATTAATATAAAAAATTTTAAATAGTTCACACGACATGATTCATGGTTAAAATAAAACAATTCATGATAGTTAATCATTGCTTATAATTGATAATGGTAAGAAATACTGGAAATATACGGATGTTAATGTGGATTAATATGAATAGAGAGATGGATATATATACACATACACAGTACAGACCAAAAGTTTGGACACACCTTCTCATTCAAAGAGTTTTCTTTATTTTCATGACTATGAAAATTGTAGATTCACACTGAAGGCATCAAAACTATGAATTAACACATGTGGAATTATATACATAACAAAAAAGTGTGAAACAACTGAAAATATGTCATATTCTAGGTTCTTCAAAGTAACCACCTTTTGCTTTGATTACTGCTTTGCACACTCTTGGCATTCTCTTGATGAGCTTCAAGAGGTAGTCACCTGAAATGGTCTTCCAACAGTCTTGAAGGAGTTCCCAGAGATGCTTAGCACTTGTTGGCCCTTTTTCCTTCATCTGCGGTCCAGCTCACCCCAAACAATCTCGATTGGGTTCAGGTCCGGTGACTGTGGAGGCCAGGTCATCTGGCGCAGCACCCCATCACTCTCCTTCATGGTCAAATAGCCCTTACACAGCCTGGAGGTGTGTTTGGGGTCATTGTCCTGTTGAAAAATAAATGATGGTCCAACTAAACGCAAACCGGATGGAATAGCATGCCGCTGCAAGATGCTGTGGTAGTCATGCTGGTTCAGTATGCCTTCAGTTTTGAATAAATCGCCAACAGTGTCACCAGCAAAGCACCCCCACACAATCGCACCTCCTCCTCCATGCTTCACGGTGGGAACCAGCCATGTAGAGTCCATCCGTTAACCTTTTCTGCGTCGCACAAAGACACAGGGACACAGGGGTTGGAACCAAAGATCTCAAATTTGGACTCGTCAGACCAAAGCACAGATTTCCACTGGTCTAATGTCCATTCCTTGTGTTCTTTAGCCCAAACAAGTCTCTTCTGCTTGTTGCCTGTCCTTAGCAGTGTTTTCCTAGCAGATATTCTACCATGAAGGCCTGATTCACATAGTCTCCTCTTAACAGTTGTTCTAGAGATGTGTCTGCTGCTAGAACTCAGTGTGGTGTTGACCTGGTCTCTAATCTGAGCTGCTGTTAACCTGCGATTTCTGAGGCTGGTGGCTTGGATGAACTTATCCTCCGCAGCAGAGGTGACTCTTGGTCTTCCTTTCCTGTGGCGGTCCGCATTTGAGCCAGTTTCTTTGTAGCGCTTGATGGTTTTTGTGACTGCACTTTTTTTCGGACTGACTGACCTTCATTTCTTAAAGTAATGATGGCCACTCGTTTTTCTTTACTTAGCTGCTTTTTTCTTGCCATAATACAAATTCTAACAGTCTATTCAGTAGGACTATCAGCTGTGTATCCATCCGACTTCTCCACAATGCAACTGATGGTCCCAACCCCATTCATAAGGTAAGAAATCCCACTTATTAATCCTGACAGGGCACACCTGTGAAGTGAAAACCATTTCAGGTGACTACCTCTTGATGCTCATTAAGAGTATGCCAAGAGTGTGCAAAGCAGTAATCAAAGCAAACGGTGGCTACTTTGAAGAACCTAGAATATGACATATTTTCATTTCCCACTTTTTTGTTATGTATATAATTCCACATGTGTTAATTCATAGTTTTGATGCCTTCATAGTCATGAAAATAAAGAAAACTCTTTGAATGAGAAGGTGTGTCCAAACTTTTGGTCTGTACTGTATGCACACACACACACACACACACAAAACCATCAGTTTACGGCAAAAAAATTATTATATAGAGGCAATTTGATAGAAAATCGTCTATTATATGCCTAAACACACAAATATAAATAGCAAGGGCTGACCACGGGAAAACAGTGGCCTGCTGTTAAAACCAAGAATGAACTAATAAAATAGAATTAAAATTGATAGTCATAAATTAATTGAATATAATCAGTGTTTTAGTCCAGTAATATGAGTGTTTGATATCTAATATATGTCAGCTTTTTATTGATGGAGTGATTGTTTTGGTTTTGGCCAGGTATAGACATAATGTAATGTGGGGGTAGGGCAGTTTTCAGGTGGGGGGTATGAATGACAAAATAAATGAGGCTAATGGGATGTATGTGTGTGTGTATGTATGTATGTACATATATATATATATATATATATATATATATATATATATATATATATATATATATATAATGTAATTTACCACCAGTATTGAAAAAAAAAATCTTTTATTTTTAAAAATGTTTATTAATTTAGTAACACAGTACATAAGGGCGAAAAAAGACATTTGTCCATCAAGTTCGGCCTGTCACCCTGCAAGTTGATCCAGAGGAAGGCAAAAAAAAACTGAGGTAGAAGCTAATTTTCCCCACTTTAGGGGAAAAATTCCTTCCCGACTCCAATCAGGCAATCGGAATAACTCCCTGGATCAACGACTCCTCTCTAGTAGCTATAGCCTGTAATATATTTTTACACTCCAGAAATACATCCAGACCCTTCTTGAATTCCTTTATTGTGCTCACCATCACCACCTCCTCAGGCAGAGAGTTCCATAGTCTCACTACTCTTACCGTAAATAATCCTCTTCTATGTTTGTGTACAAACCTTCTTTCCTCCAGACGCAGAGGATGTCCCCTCGTCACAGTCACGGGGATAAATAGATGATGGGATAGATCTCTGTACTGACGCCTGATATATTTATACATCGTAATTAGATCTCCCCTCAGTCGTCTTTTTTCTAACGTTTATTAAAGTGTTTTATCACTTAGTGTGTACGGGTGACTTGCATTATTCCTTCCCATGTGCATAATCTTACATTTGTCAGTGTTAAACATTATCTGCCACTTATCTGCCCAAGTCTCCAATCTATCCAGATCCCTCTGTAGTAGTATACTGTCCTCTTCATTGTTAATTACTTTACACAGTTTAGTGTCATCTGTGAAAATTGATACTTTACTATGCAAGCCTTCTACAAGATCATTAATAAATATATTGAAGAGAATAGGGCCCAATACTGACCCCTGAGGTACCCCACTAGTGATAGTGACCCAATCTGAGTGTGTACAATTAATAACCACACTATGTTTTCTATCATTGAGCCAGTTACTTACCCACATACAGACGTTTTCTCCCAGTCCGAGCATTCTCATTTTATATACTAACCTTTTGTGTGGTGCAGTGTCAAATGCTTTGGGGGAAGTCCAGATATACGACATCCATTGATTCGCCGCTGAATTTACCTCCTCATAGAAACTGATTTAAATTAGTTTGGCATAACCGATCCCTCATGAAGCCATGCTGATATGGCGTTATTTGCTTATTTCTGTTGAGATGCTCTAAGATGGCATCTCTTAGAAAACCTTCAAACTTACCGGCCTATAGTTTCCAGGCTCTGTTTTTGGACCCTTTTTTAATACAGGTACCACATTTCCCATGCGCCAATCCTGTGGGACATTCCCTGTCCATATAGAGTCTGCAAATACCAGAAATAAGGGTCTGGCTATAACATTACTTAATTCCCTTAGGATACGGAGGTGTATTCCATCCGGTCCTGGCGATTTGTCTATTTTAATATTTTTAAGTCGCTATTGTACTTCTTCCTGGGTCAGACAGGACACTTTTAATGGGGAATTTATTTTTACATTCTGCATGTCATCTGACAGTTTCTTTTCCTCAGTGAATACATTGGAGAAAAAAATATTTAACAGCTTTGCTTTCTCCTCGTCGCTCTCTGCGCCTCCCCCCTCATTACTCTTTTTTTTTTTTTTTCTTTTTATTAAATTACAAAAAAAGAAAAATAGCAATACATTTTACACTAACATAATAAAAACATCAAGCATCAGACAGAGAGTAATTAAAACAAGTACATAAATAGGGGTGTTAGGGCATCTATATCCCTCCCACTTAAATACCCTCTACATGGGAATACTTGACCTATCCAGTACATTACAATAAGTATCACATTGCTTATCTTTTTAACCCTTTTATTCCTCACTAGTGCTCTGTAGAGTGGCATGAGCACCTTCCTCTTTCTACTCATAATGCCTCTCCCTATACACCCAAGCATTCTGCTAGCATTTCCTGCTGCCTACCTTTTAAGTATTCGTAAATAATGACCCCTAAATCCCTTTCCTCAGATACTGAGGTTAGGACTGTATCACTGATTTTATGTTCTGCTCTTGAGTGTTTACGCCCCAGGTGTATTATCTTGCACTTATCAACATTACATTTTTGTTGCCAGATTTTTGACCATTCCTCTAGTTTTCCTAAATCCTTTTCGATTTGGTGTATCCCTCCAGAAACATCAACCCTGTTACAAATATTTGTGTCATCAGCAAAAAGACACCTTAACATCGAGGCCTTCTGCAATTTCGCTGATAAAGATATTAAAGAGGACCTTTCACCGATTATTACCCTGTGAACTAAGTATACAGACACGTAGAGCAGCGCCGGGGGATCACACTGCACTTACTATTATCCCCGGGCGCCGCTCCGTTCTCCTGCTATGCCCTCCGGTATCTCCGCTCACTAAGTTATAGTAGGCAGAGATTTTAGTCACTAAGTTATGGTAGGCAGAGTCTGCCCTTGTTCTGCTCTAGCGCTGGCCAATCGCAACGCAGAGCTCACAGCCTGTGAGGTTATTTTCTCCCAGGCTGTGAGCTCTGCAATGCGATTGGCCAGCGCTACAGAAGAACAAGGGCAGACTCTGCCTACCATAACTTTTGTGACCGGAGATACCGGAGGGCATAGCAGGAGAACGGAGCGGCGCCCGGGGATAATAGTAAGTGCAGTGAGATCCCCTGGTGCTGCTCTACATGTCTGTATACTTAGTTCACAGTGTAATAATCGGTGAAAGGTCCTCTTTAAAAAATATAGGTCCCAGAACAGATCCCTGAGGTACCCCACTGGTAACAAGACCATGGTCTGAATATACTTCATTGACTACAACCCTCATTCTGTCCCTCAGCCACTGCCAAATCCATTCAACAATATGAGTCCAAGCACAAAGACTGCAATTTACTGATAAGCCTTCTATGTGGGACAGTATCAAAAGCCTTACTAAAGTCTAGATAAGCGATGTCTACTGCACCTCTGCCATCTATTATTTTAGTCACCCAATAAAATCTTTAAGATTAGTTTGACATGATCTCCCTGAAGTAAACCCATGGTGTTTTTCATATTTCAATCCATGGGATTTTAGATGTTCCACAATCCTCTCCTAAAGTATGGTTTCCATTAATTTCCCCACTATTGATGTCAGGCTTACTGGCCTATAGTTGCCTGATTCCTCCCTACTACCTTTCTTGTGAATGGGCACAACATTTGCTAATTTCCAATCTTCTGGGATGACTCCTGTTACCAGTGATTGGTTAAATAAATCTGTTAATGGTTTTGCTAGTTCACTGCTAAGCTCTTTTAATAGCTTTTGTGTGTATCCCATCAGGCCCCTGTGACTTATTTTTATTCGTTTTAGACAGTTGATTTCCTCTGTAAAGACACATGCATCAAAAGATTTATTAGTCTTCCTTCCTAACTGAGGTCCTTTTTATCCTTCATTTTCCTTTGTAAAAACTGAACAGAGGTATTCATTAAGGCAGTCAGCTAGTTCTTTATCATCTTCCATATAACTTCCTTCTTTTGTTTTTAATTTGTTAATTCCTTGTTTTAGTTTCCTTTTTTCATTTATGTATCTGAAGAATGTCTTATCACCTTTTTTCACTGACTGAGCTAATTTCTCTTCTGCCTGTGCTTTAGAAGCTCTTATAACTTGTTTGGCCTCCCTCTGCCTAATCTTATAAATTTCCCTGTCATCCTTGTGTTGTGTTTTTTTTTTTTTTTTTTTTTTTTTCTTTTCCTGGACTCCATTGAAACTGTTCCAATCTGATAGGGACTCGTATACCACTAATCTAATTTTAGAAAAGTCAGTTTTTCTAAAATCTAAAACTTTTGATTTTGTGTGGTGTACTTATAGTAAACCATGCTTAATCATTATATTTTTATTTTTAATTGTTTTAATTTTTTATTTTTTTGTTAGGACCCATTTCTCCTCAGCTTCCTTCAACAAGGGTAATAGTTTCTTAGAGTAGTTCTTCAGTGGGTTTCCCGTTAAGATTTCATAATATTCTTTGTCCATAAGGATTCTGTAAGGTACTAATCTCTATCTTGAATGACTATGCCTCCTTGTTCCTTTTTGGCTCAAGGATCATTAGTTAGGATTTTAATCTGCAAAATTACCCTCCACAGACACTTTGAGATCAAAACGCTTAAAACGGAAAATAAAGTTGAAACCGCCACGACCAGTGGCTATGCTTCACCCACTGTGGATATTCCTACTGAACCAGGTCAGGTACCTGCAGCAATCAATACAGGTCTAAAACCTAAGTCCACCTTCAATCCTACCCATCATAGTGGTAACCATATAGAAACATTATTTTCTCTAGTAGCCAAAGACCTGAGAAATATAAATAAAGGTCTAAAGATTCCGAATAACCTCAACCCACTTGAAAAAGAAGCTCTAAAAAATGTATTGCTGGACGAATCTATAGTTATTAGAAATGCTGACAAAGGCTAGAATAGCGCGACTCATACAGCTGGGTCACTCTAGACATTGTGGCGCTGTATTCCAACTAGGGCTGCACGATATGGGAATTTTGTGCGATTGCGATTAGGGCCCTAAAAATTGCGATAACGATTTGCGATGCAATATTTTAAGGGAATGGTGCTAGAGGTCTATTTGCTTGGATTTTCCCATATGAGCTGCTGACGCGACTGGGTATGACATAGGTATGGGGGATCTGCGGAGGACACGCTGTCGTATGGGGGATCTGCGGAGGACGCGCTGTCGTATGGGGGATCTGCGGAGGACGCGCTGTTATACGGCATGTGCGCACATAACTGGATTTGTGTGTAAAGTATTTTACTAGTATGTGAAACAATCTCTCTCCTATTGAGAACAGGTCCGGCCTCTGTACTCACTGTCACTATGAATGCACTGCAGCGAGCTGGCCGGCCGGCGCGTGACTGACGTCACTTAGTAACGCTCCTCCCACTTCAGGAAGCAGGAGCGTTACTAAGTGACGTCAGTCACGCGCCGGCCGGACAGCTCGCTGCGGTGCATTCATCGTGACAGTGAGTACAGAGGCTGGACCTGTTATCAATAGGAGAGAGATTGTTTCACACACTAGTAAAATACTTTACACACAAAGCCAGTTATGTGCGCGGGGCCCCTTCATATATAATCGCAGCATTTTCGGGTCGGCCAAATCGCCATATCGCATTTGCCGATTATCGCGATTAGATTAATTTTGCAATATATTGTGCAGCCCTAATTCCAACATACCGCACGAAGCTGGAATAGAAGCAATGAGCCATTATCTCTCAACAGATAATACCATGCCTCCGGATAGTGCACATTTATACTTGAAGCAATTAACTTAATATTAAATCATTATGTCTTCACCTTTGAGAATAAGATCTATCAACGGATAAAGGGTACAGCAATGGGCACGCGTTTTGCGCCCAGTTTTGCCAATTTGTATATGGGACGGTTTGAAGAACAATACATATATGGTAAATCTCCCTGTACGCCGAATATCATTTTTTACAGACGGTATATAGACGACCTGCTAATTATATGGAACGTAAGCGCCAAAGAAGCAATAGAGTTCGCTTGACATCTCAATAACAATTCCTTCGGTCTCTCTTTTACAGCAAACTACTCTGACACGAGCATCTAGACCAGCGGTTCTCAACCTAGGTGTCGCGACCCCTTTGGGGGTCGCCTGAGGCTTCCTATTAAGGCTGCACGATTGTAGCGTTACATTACCCTACTTCGTGAGATTTCCCTACCTCCTGACTTCCCGTCGCACTGCTAATGACGTGAGGAGGCGTTCCTGAGTTTTGACAATCTGCGCATGCGCAAACCGACAGTTTATGGAAAATCTCAGCGGAGTTCAGCTTCACACCGGGACACTGCGCATGCGCAGTCCGGAGTTAGCCACGCTTGCGCACTGGGCCGTAATATTTCCCTACTAAGGCTCTCCTGCGCATGCGCAGTGTCCCGGTGTAAAGCTGAACTCCGCTGAGAGTTTGTCGGTTTGCACATGTGCAGATCGTCAAAACTCAAACGCCTCCTCAAGTCATTAGCAGTGCGACAGGAAGTCAGGAGGTAGGGAAATCTCACTAGGAGAGAGATTGTTTCACACAGGAGTAATATACTTTACACGCAAAGACAGTTATGTGCGCAGTTTAGGACACATGAGGGGACACATAGGGCCATGAGGGGGACCAGCATAAGATGCTATATGTCTTACGATGGCCCTATGTGTCATAGCACACATCCCCTATAACAGCGTACTCCACAGATCCCCCCCATAACACTGTCCTCCACAGATTCCCCCCCCATAACACTGTCCTCCACAGATTCCCCCCCCATAACACTGTCCTCCACAGATTCCCCCCCCCATAACACTGTCCTCCACAGATTCCCCCCCATAACACTGTCCTCCACAGATTCCCCCCCATAACACTGTCCTCCACAGATCCCCCCCCCCATAACACTGTCCTCCACAGATCCCCCCCCCATAACATTGTCCTCCACAGATCCCCCCCATAACATTGTCCTCCACAGATCCCCCCCCCCCCCATAACAGCATCCTCCACAGATCCCCCACAACACAGCGCCCTCCACAGATCCCCCACAACACAGCGCCAATTACAGAACTACCTAACACCTTGTAATAGACTGGCATACATCCTGCATATCAGATATTTACATTACAATGCATAACAGTAGCAAAATTAGTTATGACGTAGCAAGGAAAAAAAATTAATGGTTGGGGGTCACCACAACATGAGGAACTATATTAAGGGGTCACGGCTTTAGAAAGGTTGAGAACCACTGATCTAGACCTTAAGCTGTCCTCCAGAAATGGTTCAGTTGAAACTAAAACGTTCTTTAAGAAAGTCGATGGGAACAGTTACCTTGATTATAAGAGCTCACACCACCAAAAAATGGCAACATAACATTCCCTTCAGCCAATTCAATTGTACCAACTGTACCAACCATGAAGACTTCATAACCCAAAGCCAAATCCTAACTCAAGAGGTTCATGAATGCTACATAGTCAATGCAGCATTCGAAAGGGCGAACAAACGTACCCAACAAGAATGCCCAATACCAAAAAGAAAAAAAACCTAGAGGTCCCACAAAGAATGGAGGGCTTCAGATCACCACTTATAACACAAATCAAAAAGCTTTATGAGACATTCTGACCAAACATTGGCCGCTTCTGCTGGCAGATCAATTTCTGAAGGACCACATAAAACCTAGGCCCCAATTGACATTGACATTCAGAAGGGCCCGAACACTTAAGAATATTTTAGCGCCTAGCAAACTGTGCAGAAAGAAGAAACCAATTCCATCTATGTCTCTCTTTTCAAAACTCAGTGGCAGCTACAAATGTGGCCACCACTTGTGCAAATGCTGCCTGAATAGATCTTTTACGGAAATCCACCTTCATTAATAACGTTACCGGCGACCGCTTTGAATATTCAAACTTTCCTTAACTGCTCATCCTCCTATGTTATTTACCTACTTGAGTGCACATGCGGATTTCAATATATAGGCCGCACCACCCTCGGCCTGAGAGAAAGGAGCAGCAAACACTGTTGGAACATCTCAAACGGCTATATGAAACGCGGCATCTCCATACACTTTCTTCAATATCACAGCAAAGACTCCACCCAGTTCACCATAACACCCATCAACCATCCCGTTCCCAATGCCTCAGCAAAAAGGAGATGTATTGGATTTACAAAATGCAGACCCTGTAACCACTGGGTCTGAATGAGTCTTTAGAAAGCAACTGCTTTTGAGTTTCTCATTCACCCATCAGGTTTCCCCTCCATCTTTTTCCCTCTCCTTCCCTTCCAAGTCAGCCTGCTATCACAGTTGTTTTACAGTTTTTATATGCTATGCCACATTTTTCCAATATCATCCCACAGTGTAGTAATCCCACATATAGTTTGTCCATCTGCAAACAGTTACTCAACACGTCCCCTTATCCTCATCCACCAACTTTCTTATCCGTCCCTTCCCCCTCCTCCTTTTCCCTATCCTCCCTCTCTAATCCAACCTATATACACAGTTGGTCTACACCTGCTATGTCACACCCTATCAACACCATCCCTCAGCCTAGTACTATGATTATATCATCACTCACCAGCCCCCTCCTCTCACCACTAAGTACGTCCCCCTTTCTTTGCATCCACCAACGATTACATCGGTCCGTCCCCTCCTACCATCCATCTTCCCTAGTACACCCCCCCCAATTTGGTTTATTATGGGTGCTGTTTGCCCTGCCTGTTGTTATGCCCAGCACCGCGCCAAGTAGGACACACCAGCAATCATCAGCTACGGCACACCAGGTAAACAGCACATGCGCAGGCCCCCCCCCCCCCCCACTGTGCATCATATTGCTGAGCATATACAAATCACCATTCTAATGTATGCACTATGCTTGTCACCTCCAAACGAGCGCCCCATCTATCAAACACACCCACCTATTTTCCCCCTCCCCCTTTACCCGTATTTTCGGGCCCCTGCCTGCAATAATTATTCCTTCCCCAAATGCAACCTTACAGCGCCAATAGCATCTCCTCCTTTCCTCTAGTGACCAGTCCATTCCTCTCCCTGTGTTGACGGTGTCCCCAGACAACACACTACTTGTAAAATTAATAATACATATTTTTTTTTTAAATAAAAGATTCTCCCCCCCCCCCCCCCAATACTGGTGGTGTATATATACATCCCATTAGCCTCATTTCCTATGTCCTTCATACCCCCTACCTGAAAACTGCCCTACCCTTACATTATGTCTATTCCTGTCCAAAACAATCACTCCATCAATAAAAAGCCAACATATATTGGATATCAAACACTCTAATTACTGGACTAAAACACTGATTATTCTATTAATTTATGACTATCAATTTTAATTCTATTTTATTCGTTCATTCTTAGTTTTAACAGCAGGCCACTGTTTCCCATGGTCAGCCCTCACTCTGACACAAATGCACATAATGCTTGAGCATATTGGTATATATGTGTGTGCATTTATATTTGTGTGTTTAGGCATTTAATAGACTATTTTATAATTCCTCTATATAATTAATTTTTAGCTGCAAACTGATGGGTGGGTGTGTGTGTGTTATATATAAATAAATATATATAATCTCCATCTCTCTATTCATATTAATTTCTCTATTCATATTAATCCACATTAGTATCCGTATATTTCCAGTCTTTCTTTCCATTATCAATTATAAGCAATGATTAACTATCATGAATTTTTATTTTAACCATGACCAAGCATCATGTCGTGTGACATATTATATTAATCATGTCAGCTACTTTTAATGTTCTATATTTAAAAAAAAAAATTTAATGTTCGTTTACACACACATGTGTCTCTTTAGACTTGAAAAAGGAGCACTGTTTGCTCCGAAATGCGTTGTCTACCTTGACTAAAGAAAAGTTTATATCTAATACCTGGTCGTCCAGTTGCGCTGTTAGTGTCTCTACCTCTCACAGGCTTCATCCCTTCCTATTGTATTCAAAAGGAAAGAAGAACAGGAGTCTCCTTCAGGCCTAATACATACAATAGGCAAATGCAACACACAGAACCCAAACAAAATACAAAAGGGAAAGGAAAGACTTGAGAAGGTTAAATGACCCTAATAGCCACACCTGGGGAAAGAAGATGTACCAAGCAGCAGAAACAACGCAGACGTAATTTGATCCAAACGGAAAACATGTCAGATCAAACCACGTGTTGCTAGTCTCTCCAATCTCCTGCCACCTTTAGCGGGAACGTCCGTGACAGTATGCTTCTACAGGTGACCTCCGGACACCCAGGACCGACCTTATCCGGGTGAGACCTGTGAAAAGCTTTCACTAAACAACTGGCATTCACGTCAGATGCTGGTACCCACATCCTCTCCTCTGGTCCATAACTCTTCCAGTGAACAAGATGCTGAGGAGATCTACGGATCACAGCTCACAGCCTGGGAGTTTTTTTTTCTTTCTTCTTTTTTCTCCCAGGCTGTGAGCTGTGCGCTGCGATTGGCCAGCACTACAGCCTAGGAGGAGGAGACGCCCAGCAGAACAGGGGCAGTCTCCGCCTACTATGATTTACTGAGCGAAGATACCGAAGGACATAACGGGAGAACGGAGCGGCGCCCAGGGATAATAGTAAGTGCAGCGAGATCCCTGGGCGCCGCTGTATATGTCAGGATACTTAGTTCACAATGTTTTGTAAAACCCTATTTGGCACTTCACCAGTTTGCTATGTTTTAAGATGGCATTAAAATACATGTTGATTTCCACATTTTGTCAAAAATGGTAACTGTGGGAAGCTAAAAATAAAGTAAGAGAAGCAATCTCCAAAATGTGGATGTATTACTTGTTGCCTTTTTTCTTTCCAGATGGCACAGCGGTTGATGTTGAGCAGATTTATTTCTTCATTTGAGAAACCAGTACAAGCCTTCCTTAGCTTTTTTCCACAGCGCCCAAAAACACATGGTCTGCTGTCTACAATCTCGACAACACCTGGCCTTACCACTGCTCGAAAAATTCATGCATCACAGTCTTTTAGAGAGGCCTTCAGCATTCAGAA
This sequence comes from Bufo gargarizans, assembly GCF_014858855.1. Lineage (NCBI taxonomy): Eukaryota > Metazoa > Chordata > Amphibia > Anura > Bufonidae > Bufo > Bufo gargarizans. Next base: position 76,990,910 of record NC_058086.1, on the reverse strand, counting down.
TAAAGATGACTTTCAGGATCGAGTTGTTGGGAGTGAAACACCAGTGATAGTGGATTTCCATGCACAGTAAGTTAAACTAACACAGTAAGTTAAACTAAAATAAATATATATATATATATATATATATATATATATATATATAAATATATATTTTTTTTTTATTATAATTTTTTATTTTTTGGGGGGAAATATAACTGAGTCTTTCCCACCAATATAATTTATAACATATCTCTAGACCACTTAGCAGTCTGCAACATACTGTTAGCACTCTAGTTGCAGAGCCTGGTAGAGAAAACTGTGAGGCGGATCTCACTGATGAGGTGCCCACCAGTTGGTGTAAAAAGCGATCATATGCCGCACATGCCTAACACTGTTTTATGCTTATTTCTTATGTTTTACTTGGTTCAAGAGACAATTTTTGCGATTTCAAGTAAGTTTTTCAATATGTTGCAGTGCTCCAGACAAAAAAAATAAACAGTAGCCAATAAATTTTTAGTTGCCAAATTTAAAATATATATAATTATAATAATAAATAAAAAATCTTGGAGAAGATAAGACACAGGTCACAGTAATGGGCCAGCACTACATATTAGGGTTGTCACGATACCAACATTTTGATTTGGTTTCGATACAGTAAAAAAAGATTGCGATATTCGATACCGCGCAAAAGAAAGCACCATTCCGCATTTTATGGAACGTCCGGCCAGTAATAGAACAGTCCTATCCTATTTTTGTTGGGGGGGGGGGGACAAGGTGTTAATATATATATATATATATATATATATATATATATATATATATATATATATAATATAATTTTTATTTTATTTTTTTACAACGTTCACCGCATAGGAGATATTTTTCAATAGTTTGGACTTTTCGGAGGTGGTGATGTGTTATATATTTTTATATATTTTATAAGTAAAATTGGGAAAGGGGGCGATTTATACTTTATATTTTGGTGTTTGTGTCCGGATGCGGTGCTGCTGCGATTGCGTTCTGTTGTTCAGTTTTTATCGCGCGGGTGCAATGTGTTTTTCTGTTTTGCACGCGTGTGATAAAAATCTGAGTGTGGTACCCATACCCGAACCCGGACTTCTTCACAGAAGTTCAGGTTTGGGTTAGGTGTTGTGTAGATTGTATTATTTTCCTTTATAACATGGTTCTAAGGGAAAATAATAGGGCTGGAGGGGTTAAAAAACAAAAAATAATTTAACTCACCCTAATCCACTTGTTCGCGCAGCTGTCATCTCTTCTGTCTTCTTCTTTGAGGAATAGGACCTTTGATGACATCACTGTGCTCATCACATGGTCCATCACATGATCTTTTACTATGGTGATGGATCATGTGACGGACCATGTAATGAGCGTAGTGACGTCATCAAAGGTCCTATTCCTCAAAGAAGAAGACAGAAGAGATGCCGGCTGTGCGAACAATTGGAGTTAAATTTATTATTTTTAAACTTTTTTTTTTTTAAACCCCTCCAGCCCTATTGTACGATGCATTCTGTATTCAGAATGCTATTATTTTCCCGTCTAACCATGTTATAAGGGAAAATAATAATAATCAGGTCTCCATCCCGATCGTCTCCTAGTAACCGTGCGTGAAAATCGCACCGCATCCGCACTTGCTTGCGGATGCTTGCGATTTTCCTGCAGCTCCATTCACTTCTATGGGGCCTGCGTTGCGTGAAAAACACAAAAAATAGAGCTTGCTGCGACTTTCACGCAACGCACAAGTGATGAAATGAAAATCACCACTCTTGTGCACAGCCCCATAGAAATGAATGGGTCCGGATTCAGTGCTGGTGCAATGCGTTCACTACACGCATTGCACCCGTGCGGAAAACTCGCCCGTGTGAAAGGGGCCTAAGGGGTACAACCTGGGATCTTTTAATCCCTTGTCCTATTTACCCTAATAGAGCTCTATCAGGGTGAATTAGACTTCACACACTCCCTGCTTCCCTGTGCATAGTACACACAGTATCAGGGAGATTACCACCAGGGCTTCAGTAGCCTCCTGGCTGCCATGGTAACCGATCAGAGCCTCAGGATTACACTGCTGGGGCTCCGAAGGGAACTGCCACTGAGGAGGAGGGGAGGGGACCCTGTGGCCACTGCCACCAATGACTAATACATGGGGGGGGGGGGGTGCACTGCGCCACCAATGATATTAACTCGCCCATTAATTCAAATACAGGAGGCGGGTGTCGGCTGCAGAATTATATAGCCGGCACCCGACCTCTATCACAGGTAGCTGCGATCCGTGGCAGTTAACCCCTTTGGAAGCTTCTTCGGTGGTATTAATTCTGGCCACTCTTGTAAACTGGCAAAATGGTACAGCTCGTTTAACATTAGTTGGATGGAAACTCGAGTGGTGTAAGAGGGAGTTGGTGGCCATGGGTTTCCTAAAAACCCTCCGTCTCCAACTCGCCTTCCTTAACGGATACCAGGACGTCTAGGAATTCTAATTTTTCCACCTCCAAATACATATGTAAATTTCATATTCATCTCATTTACTCTGTTGAGGTATTATACAAAATCACCGAACGTACCGTCATCACTACAAAACATCATCCACAAACCTAAAATAGGTGTGGATATATGAAAGATATGGGTTGGCAGTCGATTATACGTATCTGTCTTCAAAACGTGCTAAGTAGAGGTTGGCAAAGGTGCATGCCACGTGCGTACCCATAGCCTAAACCAACTGTTCCCCAAAAAACTGGATACATGGCTGAATGGTTGGTGCCCACACTGGAACAAATGTTGTGGAAGTTGCTCCTTTTGTAAATTCAACTTGGTCTCGTTTGGAGGTTTACATCATAGAGTGAAAAGTTAAGTACGGGAACAGCGCTAAATATTAACAGTTTATGAGAGTAGTTGGAAAAGAACCATAAATATACTGAGCTGAGTTCTTATTCAGCTGTCGGAAGTGTCAATTACAGGTCCGTGCTTCACATGGAATGAGCCTGCTATCCACCTCCAGCCTGCCGTTAGATCTCGCTTTGAGCCACCAGCCGTACACTCCAAACCGAATCAGGATTACCTTCACAAGAAGGACAAACAAATGGTGCAACACCCTCAATACTCAGAGGTGATCAAATTTTATTCTACTCACATATTCCAAGTTTTCACATGCATATATGATTGCCCGACCCGGGTTTCGCTATTAGCTTCGTCAGGGGCTGCGGTACAGACGCCGCCATAGTCCATGAATATATAGCAACCTTTTGCCCCGGAACAAAAACGGACTTCCGTTGTCCGGTAGCAGGTCAAACATTTGCATGCTAAAATTACTTAAAACATGTACAAAGTATTCAATTACATAAAACACATCAATTCCTTACATAAAATCATATAAAAACCATTTCAGAATTCCAAATATCATTAAAAAATACATAAACAATATAACAGTTTAAAATTAATAAATATGTAGTAAATATATAAAAATTGTAAAAATATCCAGACAGTATATATTCAAATAGATCACACCATACATACAGATTTTATATCCCATTCAATGTTGTGTCCTTGTGGCTGCAGTGTGTTCATTTCGTAAATCCACTCAGCCTCCCTTTTGTTAATCTGTGTGGCCGGATTCCCTCCTCGCCAGTGGCGCTTCACTAATTCCACGCCACAAAATTTAAGACCAGTGGGGTCCTTTTGATGAAATTTTTTATAATGCGCCGAAACACTATGGGTCTCCAGACCCTTTTTGATATTTCTAATATGTTCCGCAATCCGGACCTTCAATTTTCTCAATGTTCTGCCGACATACTGCAGCCTACATGGGCACTCAAGTACATAAATGACCCCCATGGACTCGCATGAAATATTCCCTCTGACTTTTTTTGAGATGGACTTGGAAGTAGACACAATGTTTTCCATTTTACTTTTTTTCTTATCCTCCCTGGAGCGGTTTCTACAACATGGGCAAAAACCGCACCAGGTGAAAGCATGGCGGGGTTTGGATATATCGACATCCTCTTTCACATAACTGCGCACAATACTGTTTCTAACTGTAGGAGCTTTTTTAAAAATAAACGGGGGTTCAGTGGGGATGAGATCTTTTATAACCGAATAATTTTTTTAGGATGTTCCTCTTTTGATAGATAAGTCTCTTAATTTGGGGACAATTAATGGAGTACATAGTGGAAAATGCTAATTAAATTTATCCCTATTCTGTATTTTATGTTCACTCAAATCCTTCTTCTTTATGTTCAAATTTTCGGACATTACTTCCTCCCTTTTGATTATATAGCTCTTCCTTTTTATAGCCCTTTTCTATGAATCTATTCGCAATGATATCACTCTGCTTTTCATAATCATCAATACTGGTACAATTTCTTTTAATGTGTTTTAACTGCCCTTTTGGTACATTACAAATCCAAGGTTCATGATGACAACTGCTCCTTTCTATATAACCATTACGGTCGGTCGGCTTGAAATAGGTTACAGTTTTAATTTTTCCTCCTTCCACCCTGATCTCAAGATCCAGGAAGTGAATAGCACTTTTGCTCACATCCTGGGTGAAATGAATATTCCACACATTAGAATTAATCTGAAAGATGAATTCCGTTAATCCTGTCTCAGTGCCATACCAAATACCAATGCAGTCGTCAATGTACCTTCTCCAAAGCTATACGCTGCCACCCTCCATATCTTTTCCTATAACGGGACAGATGTTAAAATGCTCCCAATAAGCCATAAAGAGATTGGCGAAACTGGGTGCGAATTTCGCACCCATCGCCACGCCAGAAATCTGTAAAAAATGGCAATCATCATACCAAAAGTAATCATGCCCGAGGCAATATTGTATGCAATCCAAAATGAATGATTTTTGTTCCTCACGCATTTGGTCATCCTTATCCATGTACAATTTAATTGCTTCCATACCTATGTTATAATAATCAAACCGGCTGATAAGGGGGAGGGGTAGTGGTTTTGAATAAAGTTGACTATAATATAGAAATGCTGAGAATCCTGAGTGATATCACAACATATAGAAAATTAAAAAGTGATCCGATAAATGATTATAAAAAAGAATTAAAACTCCTTTTGGATAGAGGAGTGACGCAAAAAGTGCTAAATCAAAAGGAGTATCAATACTTAAACAATTTATATCCGAAGACCCCTACTATATATTACTTGCCCAAGGTACATAAAAATGCGGAGTGCCCCCCTGGAAGACCCATAGTCTCAGGGATTGACGCGATCACTAGTCGGGTATCGGAATATATTGATATTTTTTTACAAAGATATGTAATCTCCACACCTTCCTATTTAAGGGACACAGGACATATTTTGGATGTTCTAAAAGAGTTTGATAATATCCCTGAGAATGCCTTTTTGATGACTTTAGATGTCACTTCATTATATACCATCATACCAAATAACATAGTTATGGAAGCAATTACATTTTACATGGATAAGGATGACCAAATGCGTGAGGAACAAAAATCATTCATTTTGGATTGCATACAATATTGCCTCGGGCATAATTACTTTTGGTATGATGATTGCCATTTTTTTTTACAGATTTCTGGCGTGGCGATGGGTGCGAAATTCGCACCCAGTTTCGCCAATCTCTTCATGGCTTATTGGGAGCATTTCAACATCTGTCCCGTTATATGAAAAGATATGGAGGGTGGCAGCCTACAGCTTTGGAGAAGGTACATTGACGACTGCATTGGTATTTGGTATGGCACTGAGACAGGATTAACGGAATTCATCTTTCAGATTAATTCTAATGTGTGGAATATTCATTTCACCCAGGATGTGAGCAAAAGTGCTATTCACTTCCTGGATCTTGAGATCAGGGTGGAAGGAGGAAAAATTAAAACTGTAACCTATTTCAAGCCGACCGACCGTAATGGTTATATAGAAAGGAGCAGTTGTCATCATGAACCTTGGATTTGTAATGTACCAAAAGGGCAGTTAAAACACATTAAAAGAAATTGTACCAGTATTGATGATTATGAAAAGCAGAGTGATATCATTGCGAATAGATTCATAGAAAAGGGCTATAAAAAGGAAGAGCTATATAATCAAAAGGGAGGAAGTAATGTCCGAAAATTTGAACATAAAGAAGAAGGATTTAAGTGAACATAAAATACAGAATAGGGATAAATTTAAATTAGCATTTTCCACTATGTACTCCAATAATTGTCCCCAAATTAAGAGACTTATCTATCAAAATTGGAACGTCCTAAAAAATGATTCGGTTATAGGAGATCTCATCCCCACTAAACTCCCGTTTATTTTTAAAAAAGCTCCTACAGTTAGAAACAGTATTGTGCGCAGTTATGTGAAAGAGGATGTCGATATATCCAAACCCCGCCATGCTTTCACCTGGTGCGGTTTTTGCCCATGTTGTAGAAACCGCTCCAGGGAGGATAAGAAAAAAAGTAAAATGGAAAACATTGTGTCTACTTCCAAGTCCATCTCAAAAAAAGTCAGAGGGAATATTTCATGCGAGTCCATGGGGGTCATTTATGTACTTGAGTGCCCATGTAGGCTGCAGTATGTCGGCAGAACATTGAGAAAATTGAAGGTCCGGATTGCGGAACATATTAGAAATATCAAAAAGGGTCTGGAGACCCATAGTGTTTCGGCGCATTATAAAAAATTTCATCAAAAGGACCCCACTGGTCTTAAATTTTGTGGCGTGGAATTAGTGAAGCGCCACTGGCGAGGAGGGAATCCGGCCACACAGATTAACAAAAGGGAGGCTGAGTGGATTTACGAAATGAACACACTGCAGCCACAAGGACACAACATTGAATGGGATATAAAATCTGTATGTATGGTGTGATCTATTTGAATATATACTGTCTGGATATTTTTACAATTTTTATATATTTACTACATATTTATTAATTTTAAACTGTTATATTGTTTATGTATTTTTTAATGATATTTGGAATTCTGAAATGGTTTTTATATGATTTTATGTAAGGAATTGATGTGTTTTATGTAATTGAATACTTTGTACATGTTTTAAGTAATTTTAGCATGCAAATGTTTGACCTGCTACCGGACAACGGAAGTCCGTTTTTGTTCCGGGGCAAAAGGTTTCTATATATTCACGGACTATGGCAGCGTCTGTACCGCAGCCCCTGACGAAGCTAATAGCGAAACCCGGGTCGGGCAATCATATATGCATGTGAAAACTTGGAATATGTGAGTAGAATAAAATTTGATCACCTCTGAGTATTGAGGGTGTTGCAGCATTTGTTTGTCCTTCTTGTGAAGGTAATCCTGATTCGGTTTGGAGTGTACGGCTGGTGGCTCAAAGCGAGATCTAACGGCAGGCTGGAGGTGGATAGCAGGCTCATTCCATGTGAAGCACGGACCTGTAATTGACACTTCCGACAGCTGAATAAGAACTCAGCTCAGTATATTTATGGTTCTTTTCCAACTACTCTCATAAACTGTTAATATTTAGCGCTGTTCCCGTACTTAACTTTTCATTTTATATTAAGGAGATTGAACCTACTCTATCAAGGGCACCTCTGCTTGATCCTGTTTTTCCCACCAAACATCACTTGTCTTACATCATAGAGTAAATATATTGATAACATGTAGAAGTCGCTATGTTGTTTATCTAGTATTATGTGTGTGCGGTAGGTTTTATATTGGCAAGACCATGCGCTGTCTATTTGAAAGGTTCCTTGAACACGTGGGAGTCCCACGATTAATAGAACATGTCCGCATGGTACATGACGGAGACATTAGAGTTTTAAGTTTTGCAGGTCTGGAGGTTGTCCCAACCCCTCAGAGGGGAGGGGACAGGGATCGTGAACTTCTCAGAAGGGAAGGCAGGTGGATCCTACGGCCCAGTGTTATGTCCCCTTGGGTTAAATGAAAAAATAGATTTAAGTGTATTTCTGTAATTATTTGCTAGGGATTTGCTCAGTGTTCATTTTTGTTTTTAATATCACCCAATGTATGTCCTGATGTTTTTTATGTAGTAACACTGCTCGATTGCACTGAAAGGTGTATGGCACAGCAGGGGATCGAACCCACCAATACGCAGTGTATGGTGACCTGGTGAGTTAGCGATCACGCCACCACTAAAGCACACACTTTCAGTCTGATCGTGGGTGAGTGCGATCGCAGCAGTGCTGTAAACCTGAGCTACGTTATGGATGAGAAGTGATGTAGTGGGTATACGCCCCTAGTGCATTTACCTATAAAAGGTGACAGGTGTGCTTGACTTGTTAGCTGTGGCCAAAGGAAGCGCTTCCTGCGCGAAACAGCAGTCTACGCTTACTGTTTGCTTGGTTGCACTGTATCACATCTGCTCCTGACCCGTGTTTAATAAAGCAAATGAAAACGTTGATTGGTGAGTGCCGCTGGATTATTTTCTTTTGTTGCACGTTAATTTTCAATGCCTGACACCAGCTGAGCACCGCCCGACCAGGGGATACGCTGAACAGTGTCCGTAGCTGTACTTGCAGGAGGAAGCGGGGTATGTGCAGTGCCATCGGATCTGTTGTCTAACTCCATTGATTCCGTTATAACCAGAATCCCTAACGCTAGTGTGAACCCACCCTTATTGTGTCATTTTGTAAAAAGTACATGTGTTGTATTTTTTTATTTATTTTTTTAAGCTAGGTCTCCTCCTTTTTAGATATCTGTTGTAGTAAGGCAGTGTAAAAGAATGTAAAAATAAAAACATAATGCACATTAACATATGCGTTTTATCAAGCAGGGGCAAAAAAATGGATGTCTGTGGCATAAAACGTCAGAAAATGAGCCAAAAACACCATACCCAGAACATGCTTTGCTTTGAAAAAAACACCATGAAAATGGGAGGTCCTAAAGATGGACCCTGATATTAATGAGGTTATAGGGTGTTACCCGAACAGATGCAGTAGAAAGCCTTAAAGCTGTGAATTAGAGATGAGAGAATGTTTTGGATTTGGTTTGTTTCAAGTTCGCAGAATTTTTCCCCAAATTGATTTTACCCAAAGCAAAGTTGATCCAACTGCCCTAGGACACAGAATTTTTTGGGAAAGATTTTGGGGCATATTTATTAAGACCGGCATTTTAGACGCCAGTCTTAATAAAGCCCCATAGCTGGCGGAGGATCCAGCGCCAGTTCTAAATGTAAAACAGCTTCTTTGCTGTGTTACATTTAGACCATTTTCTACACCTAAAACAGGCCCATGCCATGCCTACAATTTTGGAAGTCACAGTTAGGCTACTTTCACACTAGCGTTTTTCTTTTCCGGCATAGAGTTCCGACCTAGGGGCTCAAATCCGGAAAAGAACTGATCAGTTTTATCCCCATGAATTCTGAATGGAGAGCAATCCGTTGCTTCAGGATGTCTTCAGTTCAGTCTTTTTGACTGATCAGGCTTTTCAGAAAACCGTAGCATGTTGTATTTTTACCTCTGGCCAAAAATCTGGAACACTTTGACTGAGCGCCGGATCCGGCCTTTTTCCCATTGACTTGCATTAACGTTGTGTGTTCTGTCAAACCGGATCCGGCTTTTGCATGTTAAACCTGAAAAATGTGAAAAAAAATCTTAGTCTTTAAATGGCGAATCCGTTTTTTCCAATGCATTTTTTCATTGTGATCAAAATCCTGATTAGGATTCAAATGTAATCAGTTTTCACACGTTTTCACAGTTCTGGTGACTGAATTGAACGCTGGATTCAAACAGCGCTAATGTGAAAGTAGCCTTACCCTGGGTTCACGCCTGAGCGGTTTACAGCACGTTCAAACGCATGAAATCCAATGCTTCCCTATGGCCCTGGTTCACACTTTTGTTTGAACGCGCTGAAAAACTCCCTACGCTCAAAAAAGTTCTTGAGCTTCTTTGGGGCGTTTTGTCGCGCGTTTGCGGCCATAGGATTGCATAGGAACGAGCAAATATGTTATTTTGCGCGTTTTTGACCAGAAAAACGCACGTCCGAACGCGCGTTTGGCACATAGCAACAGTCATAAAAGGCCACACTCTAGTGATCGGCAAGTGTCATCTAGCCTGACCAAGATGGAGGAAGCAGGCTGTGATAGTGAGACACTGATCAGGCTTGTGCAGGCAAAACGCTGCCTGTATGACATCCAAGATGCCAAGTACAAGAACAGGAGAAGCAGGCAGCAGGCATGGGAGGATATTGGAGCAAGCATCTGGCCACAGTGGAGGAAGAGATTCTCAAAAACTGTGAAAGAAGGCAAAGGTATTTACATGTGTGTAAAAACAAACTCCTTGTGTGCACTGGTGTAAAATCTCTATGTAATAGTCCAGCCCACCTCTACCTGCGGCCCTCCAGCTGTTGTCCAACTACAACTCCCAATATGCTGTGCTGCATTTTACTTGCTGTAGCCTGTTTAAGCATGCATGGAGTTTTGCAGTTTTGCTACAGCTGGAGGGCCGCAGCTTCACCATCACTGTTCTAGTATATGGTCAGTCAATGGTACTCCATCACCCACATTCTTGCACAATGTAGTTGGCCAGTATGCTCAATTTGCACTTGTTCCAATCTGGCAATGTATTTTAAATTCAAATGTTGGCCTACATTAGTGGTGCGAATTTGGGTTATAAAGTTGATATGGATATTGTCTACGTTGAAACATTATTGTGCTTGTGGGCTATTGCAGCACTGGCACATGATAGGTGATTGTATGTCTATATAGTACCAGTATTGGGCACATAAATGGGATCCGTAATTCCGCCAACATTGTTTTCCCTTGTTAAAGGACGAGTATTGGTGGGCACTATTGGGGCTTCTACAAGAGGCACGATATAGGTGAAAAAACGTCATTGAACAAATTCACTCTTCAAATCTTTTAATTCACCCATTACAATAAACAAAGAAAATGGAATATTACAAGTTAAAGAAACAATTTTTGCAGCTGCAAAAGACTAAATAATATAAAATTATATGGCTTGCATTTGCCACGGTAACTCCCCCTGTGGTGACATAAAATAAGCCGCAAAGTGGTCCCAAATAGCGGCACCATGTGTGGTCCCACGCACACCGCTGCGATTCTGACTCTCCATGGAATGGCGCAATGAATCCTCAAAATTGAAGCCATCCCTTTCTCGGACAAAATTGTGAAGAGCACATGCTGCCTTCACAACTGAGATGGCGGTCTCCAATTTCAGATTTATGGGAGAGTGCAGAACTCGCCATTTGTTGGCTAAGATGCCAAATGCGCATTCCACCACCCTGCGTGCTCTGGTCAGGTGATAGTTAAAAACACGCCGCGCAATGGATAATTTACGGGTAGCGTATGGCCTCATATGGTGCTCACCTAGACCAAATGCCTCGTCACCAACAAAAACAAAAAGGCTCAGATGGATAAGTGGTGCCAGGCAGTGTGGTGTTTCCGGGAAGGTCAAGGGCATTTCTACTGAGAATTTGACCAAAGTCAGAATGCCCAAAAACAGCAGAGTCAGAGCTGCTGCCATAGGACCCCACATCGATATAACGGAAAGAATAGTTTGCATCACATACCGCAAAAAGAACAAACGAAAAGTTTTTTTCATAATTAAAAAACTGACTGCCACTCCTCATTGGCTTCAGAATGCGGATGTGTTTTCCGTCAATTGCTCCGACACAGTTCGGGAAATTGCAGGTATTTAGAAAAGTATCCGCAATTTTCAGCCACTCCTCCTTGTTTGGTTGGCCCATCACAACAGCATGAAGGACCTGCCAAATGGCGCTGCAGGTTTCCTTCACAATCACACTGGCTGTGGATTTCCCGATCTGGAAGGTGTCATGCAGACTGGTCAACGATTGGCCTGTTGCTAAATAGCTGGAAAAAAGGTGTGAAAAACAAAAACAACAATTAATGGATGTTATTTTATTTTTATTATAGTAAACTTCCTAAAAAGCAAGTGGAAGAGCCTCAAAGATGCCTTTATTCGTCATCGACACAAAGAGAAGTAACAGAGGAGTGGAGCTTCGCCAAGTGCACGGTCCAGCTATGTCCATGCGGAGGAAATGGCCTTTCTAATCCCATGCACTGAAATGCGTAGGTGAGTCCAGGGCATACACATGCAGGAGAGGGTGTGGTATGACATGCATTCACTTTCATATCTTGCACATACTTATGTATATTTTCATGTTCACAGCACCGATAGTAGCTGCAGCAGGAGGAGGAAAAGGAGGAGGTCACCAGGGACAGTGAGGCCTGTGTGTCTACGGGGCCACTAAGTCCTCCTCCACCCGATCCCACCCCTACATTCCAAACACCCTCACAGCCTGCCCCACCTGTCGTGGAACCCGAAAACATTCGGACTCGCTGTTCAAAACGGAAAAGAACCGATCGCCAGGAGGACCGGCTAATTGCATGCCTGGATGCACTTGCCCATCCAGCACCCAAACTCACTAGTGATGCACTTTTCTTACTGAGTTTGGAGGAAAAAATGCTGCTAGTTCACCGAAGTCGCATAACTGAAGCGAGGGACGCCTTAACAAGGACTCTAGACAGCTACATTACACATTATGACATCACACAGCCCAACAATGCACCACCACATCCACCACAATATCCACCACAACATCCACCACCCACTCACACATACACATCACAAACATACCCACAAACTAACATACCACACCCTCACGACACATGGCACACACAACCACAATCATCATACAGCTATCCCTCCACTAGCATGGGCACCAACACCTCCACCACCACTCAAATGCAACCTGCCCAGCAATCAGGCGGAATCAGAGAGGCCATGCGGGATAACGATCCACAATACCAAAACCTTTGAGAAGTAGCATACTTAATTTGGTGCATCGGGGGTGTTCTTCCTTCATTGTTAATATCGGAAAATTACCAAATAATTTTAAGTTAACAATTACAAAACTTATATTGATTGCGTTAAACACAGTTTGCGCATTTTTGGAGGAACTGTAAGAGGTTATTACTTTTCAAAAATATAAACATTTGCAAACTTTTTGGGACTCTTATTTCAAAGAGAGTGTTTGGTATGGAAAAATGTGGGTAAACTATGTATGGTATCTATATGCCAAATGTAAAAAGCATACACATACAATACCCCCCCTCAAAAACACTTGAAACGTCACAACCACCAGTAGAAAATAACAAAGGCCACACTAATATACAGTCAACACACAATGCAAATTTTTTATTAGGACACAATTACAGTCTACTTACCGCAAAGTAATGATCAGTCTTTCCGCTGGTGGGATACTGTCCCGCATGAATGTGTCCTGATGTTGTAAACGGGTGCCCAACAACCCCAGGAGCTCATCAAAGCTGTTGCAAACGAAAATGGTGAGGGTTAACAATACCAAAAAACTACAACTGGTACCTTCACAATTGGAACCCCACTCATAGAACTATTGTATTTATACAAACCTGGTGATTGGACATCTGCGTGTATGAAAAAAATTTGTCTTCATGGGCCCGGAGGGTCTCGTACAGTGCCCAGAACTGTCCCCTTTCCTGTCGGTTGGCAATGACAGGATGGACCCAGAAGCGTCGCCTGCTCTCTCTCCTACGCCTCAAATGTCGGAGAAGGATTGCTGACACAATTGCTGCAATTGGTCGCCTTCGGGAGTATTCCATGGTCGCAAACAATCCACTACAATCCACTCTCTCAACACACATGAAATGTATCACCTCCATTTCTCTCTCATTAGACACCTTTCATATAGACAGGCCTGTATTTTCATTGGACAACACTGCTGTCAATCACACAACGTTCTACGCGCGTTGACTATGGACAATAACGCGCGTTTTGTCGCGCATAAAACGCGCATATCCAAAACGCTCAGGTCTGAACCCAGCCTTAGGAGCGCAAAGGTTAGTTGCAATCCAGCTGCACACTATAGGAAAAAGTGAGGGCTGTACTGAGGAGTCGTATATATAAACCTGTAGATGTGGTATGGAGTATGCTGGTAATACAATCCAGAAATTCTTGAAGAGGATAAGGAAACCTATTGGAGACATAGAAAATTGAATGGCCATTCCTTTTGCCAGTTATGTGTTGAACACAAAGGAGATCCCAATTGCATTAAATCCATCGATTTTGAGTTGATCACTCAAACCATCTAATAGGAGAGGCAATTTGGGTAAACGTTGGAATTTTCCATCAGGAGCCACATTACCTAATGGCCTTGATGAACAGCTTAATTTTAGCTGTTTCATTTTAAGGCTACTTTAACACCTGCATTAGGTGCTGAACCGTCTGGTATTTGCACAGACGGATCCGCACCTATAATGCAAACGCTTGTATCCGTTCAGATTGGAACAGTTTGCATTATTCTTTTTTTTTTTAAGTCTCAAGTCAAAACGGATCCGTCCTAACTTACATTGAAAGTCAATGTGGGACAGATCGGTTTTCAGCTGCACCATATTGTGTCAGTGAAAACTGATCCGTCCCAATTGACTTAAATTGTAAGTCAGGACGGATCCGTTTTGGCTCCGCATCCAGAGCGCAATGGAAGCGGAACGGAGCCAAACTGATGCATTCTGAACGGATCCTTATCCATTCAAAATCCATTGGGCTGAACTGATCCGTTTTGGGCCGCTTGTGAGATCCCTGAAACGGATCTCACAAACTGAATTCAAAACGACAGTGTGAAAGTAGCCTAAGGTGCTTAGAATGATCTATAATTTGGACAATAGAATCTACTTAGCATTTTTTTATTTATTTTTTTGAAGGTGGGGGCGCTATAGTTACACAAGGGACATTTATGTGGACACTCAGTGCCTGAAATTCCTAAATGCATGCTATATGGGTAATTATATGTCATTTTTATAAATACAGGGAGTGCAGAATTATTAGGCAAATGAGTATTTTGACCACATCATCCTCTTTATGCATGTTGTCTTACTCCAAGCTGTATAGGCTCAAAGCCTACTACCAATTAGCATATTAGGTGATGTGCATCTCTGTAATGAGAAGGGGTGTGGTCTAATGACATCAACACCCTATATCAGGTGTGCATAATTATTAGGCAACTTCCTTTCCTTTGCCAAAATGGGTCAAAAGAAGGACTTGACAGGCTCAGAAAAGTCAAAGATAGTGAGATATCTTGCAGAGGGATGCAGCACTCTTAAAATTGCAAAGCTTCTGAAGCGTGATCATCGAACAATCAAGCGTTTCATTCAAAATAGTCAACAGGGTCGCAAGAAGCGTGTGGAAAAACCAAGGCGCAAAATAACTGCCCATGAACTGAGAAAAGTGAAGCGTGCAGCTGCCAAGATGCCACTTGCCACCAGTTTGGCCATATTTCAGAGCTGCAACATTACTGGAGTGCCCAAAAGCACAAGGTGTGCAATACTCAGAGACATGGCCAAGGTAAGAAAGGCTGAAAGACGACCACCACTGAACAAGACACACAAGCTGAAACGTCAAGACTGGGCCAAGAAATATCTCAAGACTGATTTTTCTAAGGTTTTATGGACTGATGAAATGAGAGTGAGTCTTGATGGGCCAGATGGATGGGCTCGTGGCTGGATTGGTAAAGGGCAGAGAGCTCCAATCCGACTCAGACGCCAGCAAGGTGGAGGTGGAGTACTGGTTTGGGCTGGTATCATCAAAGATGAGCTTGTGGGGCCTTTTCGGGTTGAGGATGGAGTCAAGCTCAACTCCCAGTCCTACTGCCAGTTTCTGGAAGACACCTTCTTCAAGCAGTGGTACAGGAAGAAGTCTGCATCCTTCAAGAAAAACATGATTTTCATGCAGGACAATGCTCCATCACACGCGTCCAAGTACTCCACAGCGTGGCTGGCAAGAAAGGGTATAAAAGAAGAAAATCTAATGACATGGCCTCCTTGTTCACCTGATCTGAACCCCATTGAGAACCTGTGGTCCATCATCAAATGTGAGATTTACAAGGAGGGAAAACAGTACACCTCTCTGAACAGGGTCTGGGAGGCTGTGGTTGCTGCTGCACGCAATGTTGATGGTGAACAGATCAAAACACTGACAGAATCCATGGATGGCAGGCTTTTGAGTGTCCTTGCAAAGATAGGTGGCTATATTGGTCACTGATTTGTTTTTGTTTTGTTTTTGAATGTCAGAAATGTATATTTGTGAATGTTGAGATGTTATATTGGTTTCACTGGTTAAAAATAAATAATTGAAATTGGTATATATTTGTTTTTTGTTAAGTTGCCTAATAATTATGCACAGTAATAGTCACCTGCACACACAGATATCCCCCTAAAATAGCTAAAACTAAAAACAAACTAAAAACTACTTCCAAAAATATTCAGCTTTGATATTAATGAGTTTTTTGGGTTCATTGAGAACATGGTTGTTGTTCAATAATAAAATTAATCCTCAAAAAAACAACTTGCCTAATAATTCTGCACTCCCTGTATGTGTTACCTCATTCACTCTGTTGCTTCTCTGCCTTTTACCTAGGTATATCTCCTTGGATATATTTTCATGTTACCTCCATCACTTAGGCAATTATTCCCTTTATTGTTCTGCCCTTTTTTAATATCAGGAAAAACATAAATCTAAAATTATCTTTCAGTATATTGGCCACTAAATTGGACCTAACCCCAATATAAACCTATAAGCCCAACACAATACATAAGGGGAAACCGTATACAGTATGTATCAAAATGTGATAAAGTTTATTAAATCCAATTCTAATAATCACAAATGGTAAGGATGCACCCCCCACCCACAGTATGTTTTTGAACCCCAAATCAGGTGTGGATCATAACAGAAGAAAAAGTTTAAAAAGGCAGATACTTCTCCACTTTTCTAATCTCCTGGTTTTGGCTTCAAAAACGGCTTACAAAGACCTGAATGTGTGGCAGCACTCTAAAGTGGAAAAGCAATTGATTAAAAACCGAAATATTTCATAGTAGTAAATATATTGCATTGTTTGACTCCCCTGATGCATTTAGAGAGTAATAAGGAGAGACAGCAATGTAATGAGCAAACTGCTTACTAGCATGTTTAGACATGTCCCCTTGTCCCCATGTGTGTTTCGCACCATTTCGTTAAGAGAGCCAACAAACAATAATTAATGACGTGGCAGACTGTGTGTAACATCCCAGAGTTATGTTACGAAACACTTTTACCCTGCTACAACCTGTTAAGTGTATCTGCATTGTCATCCTGTGTAATTTAACATTACATCCTCACAAATGTGCATTATAAACCCTTGTTAAATGTATTTGCTGTAATTTTCATGTTCACTAGCAGGTGGCAGCAATATGTTTAGCATAGACTTAGATAGTTTAGCATATCTGGACTGGAATAGTTCATTCCAGTCTGGCTCCCCCCTCTTTGAGGAGGTGTGGAATGTTCCCACATCCTGCCTCATGCAGAGGAAAGGAAGTTCTAGTTGGTGTGCCAGCCACCCCTGCTTGGGGAAGGTTGTGCAAGTAGGAGCTCCCAGAAACAGGGATCCCAAACCAGGACCCTGTCTCGGTTGAGACCAGAGGACATTCCCAGCCTGAGCCATCAGCCTCAGCTGGTTGACAAGCAAGCAGCCATCTCCAGCCTCCAGGAAGAAGCATTCCCTCTGAGCATAGCTCTGAGTACATATCCAGAGACCAGGAGAAGCCAAATTCCTCCTCAGCTAGTCAGGCCCATTATAAGCAGAAGAGAGACAGAGCAGAAGATAGATACCTGCCATATTCTCCAGGCATATGATAAGAAGCAGACGAGATATTGATCCATGCCACATATTGCCAATACCTGCTGGGACCTGAAGGACTATTGCTGTAACTCGTATGGATTAATGCTGCCATTCAGTAAAGACAAGTTGGAT